>NC_079554.1:8311078-8911078 GCF_015846415.1 Triplophysa dalaica | reverse complement strand
TTTATCCTGGGCAGTCACGGTCATCGCAAAAGTACCTACAGAACAACAATAAAAATATCACAACTTTCACCAAAACTGAACCAGGCGGTCGCCTCCGTCAAATGTCATGCTGCTTCAGACTATCGGCAAAATGATGTGGGGTGTCTTCAAAAGAATTGCTTTGTGCATTTGTTACTGCAGTTGCGACATTGCGCCACAGTGGAGACACTGTTACGTTATCAGCACACTAAGGCGCTCAAAAGAGTTGCAGAACAAGAGCTAGCTGTGTTCCACGGCTGTTTGTTTTGCATCCAATTACATTTAATTTGTTGAAGTTTCTTAAATTAACATGACGTCCATCATTGTAATGTCTTTAGCTGTGCAGTTGGATTGTTGAATCAGCGCATACTGTACACAGCGAATTCGCCAGTATGAACGCACATTGTGTTCAGAACGACTCGCACACGAACGACTCATTTGAACCGATTCATTTAAACTATTGAACTTTTCATCCGGTTGCGAATATAAGAGATCATTGAATAATTTAAAGTGAACCACAGAGAATGCAAGATGATCTTTGCTCATTTAGTAAGACTGGTTAATTTAGTTGGCTATTGTGGGCTTAAAAGTGAAAAAAAATTAAATGATTAAAACACTTTATTTAATTGAAAAATGTTTGTTTGGTTGAATAAAAGTAATGTTTTACATAACTTAATAATTTTCATCTAATTTTATTAGAAGTCACTTTGGTTAAGCCACTTAAAGGTAAGGTAGGCCTACTTGTGTGTACATGATCAGGATGGCATCACCTCCGCATCATCTTGAGCCATTAAAAAGCCTGTGAACATTTGGATCCATCACAAACTTTCGAGAACATGTATGTCACTGTACCTGGTTTGGCGCCCTCATCTACGGTTCCGTTCCAGATCTGATGCACGAACTCGGGCCTGTTGTCATTCATGTCGATAACGTTGATGACTATGTCGATGGGGTTCTCCATCTGGTTCCCGTTAATGTCCACGGCATGAGCGCGTAGCTGAGGACACGAGCATGCAGTTGCACAGTTAACATTTACATAAGACCTCTTTGTGAAAACAAAAGCTAGGAAAACAAACACTCAAGTCAACAACAGAGCAGTTATCCAAACAACATTTTGCAATTTGCCACCAAAATGGTTTTGCTTCTCGTGCCCGCCCCATTAACCTGTTTTCTACATTTCAACTGACTTCATACCTGACTGAGATGAAGTAACTGACTGTGTTACAACTAGGAATGGGTACCAAGAACGGGTACTTTTTTAGACAGGTTCATAATTGGGTCGATACCAGGGTATGGATAAGCTTCATGACAAACGATACTGTTATCGATACTTGCGTTGTTTTATCTCTGTGTATTCGGGTGTTAAATGGTGAATTAGAGGCTGCTGCTACCTGTCATTTTCCATCCCCGAATGATGTCCGAATGGTCGAAGTTTGCTGAAAGTATGTGGGATATCTAGGGCCACATGATATGTGCAATGTATTTGTAATCTGCTTGTTTTGCGTGTTTATGAGTGAAAGAATGGCATGGTTGCGCTTGTGGACGAGGAAGCTACCATCAAACACCCTTTTGTGGCAACCCGTCAAAATAAAACTCCTTTATTTGAGAAAAAGTTATAACATTGTTTTTTATAATTTGGCTACGAAGTATATTTACTTGCTTTAGTAAATTGAAGTAAATGTGCCAGAAAAATTATAAAAAAATTGTAAATATAATTAAAAAAATAGTACTTGCTTAGAAAATAGTACTTTAATTTATGTAGACCTAAAACCAGAAAGGAAAAAAATAAATATGATCTTCAAGCCAAATAACCTTAGTGATGTAAAGTAAATATGTTGAATTATATTATGATGTGCTCCTATGCACATGCTAAGTGCCGTAAGTGGTATGCAAAGGAACACACACACGTTTTGTTATGTGGCATTTTCTGTTTGCTCAGAAGCATTTGTAAACTGCAGTTCTAAAGCTCATCTGTAATAAACAAACTTGAAATGTTTAACATGTTTTCACATCATGTGTTTTTGCATCAAATTATAGAGCGTAGTATCGATAGCAGTATTGATAAGTACCGATATTGATAAAATCCTAACAATGCCCATCTCTAGTTACAACAAATCAGGCCACAATTACACGCGTTGCATCATAGTTGTGCTAGTTTTGCTAGTTGAGTTGTTTGACAACAACAACTGAACGTTATCGCTTAAAGGGTAGGTCACTCAAAAACAAAAATGCTGTTGTCATTTATTCACCCACAAGTGCTTTGAAACCAATTTGTTACTCTTTCTTCAGTAGGACACAAAAGAAGATATTTTGAGAAATGTGGTTTTGTTCATTCAATTTAAGTCAATGGGGTCCAATGCTATATGGTTAGCAACATTCCCTCAAAATGTCGTATTTTGTGTTCTGCAGAAGAAAGAAATTCATACAGGTTTGGAATGACATGAAGCTGAGTAAATTAAGGAATTTTCATTTTTGGGTGAACTGTCCCTTTACGTGGATTAAAAGTTTTGACGCTCAACCAATTTTCAACACTCTAGGACCATCTTTTTGTGGTAAAACAAGGTATAATGCGAGTGGAAAAGGGGCCAATAACAACCACACTTATTTTTGACAAATTTTCGGGTCTGTAAACCCTTGCTGCACGTTGTGTGCTGGATCAGTCCTGTATCTGCTTCATATATTCATGAGCTTACCGAAGCAAGCCTGATGCTCCACCTTTGGCACCATTAGGAGGTAAATCATTACATATTCATGTAATCTCTGCAGTTATTTGAATGTGAATGTGGATTAGGCACACTGAGGGAGGTTAACTGCTTTTGAGGCCCGGTGGTAAAGTGAAAGGATATTGAAACAAGGCGGGAAAAGGATGGAACTACTTTTAGGAAAGATTGTGGATTGTTCTTACCTAAGAAAGGGCAGATTTGAGGAATGCCCCCCTGCGAGCACAATGAATTAAAGTGTCCGTATGAGACTTAGTGCTGAGATAAGCTCCTCCGAGTTTAATTTTGCCTGCTCTTCTCTTCACGGTACAGTGGATTAAAGACATGTCAAAGGTCACATTCTCAGACTGGCTGCCATGGTAACCCTGACACATGCAATTTATTGGGTGCTTCAGAGTGTTTCTTTATATCCTTGATGGAATGTATCGAAAATCCAGGATGTGCTGTTATACAGTACACACACACACTTACATGGAAGTTGGGGATATGTTCCCTGTCCAGCGGTTTGGTAACGGACAGGGTTCCTGAAATGGCGTCGATGATAAACAGACCATTTGGGTTTTGGTCGGCACCTGGCCCGGTCACACTGTACCTCAGCGTGTTAGTCTTATCTCTATCTGACTGGATCTGCAACACACAGAGACGGCATTTTTTTAAGCATTCAATTAAATCTAATGAATGAACCGCCATTTATTTTTAACGTATGTTTTCGAGCGATAAGCTGTTCTGCGTGTGTACTCACTTTGACTAGCTCTTCTGGGAATTGTTTTCTAGAGTTCTCCAGCACATTGACAGGTGGAATGACCCAGTCTCTTTTCATACGATTCACACTGCCGTCGCCCTTGACAACCACACTGTGCTTCGGAAACACTATCACTGGTAGCTGGGAAAAAAGGAAGAAAAGAACAACAGTTAGATTTACAAACACCCACTCGGTCAACACACATTGGTGATACACACACACAAACACACACTTGCAACACACCTGCACCGGGTTTAAAATAATTACAGAATTAATTTTACCCTCTATAATGGGGTCATAAATATCTCCGCTGCTCCAAAAATTACATCCCACAATAACTACACCCACATAATGAATGTGCGTTGGTATGTGTGTTGAAATTGTAAATTCGCAAAGGTTTTCATTGGTATTGTGACAATTTCAAGGCCTGATGCCATTCATTTTCGTCAAGAATATGTTATTAGACACTTTTTAATTTCTTAAAGGGACAGTTCACCCGTAAATAAACATTCTGTCATCGATTACTCACCCTCGAGTTGTTCCAAATCTGTGTACTTTTCTTTGTTCTGATGAACACAGAGAAAGATAGTTGGAAGAATGCTTATAGCCAAACAGTTCTTGGCAACCATTGACTACCATACTAGGAAAATGACAATGGTTGTCAAAAGTGCCCTAGAACTGTTTGCTTCCTACATTTATCAAAATGATTTCTATTGTGTTCAACAGAAAAAAGAAATATATAAGGCAATTTGTCCTACTATGGTAGTCAATACGGCCAAGATCTGTTTGGTAACAAGCATTCTTCCAAATATCGTTCTCTGTTTTCATCAGAACAAAGAAATGTATACAGATTTGTGGGTGAGTAAATAAAGACAGAATTTTTATTTTTGGGCGAACTGTCCCTTTAAGTACTAGTTAAGAATGAGATGTTTCAAATCATCTCTGAAGTGAATATGTTTGGTTTCATCACATAAATGTGTTTGTTTCAGTAAAGTGACTTAAAACTGATTCAATTATTTATTTGCATTATTGCTTAAACACGCTTACACGCTGTGCAAAATCTTTCATTTATTAAAATATTTTTGCAATTTTTTTACTGTTAATACCCAACTATTGATTTGCTAGAACAAAAAATGTAACATGAAAAAAACTACTTGACAGCGATGGCGGTTTGGAAAAGAAACACCACTGAAGTAACTTTCGATCAAATACAGCACATAAATATCAAGCTATAGGCTACAACCAATCTCATCCAAATGCTGAAAAATGTCAAGATATGTAAATGTCAGCAACATTGCTGGGCTCAGTGTTTATGTGTAGAACTTGCAGTTCAGTTCCATTTTCTTTCACCCAGAGTCTTATTATTAAAAGGGAGAGACAGCCAGAGATGTGTTTGACCAGGCATTGGCCCTGCTCTTAGTGCTATACAAAAACCAAACATAAAAACGGTGTTGCGGTCATCTAAGAGTTTTCCTTGACCAAAAATGGCAATACAAATACAGCTCTATTTATGGGAGCACCAAATCTCTGAGTGTGTTTATTTGTGAGGCGTTTCAATGTTTTCTTTCACTTGATATCAGCTAAGCCTCCTTCTCATTGACCTATCTTCTCTCACTTTCTCTACAAGGTGAAATATTGACGGTAATGACAGTGACGTGGAGTTGAGCGGAAGTAGGGCTGGGCGATAGAACGATATCGATATTTATCGACGGTACAACATTGTCGATATCAATATAAAAAAAAGGTCGATATAGCGCTAGATAATTTCCTTTAAATGTGCGCGCCCGTGACGTCCGAAAATCTTAAACAGCCTATAATATGTTTTGTTACATGAGCGTGCTACGATTGACAAGCAAACAACCAATAAGATCTAATTTGCCGGGTTGCGTTAGGCTCAATTTGGTTGCGTCATCGCCATGTTGACGTTAGAACACGTGCAAGATGAGTGCCGTGCTTGCCGTCAGCACGGAAATTGTGAACAAAAAGCGAGATGTCAGCTCGCCAGTGTGACAGTTTTTTTATTTCTTTCTTCCGACCAACATCAGAAGAACGTAGTGTGAAAGCGATGTAAAAAGAACGTCCCGTCCAAGCAAGGAAACACAAGCAATTTATTCCACCATCTAAACCGCTGCAACCCTTTTAGTGGTCGACCGATTATCGAATTGGCCGATTATCGGCGTCGATATAAAGGATTTAGCCGATAATCGATATCGATCATTTTCAAAGCCGATTTGCAGATAAAGTCATTTAATTTTGAAATGCGCTTTTTGGATCTGACGCAGCCAAGGATTTAGTGAGAGCAGTCGGAACACGTAGCTCTAGGGGTTTGCCTAGAGTAATGCCCGCCCACTGCCCCTCTGATTTGTTGGGACTAAGTCACGAGTCCGGCCAATCAACGCGGGAAGCTGCGGAACACAAAGTGTTTTTCACTCTCACACCGAAAGCGCTGCTTCGGGTTCACGCTCTATGAGGTAAAGAAGCATCAGACGTTGAAATAAATCTCAATCCACTACACTGAAGATGCAAAACACTTCAATATAATAAGTGCCTGAATTTCGGAGCAGCTTTGCGGGTTTCCTGCAGGTTCCGCGGGATTTACACATTATTATCATGTAGATATAATTCACATCCTCAGTATAACAATGATTTGCTCTGCAAGCGAGCAGCACACTGCACACGCGTTTCTTGTAATTGATCGAGCTGGCGTTTTGCACGTCACTTAAAATGACGCCATTTAAAAAATACAAGACATTTTTTAGCATAAAGAATTTGAATCGTTGATCGTCGGTCTTCAGTCAGAGCGCTCTCATGCACGCGAGCACACACACACACACACACACATAGACTCCGCAATCTCAAGCTGCTCGCGACAAATGTTAGATTGAGTTATATTTCGCAACTTATTTATACACATAAATGTTCAGAGACACACATGGCTGTGATTAAATTCCCGTCTTGCCGACAATTCAATCAAGGAATAGGCTTATGTACTAAAGTGTGCCTAAAATATGCTTTTAATGTTATATAGCTTCATGAAAATATTGCGGTCTTTTCAACAACATACACAATAAAGCTATGAAGGCAATTCAATTATTTACATTTATTATATAAATTCAAATTGTGCTAGTTAATCCAATGATTAGCTAAATGATTAATTGAATAGTATTGTATGCAATGTTAAAGTCATCAGAACATATTTTTTTCCATAAATAAATATAATTTTTTACATTCAATCATTTTTTCATTTGTTGCTTGTTGTTTTTTACTGTGTTGCTTGTGGTTTACGCTAGGCTACGGCGCAGAAGTTTAAAAAAACCTGTACTGCTTGAAAAAGAATAAAATTACTATTTTATTGTGCAAATAGGGGTGTCCTCGATTTAGGATTTACATAGTCTATTCAAATTGTCACGTCTTGCCTATAGACTGTTGTCGAATCGCACACATGAGGTCGTGTGGGGACAACACCAGGTTGGTAACAAGGGTACAGTGCAAAGTGCAGTGCAACACTGATGCACCAAAAACCAAACAAACATTTATTTACTGAATTTGTTCAGAACAGAACGTACCTTTTCAATAAATAAAAAACAGAAAACTAAAATAAGCAAGATTCAAGTGGCAATGTGCAAAATAAATGTGTTTAGGTAAAATTTCTGAAATGCAATGGAACATATATTCAAAACACAAGCCACAAATAGTCAAATTAATGGAAATTTTCTTTAAACATCATAACAATGCTGCGCCTCAAAACTATTTTTAAAACTACTTGATAATAATTCATTATTTTTTATACCAATACTGTTCATTACCAATAAACTACCATTAAGTTACTGCATGTAAAGGAGGAATGCAATACGATATTACCATTTAAACATCAAAAAATCCCTTTCACCTTTTTTCCTGCGCACTCTTTCTCCGTCCTCCTGACACGCACGCTTGCTTTGACAAGTTCCAAAAGTCTGTGCCGCGCCTGCTATATGCAGTGATTTGGTTATATTCATTTATCATATTTTTAGTATCATGCAGCACAAGGTTCAGTCTAAGTAACGAACAAAGTGTTCATTCATATGCCCAGACATTCGGTAAGTGACAAATCTTTAGAAACAGTGTCCAAATTTATTTGCGAGTCATCTACGTTTTGCTTCTCCTCACCGGTCTCACAGCACAGAAGACGCGGAGCGACACGATGCTGCACAAGGTCATAGCCGGACCTCTCGCTCATATGCTTTGGGGGTTTTGTTACCCAACCGTAAAAATCTCCCATTTTTTTACATCATATAAAGTGTAATATTTGTATCTGTGCAGCTGCGTGGCCGTCTGCTACGCCACTGCCCATATAACCAAAAGGGCAAGTTCCCATTGCATAAAACATCTGCGAAGATTCAACTGTGAGATTGGTAGTCGTATCAGTCTCCTCCTATCAAAGCATAGAATCTTCGACTATTCGGGGTCACCACTTGTGTAAACAACAAAATTAATGTACAAAACAACTGAGGATAATATTGTAATTGTTGTGATTTGTTTCAAGTCAAAACTGAAATGTATTCTCTTTGGCTCTTCCATTGATTTCATTTACGTAAATGTTTTAATGCAATTATGACTCATAACACAATGAGTTACGCTGTGTTACATGGAAAAAATAAGCTAAGCTTACTAGCGGTATGATCTCGATTTGCAATCATAATATGCTTAAGCATTATACATCAAAGTATACAATTCAACCACTCAAAAAAGAATAACGTGGAACACACATTTTACACAAGTAGCTAAAATTGACAAAAAAAAACACAAACAGCAGAATATCCCAAACTGCAACCCCATGATTTATTCATTTTTCAGTGCATGCTGTGAACCAAAGCACCAGCACATTACTGTGGACATTACAGTATCTATTAGTCTGTAATTATGCAAGAGAATCATTGTGATTCTACAGCAAAATGCGTCATTTTCTGATGTGTAGCTAAAAAGTCCACTAAGTGACTGTTTTTTTCCAGAGCAGCTTTAAAATCTCCTATTAGTCTCCGACATGTGTGTTTTTCTCCCTCGCAGGCTCGCGCTATCTCTCCCTGTCTAAACCCACCCTTCACCCTCTTCTCATTTTTCTCCTTGACCATCTCTGCCTTATCTTGGCCTTCTCCTCTCTCTCCCCCGCTCTCACTCCCCTCGTCTCGCCCTTCTTCCCTTGGTGGCGACGCGTTTGCATACGCGTCAGTAATAAAGAGTAAATTCTGCCTGTCTCTGAGCAGAAGGCAGGGCTATGAGACATATGGTTACTGTTCCCAAGCCGAGGGTCCAGATCTCCACCGCCTAATGTATCCTCCTGCCTTAATGTCTCTTTAGCATCGTTAAACATTAATTACCGGCCCACTATCAACGTGTTAGCGCTCTGCTAATTTTCTAATATAGTTTTATTAGTGCCCCGGCTTTGTCACAGAGGGCTTTGGATGGAGGGAGACATTTTTGTGAGCTCACTTTCGCACAATGGCTGTTTGATGGCGTAATTGCAGCGCGAGCCTCGTTTTGAAACGCCACAAGCAATCTGACACAGTTATAATTAGCGTGTTTTTGCGGTCGCACGGTTTGAGTTCTGCGCTAACAATGGAGCGTGCGATGCCGCTCATGTCTGACTTCCGTACCTGGTTGGCCTGGGTGAAGTTTACGTGAACCAGCCACTGCTCCTGAGATTTCCCGTCCTTGGCCTCAATCTCCAAGCCTCGCCCCTTCCTGTCGGAGAGCAGCAGGGTTCTTGCTGCGAATACGGTGCCGTCTGCCTCTATCCGAAAATCTGCAGGGTCTCCGCTCTCGAAGCGCAAGCCGGAACCTCTGCCACAGTCCACGAAATCCACTGCAAAGAGAGAGAGAGAGAGTGTGAGGCTGCTTTTGTTTTTAAACAGCAAACATCTTAAAAAAAAAACAAGCACACAGGAAATCACATTCACGCTCAACAGCAAGGGAATAATAGTTTTACTTGAAAAGTGAGGACAAGGGGAGAAATGGAAAGTGCACACTGACAGAAAGACACAGAGGGAGAGAGAGAGAGAGAGAGAGAGTCAGGATGATCGGTAGGGAAGGAGAGCAAAGGAAAGTAGGAAAGGAGAGCAGGTACAACTTCTAAAGCTCTCCTGCATTATTCATGCGGAGACATCCCCTACTAGCCCCCAGGTGTGCTGAGGAACGGAAGAACAGGAGGACGAGGAGACAAAAAAGAGAGGGATGAGGAGGAAAAAAAAGATGGAAAAGTGAGAAGGTTGAGAGGTATCCGCAGCACGACGCAGGAGGGAATCGCATTAGGGTTACAGACATAAATGAATGCGCTTTATTTATTATGTTGCAATTAGAGAACAGAGACAGAAAATTACACGCCCAGAAGTGAGAGATACTCTGTTATCAGGACGCAGTTGTTTGGGAGAGAGCTCACATTGACTGCGCTCGTTTCTCTGACATTTTTCATCTTTCGAGCAGAATGCCGGCGATGATTCTCTGGCTCAGGTATTTTGCAGGCCACATGATTTCTCGATCCGAGTTACCGTGACATTGCAGAGCTGCTGTACATGTGGTTATTTACAGTTGTAGTTTTTAGAACGACAGTTCTACATTTTCATGACTTTTACATACTTGGAAACCACTTTTAAGGGTAAATTTTTCAAAATTGAGATTTTACATCATCTGAAAGCTGAAGAATTAAGCTTTCTATTGATATATGGTTTGTAGGGATAGGACAGTATCTGGCGGAACAACAACTGTTTACAAAGCCGGAATCTGAGGGGGCAAAAAATTCAAAATATTGAGAAAATCACCTTTGAAGTTGTTAATCATAGGCACTGTAGCAGGCCATCCACTCAGAAAAATAAACTTTTTATACATTTACAGTAGGAAAATTATAAATATCTTTATGGAACATTACTTAATATCGTAATGATTTAGGCAAAAAGAAAAATCTAACATTTTGACCCTTACCATGTATTTTTGCAGATTATGACAAATGTTCCTGTGATACTTAAACCTGGTTTTGTTGTCCAGGGTCACATATTTAAGATAAAAATAGAATCAATTCAAAGTTCACTTCTGAAAGCTAGTCTAGAAGCACTTTCTGTTTCATATTTTTTTATAATTTGACATTACTATATACTATATGTAAGATTAGAAAAAAAACAGAAGTGCTTTACATCTTGCAAAGTGGTCTATAAAGAGCAGTTTGTGGTACTTTATTTTCATAAAAATAAAATAAAAAAAAATTCTAGTTTATTTTTACCAAACGCAGTTTGTGGTCAGTTAAATATTGTTTAACTGTGTTTTATTCACAATGAAGAACAGCTACTGTATGACCGCTGCACCAAGCGATTATGTGGCTGCGTCCAAATACCCCCACTTGCGGTCTTTGCACTTGACCACTTGACTACTTTCATGAAGTATTTCATGTTTTTGGCCCTAGGGTTCTAGTTGGCGTGAAGATCCCAAGTGAGCATGTAGTATTTCTAACCCGATGGCACACACTTATAAAGTGCAAACATATAACGTTAATTAATGTAGTGTTTCTAATTATGAGATAAAGATAAGTTTTATAAAAATACATAACTCTGGAGTTTTCACCAATAAAATATGTAACACTACGTTTTCCTACAAAATTATATTTAATATAATTATATAGTCAAGTCAGATTTATTTTTATAGCTCTTTATTTGTATTGTATCAAAGCCCAAAAAACAAAAAGAAAAGATAAACACATGTAAGCAAAACATAGATTAAATAAAGATATAACCTTAAAAAGTAATAGTATAACATACACTTGAAAGCTTTCCGCAATATCTCGCGAGACCCGGGCAAAAAGTCTCATGATTCATATCCAGAACATGATGCATGATGGGATACGCTTAGCCTTAATACTGCTCCGAAGTGGTATTCAAGCTAGTGTGGGTTTAGTGTACATTAAGCTCACTGCCCTTTGGCATTTTTAAGACATTGGACACACTTGCGCTCTCCCATCCTGCAAGTGGGGGTATTTGGACACAGCCTGTGTATCACTGCGCAGTGCCCTTAGCAACCACCCCTAGCAACATAAACAAACCATTCTGTTGCTGTTCACAGTTGCCCAAGGACTATTTGTTCCAGCAGAAGGACTGCTTAACGTGATTTGACTTCATGAAAGTTGCACCGATACATATGTTTTGGCTTTATCCTTTGAATCATGTGTTATTTGTAACCCTTTTATAAAAGCAATAAGGTAGACTACGCAGAATACATAACTTTTCAAAAACTTATTTGACTTTCTCAGACATGACAGTCGCAATTGAAATGTTTTCAAGTCTGTGGAAATCCAGCGGTCCTGTCAGGAAATAAAAACGGCACTGAAGCGGTCTACAGGCGAGTACACACGATCTGACACATTAGGGTCAACCAGCAGTTGTAAACTTTCACCCATTCCGCGCCCGTTATTTCCCTTTCTATCACATGCAATATAAATGTAAAAAAAGCTTGAATAAATAAGCGCGCCTCAAACACCTGAGCAGCCGTAAGCCGTAAGGCTGTGTCTTTGTTTTGTTACGTGTTGTGTTGTATTTGCGTGAGGTAAATTGTTGATTTGCGTTCTAGTAATTTGTCCGGTCCGTTTGTAAATCACACCTCTCACTCATTGTTAATCATCGTTTATTATGTAAGGACCACTCAGGGAAATACAGTAGACATGGCAACCAACGAGACCTTATTACTGATTATTACATAAAGACTACCTGAAGGCGACAAGCAATTAATATGTCTATCTGATCTTTAATATTTGTAGTCCCGGTGTCCTTTCACGTAAAGCGGCCCCGTATTGTTTAATTCCGACCCATCGAAATTAAAAGAGTCCCTTTTTCCTGGCCCCTGGCATCAAGTAATGCGTTTAATGTAACGTGATTTCCCTGATAGCTGAAGACCGGCAGGTGTGAGAAAGGTGCCGAGATGCTTTGTGTGTGTGTGAGATGGTCTGGCTTCACGGCCGTTTTATTAGATGGCTGCACCAGTTTCGCCTGCAGCTGCATTTCCTCGTGCACTTTTCATGAGCACGGAGGGAGGGTGATCTCGGGCGCGAGGGGCTCTACGTCTACGGCGCTGTCTGCTTCCATTACTGAGCCGTGCTCTTCTTACGGGAGAAACAGAGAAAACAGTGTCTTCGCTCGTGTTAAGTCTTTCTTCTCGACGCGTTCTCTCTCGGCGTCTCGAACGGGCAGTGCGGCTTAATGCGGCGCATAAAAGCTGCATTACTCATCGCGTCTCCAGAGTAAACAGGGTTGAGGGAAAAACAGTGAAAGCTAATTTAATTATAAGGGTGATTTAATTTAAGACAGAGTTTGCTTAAAATGAATTCACTTGCGTCTGGGGGAGCTTTTGCGTGTTGTTTCGGAAAGCACTCGACAAACAAGGACATGTACGGATGTTCAAACACCAAATGATTCAGCTGAAGAGAACATCCAAAGAGATTTTATCTTCAGTCTTCAGTCCATAAACCACGTCTTCTCCGCCAGATTTGGTGTGTAACGTTTTATTATTGATTTTTTATATATTAGACCTGATTATGTTCGTAGATCAGCTTCATTTTTTTCATCTGAAGGGCCTGACATTTATGTCAGGTGTTATTTGCTAAGTATTGACGATGTGGTGTAGACCAACATGAAATATTTGATTCATTAACATTAATACAGCAAGGAAGATAATAGCTTTATAATATATTTGGAATCTAAATAAAACACAATAAATAAATTATTTTCTGCCACCTTGAATGAATGAATGAATGAGGTATTTATATAGAGCTTTATTGTGTATTGTTGTACACCCAAAGCTCTTTACAATCATATGAGGGGGGTCTCTCCTCGCCCACCACCACCTTGACCAATGTGATCAAAAATGATTTGTGCTAAATGTGCAATGCGTCATTTTAATGGGCCTATAAACTTATTAAGTAGAAATTAATCCAGAACGGTGATTGAAACAATCAAAAACAAACAAATATAGATAAAAAACCAGCATATGCTGGTTTAGTATGTCTTGATTCTGGTTTAAGCTGGTCCTGTGCTGTTCCTTCGCTCGTCAAACCAGCATCTAAACATACCTAACCCAGCATATGCTGTTTTTTTCGACAGGGGTCTAATAAAACATTGCCTATTTTAACTATTTCGATCGTCTGTCATGCATATTCAAGTACTGCACCGTTGATTAGCAACATATCCAACTTGACTGTGCCAGACAGCCTGAAGTGCTATTGTGTGCCGCACAGAGTTGTCGCCAATGTGTAGCATTCCAAATTAGTCACGTATGAGGTGCCATGATGGTTAGAAGAACCCATGCGCACGCACGTGCGTTTGTCAATTTATGGGAGTGTATGCAAGATGATAATCAGGTACTGGAGTCGCTAAAAAGAGTCCGTTGCTCTTCACGCTCTCCTCAAAATCATCCAAACCATTCTTGACTTGAGAGTAAACCGTTTGCCATTTCAAGCAAGAGCGATGGAGTAACGCTACCCTCAGACATGTCAAAAACGCAGCGAGTAATAAATGAGAACACAGAAGACACATTCAAGCCGAAGTGCTGATGCGGTGAGCTAGCAGAGGTGCGATGTGCTCTGTAAGCAGTCTTATTCAGCCATTAGCAATTAGCATTCAACACCGACTTCACATCTCAGCCCCTCCAAGTGTCTCTGCTCTTCTCTCCCAACAGGCCTCTTTGCTCCTTTTTAATACCACTCGGCTCTAGCTTTTAGTACCAGCACGACGTAAATGAGGATAGTAATGGAAAAATAGTTTTGTTTAGAGCCCCACCCCCAAGAGGCAGCGTAAAGTGGCTGTCTTAATGTAGTCGTTTGGAGTTTCACGGTCTCCGGGACATGCCGAGTCTTTCTGCGAAGGAATTCAGATGGATGTGTCACTTAGGACCTCGCTCTGCACCGAGCATGGCTGCCTTTTGTACCGCCTGCCTATAACTGCCCTTTTTCCATGACTTTTCTAAGGCCGCATTTCCTCTAATGGCCCCATTGCTCAGGCACGTCCCTCGGTGTGCATGGCAACTTAGGTTAAACTCGAACGCACTTCCACGGCTGCAAATGTAAAAAGACAGACACGTTCGCACGTATGACAGAGAAAATATGCCAGCGGGAGCGAAATCAATTTTAAAACTAAAGTGCACATTAAACTATTTGGATTTTTCAGCTCATGAAAGGATTTATTATCTCTTTTGGAAAGAGGCACAATGTGTAGCTCCCATAATGAGCAAATGGCTATTGATAAGTTGCCAAAATATTCTAATGGTGAGTAACAGTTTCTTTCACGTGCTTTTTTGTTAAAGAAACATAAACATAGAAATGATGTCATTATCTGTCCACCTGAATGTTGTTACAAACATTTCAGTATAACAGAAAGTGTTTTGTAGTGTGTTTGTTAGTTGAATGGCTAAATGACTACAAAGCACCATAAAAGTAGTATGACTTGTGTGACCTGAGAAACGTGAGAGCTGGATCAGCGAATGAATCGTTCTTTTCATTGAACCGGTTGATCTGGTTTTCAAATTGGAATGAGCGTTTCTGAACAGACTGAATCAGAGTTCAACGCGCTGACCCAATGATCCGGTAAGTCTGAGGATTAATGGTGACTTGCTTGCTGTTCGCGAGAGCTTTTTGCGAAATAGAAGTGCTTCCATTGAATTTTGAACATTTATAGGTAAGAATATAACCGTAAAATAGAAGTTATGAGCTGTGGGAAAAACCTCTCATGTGCATTAAACAGCATCTGTCAAAAAGCTCCCGACACGTCCATGTGACCACATTAAAATATATGCTCACAAGCTTCTTTGAAGTCTTATATATAAAAGTACCTCTGTGTTCTGAATTGTATATCTTTTCCACCGAATCTTTGCCCTGAAGCAATTTGAAACTGCTTTCCAATTTAAAAATGTTTTACTTCTATAAAGTCACATCTTAGACTGAGGTTCTACAATACACAATTTGTTGTTGAATTTCTCATAAAAAATTCAAATGTATGCTACTATTAAACATTATACTGTACCGCTCGCAACGTAACACAAAGGCAGGACGTGACTTCAGATATAGCTCATTCCCTTGACATCAACCCTCCTAAAATATCCTCGTCTCCCTTTCCTCATTTGCTCAGATTTTTAATTTAGAACACGCCGAATATCACGCCTGATTAGGCTCAATCTCAACCTGTTAAATGACTTGATCGCATGCAAATGCATGCACAC
This sequence comes from Triplophysa dalaica, assembly GCF_015846415.1. Lineage (NCBI taxonomy): Eukaryota > Metazoa > Chordata > Actinopteri > Cypriniformes > Nemacheilidae > Triplophysa > Triplophysa dalaica. Next base: position 8,895,376 of record NC_079554.1, on the reverse strand, counting down.
TCAAACACATGCAGAGAGAACACTGATATTACACTCATTTTCTGCCTGTTGCCTTTCTCACACCAATGTAATGCGTTGTCAGTTCAACACAGGATGCTGTTAAGTTTGTGCATAATACTGCAGAGTCCACTTTAAAAGTGTTGAAACGTCCTACTATGATTACGGTACTTTTTTAAATACCTTTCAACCATATAAATACCATGTGCCAATCTAATGAATACTGTGTAAATGGCATATGGCACCCTAATTGTTATATGCATACAAAAAAACATGGTATTTATCCCAATACCATGGTATTATCACATAATACCACCACTGCACCATGACATCCCCAAAGTGCTTCTTTTTTGTGAGTGTCACTCGGTTGCTTTGTGCAAACAAAGATAAGCGTTTGAATTAAATTTGAATTTCTGCAAATGTTGTTCAGTAGTGTTTTATACATAACACCGATTCTAAACATGCAAATAAGGGACACACCACAATACACCAGAATACTACACACTACATTTGACATCCAAATCACGTGTTAGCTTCTGTCCAATAGCATCAATATCACCCAAACAGATCCATGAATGAAAAGTGAAATACTGAACGAGAAAAAGATCATTCCTAGCATTCGCTGGGCCCTGTCACTTATAAACTTAACTGAATCATAGGGTAATAGCACTAAGGGCTTTTGGGTTATTTGTCCAATCATACATTTTTCAGCGCAGACATGAAGCTCAGTGTGTATGTTTGTGCAGACGCACATGCGTGCAATGTCATTATAACCTGTGACCTTGCTAGATTGCTGGTGTCTGTGGACACTTAGGATTTATGACCACGCACAGACCCGCACACATTCGGCAGATGGCAGGGGCGCCACGCCACTCCATTCCAGCACATTCCATTGCTCTTTTACTTCATACATCTACATTCAGGAAAAAAAATCACTGCTTCGAAGATCTTGTTTTTAAGATCTTTGTCTAATTGGCAAGCATATCTTAAGCCTGCGTGAGCATTCCAGCCATTAAACTTAATATTCCTTCTTATATTATGCACACAATATGTGTATATCCAGAGGCGTTTCAACACCTTCACCTCTCACCATTAACCAGAAATAGTTTAAAACATATCAGACCGTGTCGCTACAAAACGGCTCCATAATAAAAAGTAATTTTGCATGTCTATTCTCGGCTTATTTCTATGAAACCATTTTGTAAGGTTTTATTGAATCCACTCTAACATTTTATGGTAAATTAGTTTGTAATGATGTGTAACTACAGATTAGACATATGAAAATAATTATTACAATACGATATCAAAGTAATATTGCATTTAGTCCACATTGTGTTTTATTTTTTACATGTTATTGCGCTGTAAAATGGAGTCTATTAGAATGTGCGACCAGACATCCATGTGAATTACCGTTATTTAGGTTTGAAACCCCAGAAAATGGCCTTTCTGACAATGTTGCCTTTGGGAACGCTGACTGGGTCACAACATTTCTGCATCAACGGACAGACATTAAAGTAGGAACCTTCCATCCCCGTACATGCTGTAATACTTCCAACTACACATATTAAACTTACATTTAATAGAGCATGAATAGTTGAAGAAAAGATCTAGTTATAAGAGATTTAGAAAGGTTCAGTACACATTTGCTTTGTGAGAACTAAGCTTGATGTAAAAGAGCTTTGACAAGGTTCACATTTACCACTTAGCAATGAGTGGGGGGGGGGGGGCTGGGTTGCATTGCCCCTCCAGATTTTTCCCGAGCCCCTCCAAAACATTTAGCTGACAATTCAAATAATGAAAAATGATAAATTAAATTAAATAATGATCTGTCAATTTAATCAAAAAATCCCATGCTATGCTAACTATGCTATGACCAGAATTTAAGATTGAACCCACAATCCCCCCAGTCGAGTCAACTCCTGTTTTCTAATGATGTTCACCGATTAATTATACAAAATAACACGAAGAACCCTAAGAAAGCATAAAATGGACTTTGAGTTTGTGTTATTTGTAAAGCATCTCTCTGCTTCTGCATGCTTTATTTAAATGTTGGATGGTTCCATTTAAAGTGATCTGACGAGGCTGTAAAATAAACTAAAATAAACAGACCTCAGCTAGGACAAATTTGAGACTTCTGATTGTTCACTGAATAATGTCCAGACAACAGTACAACACACAACGAAAACACTAATGTACTCCACTCATCTACCCGGACAAAGCAACGTATTTACAAAGAAAGCAAAAAAAAATGCAGGGATGAGGGGTTCTCAATGCATTGTTCTATAACAAAAGTTGAAAAAATGAATGTAAAAAAACATGTTGACTGCAGGAAAATAATAGCACATCAAATAGAAGATTAGATTTTTAATGCAACAAATTTCCATGACATTTCAAGCTGTTTACAGTACTTGATAAGTACTTTTCAAAGTCATTCAAATTTAGCATAATTCACATGTGAATCATACAGATCTTCCTGAAATAACATTTCCATGACCTGTTAGCAAGTTTCATTCTTTGAAATATAAACTGCTCTATTAATCATAACTAAATTCATATTTCGTTTATAATGATTGTGGGACTTTTTCAGGGCCTGGGAAAGAATACTGTAAAAATCCCCTGATACTTGATGAGGAAATGAGAAACCTCTAAAAAAAGGAAGCTATGCGGACAATCTGAGGACTAATATTTTGAGGTTATGAATTTATACACACATGCACTTGCCGGTTTGGTGTTTAAAGTGAAAAGGATGGTAAACCACAGGAAACATTAATTGGAGGTTGAGAAGGGAGGAAAAGATTATAAAGGCTTCAGATTATATGTGTGCGGAGCGATTGAAGACTCCCTCGGGTAAAACTGACCACTGTAATTGCTCTTCATTGTGTATCAGAAAGACTGACAGGAAATAACAAACTGCAAATAATTACAAACATCTGCACACTCTTTCACAGGCCTGAATGCAGATGATACTATCATTTAGGAAGATTGTTCGACAATCCGTACTCCGTCCTCAAATTGTGAAATTACAATATGTGACAGTCTGCGTGTTATAACATCTTTCATACTGAATCAATGTCTGAGTCGCAATTTAATATAAAACAGAGACACTAACGCATTTTATAATCTCAATCCTTCTAAATACATCTCTGCATTTGTGTACCCGCTGGCGTGCGTGTGCCCGGACGCATTTATTTACCAATTCTTTTAATCTGCATTTAAAAACCGCAGATTGAAACAACCGACTGCGAAACAAAAGAAGACAAAAGCTGGATTAGACTTTCTCAAATCTTGAGTTCCCGGAAAATAACAGTGATTTGAGCTCAAGCCCAGATTAAATTCATTGTGCGTGCGTGGCATGTGTTGCCATCCAGGCGTTATTTCTTTAAGAGTGCTTCTCACTCTTTGATCTCTTCATCTGACATGCCGTATTTTACCGCGAGGGCGATAAAACCGCATCTGATGGCGCTGTGTCAATAAAGGTGAAATCCCGCAAACAAAAAACAACAAAGACGCTGGAAGATTCAAAGAGCTAGTGTAACACAAAACCCCAAACACTGTAGAGAATCACGTTAGTATTTGCCCCCGAGGGGATGATATTCTGTTTCTTGAAGAAATCTGCATAGCGACCTCAATAAGCTCTTGAAACAAATACGATGCAAACCAAATTGTGAACGAACCACTTTTGCTACTACACAGACGTACTCTTCACACACTTCAATGTGGTGAGGGGTAGAGAATTGTGGATATTGATTTCTTCTCCAGCAGAAATCCATAACCTCCTGTTTGTAACAGATGCCCATTAGATCCTGCAGTTCAGGAAGAAACATCCTTATTGCGGCCCCAGAGTGTTTGTCAGCAGTGGGTGTGTGAGGAAGTGAAGTACCTGTCCTCAGGTGTGACACCGATACGCGTGCACCGCGTGAAACGTGATTCCGTTGAGACTGCGGTGGTTTCAAATACACACATAAATCGCGAAAATGAGCATCGGCTTTCCTTACCCGCTCTCCTCTGTGAGATATTCAATACTTCACCATTTTACAAGAGCACCGTGAGACACGGCGAGAGAAAAGAGTATACCTGCAGTGAACTGAGGCAAATTGAGTTTCGTGCAGACAGGAAAGAGACAAAGTAATGGTCGCGCTGAGGTGTTGTTTGAAATACTGGGTCACGACTACATTACCCATAATGCATCAGGATGGCAGACTGGAGTGTAATGAGATTTGTACAGGCGCTGACCCAAATAACCAAGCCCCGCAGTGTGTGTGTGAGTGTGTGCGCCTGAGCGATTTGTCTTTGCGAATACAGAAAGGCAAATCTCAGGAATAAAGTTACACGTGTGTTTGGTTTAGCGGACTTGTGGGCATTTTTAAACTGCTGTGAGCAAAGTACAGATTCCATTTCGTTCCTGTTGTAATTTATGTCTGTCAGCATAAGTATGTCAGTCTGCGTGTGTGTGTTCGTGTGTGAACAGCGACAGCTGGGGAGACAGTGGGATACAGTATTGCGGACAAGGGCGGACTTAGTACTTTGATATGTGTTCGAGTACTATGGGGTATGCGTACATTTCTGTGTGTGTGTGTGTCAGGATTATCGCCAACTGAGCAGAAGAAAAATAAGCAAGAGATGTATTTCGAAATTCTCAAATTGCATAACAATGTGCAGATGTAAAAATCTCTCCGAACTATCAAACATGCATGCGCTTTTGATTTGTAGTAGAAGTTGAAGATGTCTCCGGCTGTGCGGTCACGTTTGCACCTCGCTCTTTACGAGCAACTTTTCTGTTGACTCAGGAACAATACTCCCTGCACGACGGCGTTCAGCCAAATGGGACGAATTAGGCCAGGTTGCCTAGCGCCACGCTGGTCGCCCCTGACAACCCCAAGGCCTCCGGCTCAGGAGCAAAAGGGGTGGGTTTTTGAAAAGCCAAGGAATAGAGTTTCATTCGGCCGCATGCTATGGCAAAACACCTCCCCCCAGGCTTGCGAAACAATGTCGGCCATGTCAAATCAATCGGCAACGCCCAAGGACATCAATATGGGGCCAATAAATCTCACTGGAGGGAAGACCACTCTCTCACCTCTCCGGCCATATGGGAAATATTGTAATATCGCTCGCAATTGTCCTCTACCACAGACCTGCGTGCTTAGGCATTTAAAGAGCGCTGCTGCGCATGGGCGGTACCGCGTTAAAGTGAGGAATTCACACAGGTAATAGAGTACCCTGGCAATAAAAGAGCGAAAGGTGATAGTGAAATAAAAGTGGGGCTTGGAAGAGGGGAGACAGAGAATGCAACAAAAGACACAAAGGCGCTCTCCTTTGAGGAACGGCTGTGTGTAAAAACAGCGAGAGTGTACGATAGTAAACGATGCTTCAAAGCCGTGAGACAATGAACACAACGACGGTTATATCAGGGACGAGGAGACATGAGCGGAGAGAGAGACACAAGGACTGAGAATAGAGAGACAGACTGAGATGATGTCAGCGCTGTAAGATCTAGAGATGGCACCTCGGAGGAATGGCGCATTAAATGAACAATTCACTTTCAAATAAAAATGATGGCACTATGTTTATGCCCTCTTGTCATTCCAAACCTTTCTGGGGCAGAACACAAAAGAAGATATTTTGAAAAATGTTGGTAAAAGACCGTTGGTCGCTATGGACTTTGGTCTTGTCTGCATACAATTGAAGTCAATGGGGCCCAACGATTTTTGGTTACCTACATTTTACAAAATATCTTCTTTTGTGTTTTGCAGAAGAAAGAAAAGCAAACAGGTTCAAAATGACAACAAGGTGAGTTTATGATGACAGAATTTTCATTTCTAAGGTGGACTATTCATTTAAGAATTTGGCCATGCTGTTGGTTGTTTACAAGGAATATTTTACGCGAAAATTAAAATTATATTATTATTTTTTTACCCTTAGATTGCTTATTTTATATCTTCACTTAATCACTAAATGATATTTTTTTCAAAACAAGTTTTTCTAACCTTCGAAAAAAATAACTATGGTTTGGGCCTCCAAAAATAACTATGGTTTATGGTATCTGTTTTTTTATTTGACAATTTACATAATAATACCATGGTTAAACTATGGTTTTACTAAGCTTACTGTAGTTAAACAATGGTTCATTATTGCAATAGACATCAGTTGATGGTAATTTATAATGCTAAAAAAACACCATAAAAGTGACTTTCAAAGTTAAACGACAGCTTTGTGTAATGAACAAACGTAACGTTAAAGTCATTATTTACTGAAATACTCGTCTATTGTATTGCTCAAACTAAATATAGCACCCACAAAGCAGGTTTAGCTTCAACCTTTGATGTGTCATTTGCACTACTTTTATGTTGCTTTTGACATTCACCAAGTCACCATCTACTTCAATTGAATGGCTGTCTGGACATCCTGCCTCACACCATTTGTCTTTTAGGGAAGAAATAAAACAATACAGATTTAAGGCAACACAAGAGCGAGTAAATGATGACATATTCTTATTTAGGTAACCTGTCCCTTTAAGAGTGAGAAGAGAAATCACATGAGCCGGTCCAATTATCACCTCCAACACCCACTAACTCCTGCACCAGCTAATGTCCTTTCTCATTAAACACCAGAGAAATCATTTTAATGGCGATCGTCATCCTTCTCCTGTTGTGTGCGTGCTGAAAAAACGGACCTGTATCAGGCACAGCTGCGATCCATTGTCCTGTATTAAGGTCATACTAGCTTTAAACCCAATCCAAATATATCCCTCCATCTTACGGGAAAAGGCAAGAATTCCACTTCACACTCTCTCCCCTCGCTTAGCTGCTGACACACCTAAATAGGCAAGTGAGCTGATAGCAGATGCAGAAGTGTGAAGGGAAGGAAAATGAGGGGAAGTAGGTAATAATAAACAACAAGAGGAAAGCATTCATTCAGATGCTGCAATGACCTAAAACAAACCAGAGCTGGACGCAAGCCGGTCCAGCTGTCCCTTCTCTAACGCAGACTATCTTAACTCCTGTAAAAAAACACTCACACAAGTTTCTTAATCTTATCTTAATGAGGACATACCATAGTTATCTATGTTTTTTTTTATTTTGGAGCCGATGATATGCTCTACCCCGTAAGAGTGACCCTTACACAAACCTCTTGGCATCTCTACATGTCCATTAAAGGGATGGTTCACCCAAAAATAAAAACGATGTCATCATTGTTTCACCCTTGTGTCATTTAAAACCTACATATTACTTTTTTGAAGAAGATATTTAGAGAAAAGGAGCCATATTGTTTGGTTAGCAACATTCTTCAAAATATCTTCTTTTGAGTTCTGCAGAACACAAGTTTGGAATGAAATTAGGGCAAACTATCACTTTAAAACACTATAAAGTTTTTTTATGAATCTACAAAACGTCACCTGCACACATGATGGTTTACATAAAGTGAATTAGAATCAAACCATAATATCCCTTTTACAAAAAGTCTTGTTTTTAGAAAAAAAATATATATTATATTCATAAATCATTTCCAGACAGATTTACCCAACTTGTGGGTGCGCTGACGCGCCCAAACTACAGTTAAGTGAACCCCCAGACACACACAAAAGGAAAAAATGACGCATTGGTCTGAGACATGCCGATCTTGGCTTATCCTGATTGTTGAGGGGGATGGGGGGGGTTGTACTTACAGCTTTCAACCATTGGGTCTTGATGGCATAATAAATCCATACAGACAGACACACATATGTACAGACAGGAAATGCATTGTTTTGGTCAGACGCCATTAGGACCAGATTAACCCTCATACCCCATTATCGAATAAACGGCCTTCAAATCTGAATACCTCTCACACCATCATACCTACAACTGTAACCCTTTATGGATAAAGATTAGAATAACACAAATACCAGCCAGATTAGGGGTGAGGGTGCTTCAGATGGGTGGCGAGACAGAGGCATGAAAGAGCGGTGTGGTGGGCCACGTCTGCCGGAATGTACATTTATGCACGCGAGTGTGTATGTGAACTGTTGACATTCTTCATGTCTGCGGTAGCCATACATGCCACAAGTCAAGGCAACATAAACACTAATAAAGCATTTAAAGAGCAACTGCCAGACATTCTTAACCACTACGAGCGTGTGTCCCATATCTTTCCTCTGCAGGATGGAATAAGGAGAGATTTGGCAGGGCATGAAATAGACAGCGGCCACAGCAGCGCTTCTATACACGCGCTGCTCTATTCACAGGGCTGTTTTAGCATGGTGGTGTTTTGTTTGGGAGTACGGTGAATCATTGTGATGGTACTGATGACATCATAATTGCCTTTCTATGTAACTGCGCCATGCTGACAGGATTTGGAAATGATTCACGAATTCACAACAGCCATCCAGAATGAAAAAGAAAGCCAAATCTCCTTCCAGTAATTTGTTTCCAACATTTCATTCTCGCCGTCTATTTTGTGTTTGTCAGTTGCCTGAACCATTAGCGGACCAACTGGTTTTATTCCATTCAGGCCTGTTTTACGTTTACCCGACCAAATACATCTGAACTGAGCCTGTCACGATGTCATAATTTCACTTAGGGTGACTATACCAATATTCCAGCAATGTCAGTAACCGTGATATTAAAAACCATTAATATTGATATTGTGTTAATATTATACGTATAATAATGTAATTATTTGGTGCATGTTAGAAATGTTGCCTTAAAAGTGACAATATTTATAAACTCTGCCTCCCTACACTTGTTTTGTGAGTCTAATTCATATTTTAATAAATTATTTTAAAAATAAATAATGATTTTTTAAATACAAAATAAACTAAATTAAATATGAATTTGTTAATTTATTTAAAAAAACAATACATGTCCTTATGGTATCCTTATCATGAATTCTTCTGGACGCGATAATAGTGTAGTAAAAATCTTATTTTGTGACAGCCCTATTATTGTGTGCAAAAGATTTCACAATATAATCAAAATAGCTACGGACTTTTTCATAAAGTCAATTCCACTGTTAATTTGGGTTAGTTTCAGTTTTTTTGGCCATCGAAACACTCAAAATACATGAGGGGAGGCGATGAGAGAGAAAGAATTTGTACGCATTGTGTCATTGAAGGCAACATTTTAAATGGGTATTGAGTAGTACACAATATTATCATGTGTTAGTTTATCGCGATATCAAATAACATGATTGTTGCCGATACCAGTTCTGGTGACACCCCTAATCAGAACATACATATAGACATATAATTTGTTTTATTCTCATACTATTATGATTGATGCATACTTCCAAGTCTTCAATTTCCCCCAGGGGAAACGTAAAGTACTATTCTATCTTGCTACCCTCTATATACGGAAAAATCCATTTTGATCCATCTATCGCTCCAACATATTCTAAACTATTTGGCACCGTCATGTTCTCAATCCTCATTCCACTCCAAACTTTCAAGTTAGCCTTAATTTCACTCCATCACCCCCGCCCCTACAAAACCCCTGACTGCTGATTGAAACCAGACTTCGGTGTAGTTCAGCCACCCCCGCATTCTCATACTGATCCAGTGCGCAGTCACCCAGGCATGCTCCCAACCGCAAACTCCAGGCAAGTAGAGGTCAGCAGAGCTGACCAGTGTGTGTGTGGGTGAGATTGTAAGCAGTGGGCTTTTGAACCGCCGGATTGCTTAGCCGCGGTCACCCTTCCATAACACAGTAAGGGGAAAAACACAAAAACTGCCTCTCGCAGCCAGTTCTAGTACATATATAAGCCCTCACACACACAGCGAGGGTCGGCGATCCGATAAGGATCTCTTAGCCTTACCGCGTAACCTCACCGCGATTAGCATACACGCCACATAATCACCTGTTTCCTTTGGTTAAATGTGTAAATTACGTCTTAAACGTCTCAAGCAACCTATTTAGTGATAAATAACATACTTGAGTATGAAAACACAAACCACACCCACAATTAAATGTTTCCATCATTCTCATCTCCCTCCCCACCCCTCCTCTTGAGCCAATACGGTCAGCACAGTGGGAAGAAATCCATCATTACTACGGAAACTAGGGCATCCCAAATGAACTTGCGTAGTGTGTTTTAAAGCATACGCACGAGACAGAAAGCCATGCAGAAAATCACAGAGACAACAGAATTTTCGGGTCACCTGACCTCCAACAACAAAAAAGCCAGTGAGAATAGAATCAGACAGTTGCCATGACACCAAAGCGCCCAATAATAATCCCCCGGCAGTCAAAAAGGGCTTACACGTGCACGTGAGAGAGATAGAGAGATAGAGAGAGAGAGACAGAGAGAGAGAGAGAGGGGAAAAAGCCTAAAAGTCTTTGGACTCCGGGTTGTGTTTGCACTGCGTTCCAACACCCTCGAGCTGTCTGAATTCAGCGAGCTTTGGCTGTCCGTGAACCTCTTTTGTAGTTTTTGGCAATAACCGACAAACACAGCCCAGGTCATCTCTGATGTCATTCTTTACTCTTCTAAAACACAGCTTGCGTTTTTGTGCAAAGCGCTTCTCTAAAAATATCCGTCTCAAGGGCTGATGTCACATTGGATGGCTTCCCCGCCTCCCCCCGCAAGAGAGGAGTCCGAGACCAGCTGACTAAAGAAACGTTGCGGTGATGAAGCTGAGATTTTATACACAGATTTAACGCAACATTAACAGGTGCACATACACACAGACATTAAAGAGTAAGCGGCTGATCTCGTGGTCCAAGGTAATCCCGGAATGTCTGGTACAGACCACCCAAAAAGGCGTCAGCCTTTCAAACAATATTAAACTATAACCTTCAAAAGGTTTATTTTCGGTCTCCTCCAGGTTCACCACCCAAGAATAATCCTTTCTAGTTTGCTTGCTTGCTTTCTTTCACATACGCATAAGCTCTCACACATACGCTCTGATCAATACTCTTAGGGTCTTTGTTTTGCTAGATCGATTTAGGGTAATGAAGTCCATCTGGCCAAATCCTACAGGGAGAGAGAGACTGTCAAGCATACAGAGCTTTGACCGTATGAGGATCAGAGGTTTGCGATTTCGAAAAAGTCATGTTTTACTCTCATCGCTGCACTCTGCCTTTTTAAACAAACAATCCCTTTTTATGCCAGGGTTAGGTCACATTGGTCGGCTTGTCATTCCAACACTTGACTAGACTTTCCATAGAATTTTCTTAAGAATATTTTTATCAGTGGTCGTTTTATGTTAATTTGCTTTGCATTGCAAAGCAGCTCTAGAGAAAATAGACCAACCAGTATGGAGACACGAGAAAAAAATAATAAGACAAAAATAAAAGATAGAAAACAGGAATATTATGAAATGTACTAGAATATGTTGTATTATATTTTTCATAAGATGTACATTAGCAATGCTAACTGTAAAAGTAATTGTATTTTATCGGCATGACGATTATCCACAGAAAACCCCATCAACGCCCATATAGATGCATTTCATTACCTTGGAATTATAAGGTCATATCTGATTAAATAATTAAGTTATTCACAATTATTTTTCAGTGACACCTTATTTACAATTTGTTTTTCTTTACGTTGTGTAGATTTTGAGACTTTTTTTTAGAGAACTGTAAGGTTTCATCAAAGGGAATGCAAAAATGTTGTAGCTCAATATCTCAAAACCTTTTTAATATGCAGATAGAACCTTCCAAGGTGACTATATGCAAACCTGCAAACTCGGAAGAGGTGAAAAAGGTGACAGCCATATAGGGGGGTGGGAGTTTGGTTGAATATAAGGATGTTGTATTGTCATTTTCTTCTTTTGGCCTGCACAAGTTTTTTAAGTGCAAAACATGACACCAATCGAACAGCAGCTAATCACATGACAACAATTTTGAGCAACAGGAAAATATTCATAAAAAATAAATACGCTGCCCTCGTCTCACGATCCCAATGCTTGAAGTCATAATTAAACATCTCAAATGATCTTCATTTGTTGCGCATCTGGGGTTTTGGTTTCAGTTTTAAAACATGCAGGATTGAGAAAATAAAGTGCGGGAATGATTTTAAGAGTTTTCATAAAAAAGAAATGTCAAAAAGCAGATACAAGCAATACAAAAGTAATCCCCGCGGCTCCTGACGACATATTAACGTAAAATGTATCTAAAATAATTATTAAATATCATCTGTAAACTACAGTTTCAACGACTGAAACTTCGGACGAATATCAATCGCACCCAAGTGCCTTACTCACAAGGGCAGAGCTCTAGAAGTGGAAATTCGAAAGGGAGACTAGCAACTGTCTCTCATAACATAGCTGTTTCCATCACACTGGTGACTTGAATAATACATTTCAACGCTGTTTTCTCTTTGACAGACACTTTGCAGTCGTTTCTTACAGCACGGGCGCTAACATGACGTTAAGAACGTGTTTCTGGTTGTCCCAAGGACCAAAAAAGACGGCGCGGTTAGCTATTATCTTGATACTGGTTGGCCAGGTGCTGGACCTTTCAGACACTCGAGAGTAGATGCCTAAGACAGAAAAAACTCTTTGGATTCAGAAGATTCAAATAAATGTTTTTTATCTAAAAGGGGAAATTTCGCCGAAAAGCAACTAGTTTGCAGGTATGTATATGTCGTTGTGTTGTATCTACTGCTTTAGTTTGAGCATCTCACCGTTTAAAACAGTCAGAAAACAGATCCTCACGACCCCAGCGTTCCATTCCTCTGCATTAACCTAGCTGATTTTGAATACAAGAACATGTAAAACACCCCCTCATAAATGTGTCTGCTCAGGGTCAGTTAAAGTCAAAACCAGCCTAATTCTATAGAGGTTCCTTAGACTAGCCAACCAGTCCATTCTGCATAACTCTCTAGTCTTTACAAATCACAATGATTTTTAAAAACTTTGACAGCATAGATCAAACTGGCCAACGGGACAACTGCAGATGCTGATGGTAAACTAAGTAGAGAACAATCTTACCACCCTGTTCTCACCCAGGCTTTTGGGGTATTTTTTCTTTAATTAAGAATGTCACCTCATTATCACATGCATAGACACACAACAAAGCATTTTGGTGGCTGAACAAATAAGACAATAGCACGCTTGGTAATCTTTAGACAGCTCATTAGGTACTTCATATTAAATTTAAAAAACACTAAAGGGACAAACCACCAGGAGTCCCCCCCACCTCTGTTTTCACTCACTCCCCCAGCAACTCTAATATGGTCTGTATTCCCGTAACCGTTCTTTAATTCCACCTCAGTCAGCCCATTGAGAGGCAGTGAACCGCATGCTGATGACCTCCCTGCCGCACTCTGATTGGTCAATCTCGGTGACCAGCAGCCCCTACATGGGCCAGACAAAGCCACTGTCTCTGCTTCCGTCACTCTCTCCCCCCTCTGTGTGTTGACTCATCATTGTTTTTCTACTCTTTTCTTTGACTTGTTCTTGAAAACAAGCAGTACTGAAAGTTCCGTTTCGTTCGCTCTGATCGGAAGTGATCAAAAACAAACACCGCCTCTCGGCGCGCCGTGATACAGTAATCACCTCTCAGACACGGCGCATTCCTCTGATCATCTGTTCTCTCTTGTTTTAAAACAGATCAAAAGGAAAAAAATGAGTTCTTGTGAAAACAAGGGGACTGAGTGAGAGAGAGAAATTCGCAGGTACCCGCTGGTTGAAACGGGATTACAATTCAAGAGGGGGAAATAGTTACAAAATGACTCGACTAGTAAAACAAATTTGTCTTAAAACTTCAAAGTCATATCTCCTTACAGGAGAGAAATTTGTAATATATGAGAAAAGAAAAAACGCAGATGGAATTATATTTAGAAAACCAAAAGAAAGACTTATAATATTTAATATCGCCATCTAATATATAATAAAATCTGTGCTGATCTGTAGACATTTGAAAAAAACTCTTATTTATTTTTCTGTTAAAGAGCGAATGTGTACTGAATGTCTCTTGAGACTCAAAACTATGTTGTTTCTCTCTTGTAAATTGCTAACTTTAATTCATGTTCCTGATTCAGTTTAAATAATTTACACTTGAGGTTATTTAAAAAAAAACTTGCCTTGAAAAACTTTGTATGTATTGAACATTCTTTATTAGACCTTTAATTTTTACTTTATTTATGAGGCCAAACATTTTTTTATTTACTGGGATACAAAAGCTGGCTTTGCAAAATAAAGGTACCTCTCACTGATGAAAAATATTGCGATTTATTTTACTTTGTTTAACTATCTCGCCAAGACTCACAGGAATGGAATTAAAATTCTTAAGGAGCTGTAAAGACTGCATAAGCACATTGTTTTGGTCAGATTCACTGAGTCGGGTCAGCGAATCAGCGCTAACTGTACATTCCAGTGTCCTACTTGAAAAGAAAGAGTGGGTCTGAGGGGGAGAGAGAGTGAAAAGGAGGCTGCAGGGGAGAAGGGAAAGTCTTCATCTCTAAGTCATTTGCCTAAAAAGGACGTGATGAATGAGTGTCAGGGACACAAAACATCCTCCTCATGTTTGACAAGAGACTCCCCCAGTCCCCAGTTGGGGGGGAGATGGACAAAGAGTGAAGGGGAGGAGAGAGAAGGAAGCAGAGAGAGAGAAATTGTGTTTTGCAAATTCTTATGTCCATTGGCAAAAGCTAGTGTGCGTAACAGAGTTCACATTGACTTACAACCCGGACAGGCATTCTCAACAGAGGCCTGAAATGGTAATGAAATGATAGCCGCTTTTGTGTTTGTGTGGGCAATGTGATATCGCTCACCTTTCTACCGAAAAGGACACAGGAAGTGGATGAGTGAGTCAACAGTGAGATCAAATGACCAGGCTTTGTGAGCCCAGTAACTCGGCCATCAGCAGATCTTGACACATACACGCACACAGTTGGGAAATTCCTATCAGGGTGTGATATGTTGAGTCTCCGTGTGAAATTTAAAGCTGGAGGTTATCGCTTATATTGTAATTGTAACACGTCTGTGTGTGTGTGTGTGTGTGTTTGTGTGTGTCCATGTTCAGTGTAACCTCACAAACAGACTTGCCGCTTCAAAGTGTTTAATCCACAGAATTTCATGAAGGAAACAAATAATATTTTGGTTGAAAGAAGTCACGTAACACTTTCCAAATAGAAAAAAATAATATTCTTCCTTTTGCTCTCTTAAATATTTGATTAAATATAATACAATAGAAATTATTTTGGGGGAATTATGAGCCGTGGTTATAATTGGTGGTTTAGTTTCGTTGATCTACTGGAAATGTAAACTGGCAGTTAAGCCCTTTTTACACAGCAGCAATTAAACATGAAGCACAGATGTTATAATGCCTCCCGAGTTTACAACCGCAGCAGATCTGACAGTGCTCCGTTGTCAGAGCCAGGCGGGATGTGATTGGCTGGATCGCTGAGGGTGATCTATGTCATTGATCGACTGTATGGATACGGGCTGGTTTGATCAATGCCATCGATCGCAGGGTGGGTTTCATCCGTGTGCAAGACCGCGACGGGGGTTGACTATTCAGCCCCCCAATAACTTCACACAGAGACCCTTCAAAACACGTTCCTCCAAAACATAGAGCTGTTCTCCCCTTCTATAAACACCCCCTGCTAAAGCAACCCTAACACTTAATTCCCTCCCCCTTCGTTCTTTGACATACACACATAAAGCCTCGCCCTTCCCCCACCCGCTCTAAGACGGACACTCTTCACTTGAGGAGAATCAGGACAGAAACCACACCCTGGTGAGGCATCGCTGTCAATTCGGCATTTGTTAGTGAAGAAGCGTTAAAAAGCATCTTTGTTTACCTTTGAGGAGAACTTGTCCCTCGACGATGACATCACCCATCACGACGTTGTACTCTTTCTCAGCGAAACCAGGCTGACACAGCATCGCCCCTGTGCCCTGGATTGCCACCTGCCAAAACAAGGAGCAACAGACAAATGAATCCCCTGATTAATGGTGATTAATAAACATCACCCCTCAGCGGGGGCAACACGCACCCCAGCGAGAGCCAAATATCCCGAATCCCAGGAGGAATCGATGGACATAATGATCACGCTCTTTCACCATAAACAGAGGAAATGAGGCAGAACTCTACTCAAGAAAGGCATCCTGATGAGCAGTCAAGAACCAGCGAGAGCATTGATCACATGCAAAATGAACTCTCTGAATTAGCGATACTATTGTTTTCCGTCAATGATTACTCACTAATTCACGACGGATCGGCTAAATTTAATACGTTTTATTGCAGCCATATCCATTACGATTTTCTGCACTTCTGAATTTTTCCACTTTTCTTGCTTTCCCCAATGGATAGCAAATGGCTTCCATCCCCTTCCCCCCCACTGTTGCACCGGGGCATCTGTTATTTTGAGGTGGGTGTAATTAGACTGATGAGGTCAGGAGGGCGAGACGTTAGAAAAGCAGAGCCGACCGGGCTACACACAACGGTGCGGTCTGGTGGAGCACTTATCATATAAAAACACAAACACACACTCTCACAGCTGGTGTAGACACTCTTCTGACACAAGTCACAAATCCCCCTTTATGGCTTACGCTAAAAACAGACACGCACACCTAGGACAGAGCCGTTTAACGGCTACGGATAAGGACAAAGCCACATTCATTCCTCGCCTATCCTATCAGAAAAATAAATACGATACACTGAGTCATTCCATTCTTAATGCGATCTAATGGCGTGCTAGAATCTGATAAAACACATGGTCTGTATCTCGGCGTGGGCAAATAGGGATAGGGCTTTTAGTGTGCGCTTTTATAAGATCAAAGGTAGAGTTTCGGTCCTGGCTTCCACCGTGAAACAACATCTTTGTTTTGGAAGAAGATCAGAGGAGGGAAGAAGGCGGCTGGCCTTGTTTGTTAATACAAGGGCAGTCAATTTATCAAACATGTTAATTGCTTGTTAGCTCTATGGACGATGACTTGTGCCCTCCTGAATAACAACTGATCAAACGTTTGCTCTGACAAAGATCTTCATCAACCAAGACAGTACAGACAGTGAGCTTTTTAACAAAGTTTGTGTTCCTGATCAGTTTTCGATCGTGCTTCGGACACACCACGCCGCTGGTGATAGATATACCTGCAAAAGCCCCACATAAAACCGCCACTACAGGGGCGCGTTTGAAAATCTGACTTTAAACTGTCCTGTCAGCAATTGCTTGGCAATATGCTGCCTCGGCACATCCATACAGAGGGAATGAATCTGGATGGAGGTGCACCAGCGGCCCTGCTGACATGAGAAATCAGCGAGAAACAAACGGGGAAAGAGACAGAGGCTGCAAAGCCCGTGGAAATCGGATAACGAGCTGCTCAACGTGCTCTTAACGGAGTCCTGGATCAAACCCAATGCGATTCGTGAGCTCGCGACCTTTACGCGTTCACGAATTTGAATTTTAAATGAATTGCCGCGCGTTCTCTCTCTCTCTCTGAAAGAATGCGAAGCGCAACGACCCCCACCCGAACACAGCAGCGGGCTTTAACAGGCTTTAAACATGTGGAACCGTTACACGCACAAACAACACGAGTGGCAGTAAAATGCGACATTTATGTTACACTTTAAAAACGTACCCTTAAGGGACATTTACGAGATCGGGACTGGTACTTTTTCACCACAAATTAGAAAAACCAAACCTATGCCAAATGGCTGCTTGCCAATTGTTAACTTTATTGGTCTGCGGATTTCAAACGTTTGGTTCCATCATCACATAATAACACGGCAGTAATTTCTCCGCATTCTGCCGGTATAAACTCGAGACTGCTGAATACAGAACATCAGACTGTGTTGTACAACGTTAATTCTGCTGGACTAGTCGTTTTAAGCAATTTCCGAGGGCACCAGACCCCCTGACAACATTTATCCGCTCGCTGGGTGATTTTTCATATTTGGGTTACGAGCGGACCCGTCGTTCTCCGCGAGATTTCACATTCGCAGAACTAAAAGCGATGCGGTCAGCATGAAGTCAGCGGAAGACGACGCTCGCTTCGCGGCCACTTCAATGAGCTGTTCATTAACTGATTATCGCTGAGTTTGTTTCATCAGTCGCAACGGAACCATTGTGACCTAATCACTTGCCCCCGGGGGCAACTTTTCTGTCTCCTGCCAAAAGAAGCGAGGGCGCGTTTGAAAACCCGCATTCATCTGCGACTGGCTCTGTTTCAGCACGGGACGGTTTAACGGGGCTGCTCGAGTACGATCCGCGGACAGTTGCTGTGCGCTACACAATGTAATGAAACCCCAGTAGCTTCGCACATCGAATATAAAGGCTGATGGGAATATGTGGTGCGCGAAAACAAGAATTACACACGAAACGAGCAAGATGCGACACTCCTTTACTTCTTTATCCTTAGAGACGAACAGGACACAGTTAGGATTGAATTCGATCGCTGTAAGCCACAAGGCGCTTTCGCCCTATTTGAATACACTAAACGCAGGCGATTGTTTGTAATAAACGCAGGCAAATTATTGCGTCGACTAGATCGAACACAGAGTACAAATTATAACATTTAGGGACACGCCAAATCCCGTTAAACATGCGACAGCATCGTGACAACACGAGCCCGAGCGCACAGCCTCATCTCGCACCATGAATTTTACCTGCATAGCCGCGAGAAGCGCCAGCATCACGCCTCCCGAGCGGTACATCGTGTAAATTCCGTCCTGCGTGAAGAAACCGATATAGCTGGCCGTTTTCCGTGAGGACCGATGCGTTATAATGTTCCGTAAGGTATCAGCAGCAACGGCGGCGGCATGTATCGACAGATTCGTTCCTCCCTCTCCCTCTTTCTCTAGCACTGATCCGTGCCGCTCACAGTCTGGTACTGACGCTCCGCGCACTCTTCCAGTTCAACGGCAGAGATGACGACTCAGTAGCGCCCTCTAGCATCCCTAAGTGGTACCGCGCAAGAGAAGGGGCTCCTTTTCCTTATGTCACCCCACTTCAGCCTCCGGAAGTCACAGTGAAGAAGACAAGACACCGCCTCTTTTAGTACAACAAAAGGAAAATCTTCTTTCTTTAACCCCACCCAACCCCTTAATGCCCACTAATCGGCAGGAGGGACTGAGAATGCCTGATTCTGAAGCACATCTTTCATCTTGGTGGGATACTTTAAAAATGTATTAGTTCTGGTAACGGTCTCATGTTGTTTGCGGATGCACATCCAAATAAGGGATTTCAATGTAGGCTAATCGGATAAAATCTCAGGAGCTTCATTTGGGAAGTAGAGGCTCGTCTTGGGAATTTGAAATGAGAGTGAATTGACTATGTAAATTGATTTTTATGATACTTGATTAGGGATTTTGCTCAGGTGATGTCTTATTCCGCTGTTGACTAGTGGGCACGACCGTCGTGACAGGCAGTGACAGGATCCGGAAAGCTGGCACTCGGAGCGCGTGTGACAGCAGCGAATGTCTACGTAACAGATGTCCTGTGCACTCCGAGAGAGTCTCCGGTCATCAGCGTGCACCACCATCTGCTCATCATTACCGGCCGGCCGAAACACACGAGCACACACACATGCATGAACACAGGCCGCCGGTCTGTCTAGGTGACGTCAGAGAGGTTGGCCTTGACTGAGGGAGAGGTAAGAGATAAAGAAAGAGAGGGAAGGAGACATGCTCTATACCTGAACAAACCAGACATCTTTGTTCCTGAAAGTATTGTTAAATGTAGTTTATAAAATAAAAAAACAGGAATCTAATCCGTCTGAAAAGTGCTGGTGCCTTGAAACATATTTAGTGTGGCATGGAATTGTCTTTAGCATGATTGTTTTTCCCTCAGAATTCATTGTTGTCCAGTATGCTCATGGCACTGGACATGTGCAATCTCAGTGTGCTATTCAAGACAGATACCAAATCCTTAACGTGAACCACAATAGCCTTTTCAAGGCTTTTTAAAGTTGCCAGCTGGACCGCAGACTAAAATTAACCTTAATGTTATCTGCCATCTTATTAAGGTCCTGAAACCGCTTAACAGCAAGCTATTTCATTACATTCCTAAAGCATTGTATCAGCTCATTACCAGAGACATTAGGAAGTGCTACCCTGTGCCTTGCTTTATCCTTACAATAAAGTCAATTCATAAGGTTGTAATGGTGATTGGTCCATTATGTATTGCTAATTATAGCAACTACTTAATAGTCACACATATTTAGCTGCTTAATGAATAATATGGAAGTAACCAGAGAGGTTCTCTCGCATATACAGCACTCCTACGCTGCTAAATGCATTATATGGTCAGAACAGAGCATAATGGTCAGCTAACTAGCCATCAGTCCTCCAGGGAGGAAGTTTTGTTACATGAGCTTCAGTCTCGGAGTTGAAATAATTTGTTATTTTCCAGAGTACATTTTCTGGACCCTGAACCATATTTCAACCAGACCGTGTTTTTCATGCCCTGACTGCCCTTTGAGTCACGACTCGAGCTGAAACTCAGCATCTGCTATATGAATAAAATACAATGTGCATATTGTAGACTGTCTCTCATAGAAATGTAGAGATTTATTAGGTCTTCACACGAACCAGAAGAATTTCAAATCCAAGCATGAATGATATAGATCTAATGTGCAGGCAGGAAATTGTGGCTCATTATTAATTTACTTTAAAGTGATTGGCTCTGAAAACACAAACATCTCATGAATCTAGTGAGAGATGAATTTTATATAATATATAGGAGGACTTTATTAGGGACAATTTATCTATCTGTCTGTCCGTCTATCTATTTATCTAGAAGGTTCCCACAGGGAGGTAAGTTATGAGTAAGCTCAGATTCAGTTTCCTGCGTATCTCATTAGCATGCCACTGTGTTTGCTAGTGAGTTTTTCAGATGCTCTGCATGCGATATATGCATGTGTGAGTGTGTGTGCAGAGCTAAGTGAGGTCACATTCCCACAAACTTCACTTCAGAGTCTAACAGTCAACATTCTAAATCTGTTCCTTTCCCCATTAACGCATCTTCTTTCTCTTCATTCTTACCTCTGCTTTCTTCAGAGGTTCACCTGTGGCCTTGAAGAAAACGGGAAAAGATAATCCATTCCGAAAGGCTTTTTGACAATCTTCTAAGTCACAGTCAAAACAAAGTGTCATAACGTATCCACTGAAAAGACAAAAAAAGTCCACTGGGAGGAGTTCAGATCTAAATGTCAACTGTCTCTGCCACAGCAGGTTTATATGTATGAGATCAGCAGAAATGTATTTACATTGGTCCGTCTCATTCAATATGCCACTCTTCATAACCTTTATTTGCGAACCATCATTTTAAAAGCCCATATAGCATTCACACCTGTTCACGCCTTTAAGCGTATTTCTGTCGTTGTGTATTAATACAAAGTGGAATCTGTTTACTATTACTGTCTACTTAGGTCAATGCAATATAGGTCTGCCACATCCAGTTTGTAAAATGGAAAAAATGCAGACAATGGCATTTAAAATATGATATTTAAAAAATGCAATGTTAAAAAGTAATGGTTCAACAATGGTCTGGCGCCTAGGAGAACCTTTATTGTTCCTTTATTGAGGAACTGTAATTGAGACTTCAATTGCTTTTAGGTCTACATGATACGTTTCATTTTATGTATGGGTCAATGACGTATAACAACAACATAACACGTGCGACCAATAATGTCAATAATTGTTTTAAATGAAAAATGTATCAAATTTTGGTGGCTGAAATTTAAATCTCTTATACAGTTTGAAACTTATTTTTAAAACAGTTATATCAGTTGAATGCAATTTTCAGGAAAAATAAGTTTATTTATAGTTACTTTCTGATGAATTACATGACAAAAATGTAAGATTATTACACAATGAAACAAAATTTGCTTTAATTTTACTGTTTGTTTGTGAAGTTCAACATGCTAGATGCGAAAATCCCATTCATTTTCATCGACGGTACTCAGAAAGAAAAAGGAATTGTTTTTACACATTTATAGATTTCGGTGTTATTACTCGTTCGCAGTATTGATGCTACATGACAATACAGTAAATATCACCACAATAACTTGACCACTGAATTGTACAAGCACTACAAAAGGTCGGGCGAAACAAAGATTTGTTACACTGTTTGTTACTTACCAAAACTCAAAGAAATGCCAATCCTTGTTTCTAAGCACTTTAAAAACTAAACATTTATTAAAAAAAAAGTTAAGCATGTCAAGCAAATAAGGCTACAGACAAATAAAAAATAACTTACATTTAAAGTTTAATATGCATCTTAGTGTACACCACGTTCTTAATCTTTGAAAAAATTGCAACAGATATTATTTGTTTGCATTTTAAAATTGCCATGTTGAAAACCTTTCACAATTCACCTGTACACATAGACCACTAAAAAAAATGTTCAACGCTGGTCCACAAGAAGATTTTTAACACTACACAAACGTTTAAACAAAATGCAACCAAAAGAATATTGGTAAGCTAATCATGATTTAATGATTTAATCACACGTGTAAAAAAAAGAAAATGAAACCAGAAGTGTTTCAGGACCAGTGTTTACATATGTTTGCAAAGAGGTCTATGTATTAACACACATACAAATAGATGTGGTTCTCATTATTTTCCTTGTTCTACGGTGTTTATGTGATAAATGAACACAATGTTCAAGCAGTTTCACAGTAATATTGGGGTGGCTTTCAAGACACCTCATGACATCACTTCCAGTATGCCACATTTGAAAACACAGCACCATTTATATCAAAGAAACTGTTCACATTATGAGGTGTCCTTTTAAACTACGATTTTACTCTTAAGTTCAACATAACCAGCTTATCATGGTAAAACAGCACTGTGCTATATGTAAATGAACCCATTGTTATTCTTTTTGCCCAAATACCCCTCCTTTCTATGTAAATGACCCTTTTTCACAAAGTCAGTCCTAACTTCCTGTTGCAATTAACATCACGCTATTACCACCTGTGGAAAACAGTTTTTTTAAATGGGTGTATTGTGTTTTAAATGATGGAGAAGAGCCATGTAAACATTGAGGACACTTTCAGCAAAGAGCCGATTCAGGTGTCTGGTGGAGAGATGCTGCAAATTACATTCAACAATAAATGACATGCATTAGGTACTTCCAAGCCATGGCCTAATACTAATGCACCATTTCAGGTTGAGTTTCCAACTCCAAATCCATTAACCCAATTCTAAAATGCATTTTAAACATCTCAGAAATCCATATTCAAATTGTCTCGCATTGCACGCATCATGTTGTCCTTAAACACAATAATGGCCATAATGCACACCTGTTCCACTCTGTTGCCCTCTCTAATGTCTTTAGACATTCTATTCATTTAGCTTTGCCTACATCTCTCTCTCTTTCTCTCACTCGCTCGATGGGCCTAATTACCCTTGTGCAAAGGAGTTCATCTCACTGTATTGAGGTGACTTGTTTTTGGAATGGGAGGTTGGTGAGCACTCACGGGCACACACTCCTGCTCACACAAGGTTGAGGTGGCATGGGGTTTTCGAGCAGATAATTACATTTGGAAGAGTGAAGAAAAGAAAAGGCTTAGAAGAAAAGGGAACAGATCTGTCTTTCTCTCTTTCTCTGTTCTTCTGCGTTACACTCTCTTGTGTTCTGCCTAATTATCGGCGTAACTCTGAAGCTCGGCTAAGAACTCTCACCTCTCCCTCTTCTGCTTTTCATTCTGTCAGTCCATTTCAGACACAGAAGAACACAACCAGTGAAAGACTTTAAACATGTATGTGAACTTACTTAAGGCTGATATCTAAGTCTAATTGTTCGTGGAGGCTTCAGTGTGCTAAACTATGAGACCGGACTGATATACCCAAGCTGATGGTTCTTATTGCTGGAGGCTAGGAGGAGATGCCTTGGGGATAAACATCTTTAACTAGCTCCCAGTAGGGATACGATCATATATAAAGTGGGATTGATACTTTTACTTTTATACCCTGATGCCTGCTCAAAAATAAAATAAAATAAATACAACAATTGTACCTAAATAAAGGACCAAATGCAACATCGTTTGCTAAATAACATTTATTGTTTGAGACTCATTTCAATCAGTAAAATACAAGTTTATCTAACATGTTTTGTATTAAAGTGTCTTATTTACTTTTGAGCAAGATTGAATGTTTTTTTAAAAGGAGGTAACTGGATGACGCGTGGGCATGCTCTTCCTCTCGCTCTCGCTGGTTGACGTGTTGGCGTGCTTGTCCGGGAGAATTGTCCAATAAGGGACAAGGAACCCTTGGAAACAGGAACTTGTGTTTGAAAAAACACTTCAAAGGTGGTTCAATGCATGCTTTATACTAAAAGGGTTAGGAACATCATGATATGCTATAGCAAGCTAATTTGTTTGAATGCTAACTGTAGGAGCTACCTGTAAAAAGCTGTAAAAACTTAATTTGAGTTAATTTGTCTAATTTTGCTATGTTCCACCAAATTCCATTTTGGATTCAACTTCATAAAATTTTTGCCATGTTTTTTTAAGCTCATGGGATAAGTCCAGCAGTGTTTTGGGGTGAAGTTCAATCTTAAATTTTCTAATAATCGTTTGTTTTTGTATAACGCACATTGAAGAAATTCCAAAGAAATCGGCATCTTGTAAAATAACTTTACTATCCTGTAAAATTGGATTGGAAAACAACTACAAAGTACAAAGATATTTCACCCGAAAATGAAAATTCGGCGATGAATTATTCACTCTCTAGTTGTTCCAAACCCTTTATAAATTATTTTTGTTTGGTTATAAACAACAAAAGATACTTGGAAGACTGCTTGTAACTAAACAGTTCCTAGCCACCATTAAATACCATAGTAGGAAAAATGACAATGACAAAGTGCCCTCGAATTGTTTGCTGTCCTACAAAATATTATCTTTTTTGTTCAACAGAACAAAAAAATAAAGAGTAATTTTCCTTACATGGTAGTCAATTGCGTCCAAGAACCATTTAGTTATAAGCTGTTTACTTATAAAGATTTAGTTATAAGCTGTTCAAATTATTTTAAAGAGATTTGGAACAACGTGAATGTGAATAAATGATGAGAGGATTTTTACTTTTGGGTGAACTATTCCTCTAACTAACACCTTATCTACACAAGTTGATTTTCAGATTATTTTCCAAAGATCGGTTCCGTACGCACATAGGCACTCCCAGAGTACCAACAAAAACGCATTTACTGTGATTAAAAATGGCACTAGCCGCTGTTATCGCTATCAGCATTATCAGGCCTCCTTTAAGGTCATTGGAAAAGCGTCATACTGTGAGCCAATAGCGACATCAAAACCCGCCGAGACTGTGTCAGAAGTAATAAATAAATAATACACTCCTGATTAAGTTTTAAAAGTTTTTGTGCTTGCAAGATTTATTCGGCTTCCTCGCTTCAGAAAGAGGTTCATTCGGATTTTCTGGGTTCTGTTGGGTTTTCAGAATATAAACCGTCTCCCCATCTCTCTCGCTCGCTCATGCCGCCCCGCCAACATGCTTATTAAATAATGTACTTTGATGTTTTTTAAACACATATCAGACGTGCGGGTTGCTAACCAACGGAGGCCTTTAGGGATCATAGGAAAAAGGTACAGAAATAAGGGATAGTTCACCAGGGTACCACTTTAGTCGAGTCTGTACTAGAGAGAGAAAAAGAAAAACATATATGCATTTCTATACCATTTTCTGAAATTGTATAATAAGCCCATTGCTGAGGAAAATGCATTCACACTCTCCTCTGGCGCCGTTGCTTTTTAAAAGACTCTCTGAAAGTCCATTCGAAATGTTTTTTTTTTTTCAGGGCTGCCTTCCATTCCATTTAAAAGTCTATTTCTCCAAAACAGTCTAGAGCAAAATTGAAACTTATGGGAAATGTGGGTCACACTCAATATGAATATGTATTCACTTTGATATTAATGTTTCACTGGCCCATAAAATATCAACAGGGAAAAGCCATATTCCGTGATTCCAAAATCTTATCCTACAAGATGTGACAAAGCTATAATTTCTGACAGACTAAAAAGGCTTATTGACATATAATCTAACCAATAGCATTGTTGCAAGTCTGTAGATTTGTTCCAAAACTTGGCTGGGAGAAATTTGAGGCATCTTAGAAATGATATACACCAGGTTTTGAACGTCAGCCGACTTAAACTGTTCTGAACTGTTGGTGAGGATCATTTTTCTTCACACGCTGGTCATGAAAATGAATTGAAGAGGGAAGGCAACTCATCAGACATTACGAATATATCATAGATTTGATTTGCATGAGACTGGTAAGCAAACACTGCTTTGTTTGTTTAGTATAAAAGTCACCAGCTTTTCCAGTCTTCCGTTTTGAGTAACGAATACCGACATCTGCCACCTGCTGGTACGGAAAGTTATTTCCTCTCATGCACGTGCACAACAGATATATGCCACTTGGCGGTCAGATGTCAGCTGTCGGCTTGGGCACCTGGACCCAGCCAACGTGAGCCAACCAAAGGGCCCTATCATATGGAAGCAAAACCATTTGCACCCATTTGTGCGCACATGGGTGTGCTGGTCTAAAAACGAGGTGTGTTCAGGTGCATTGATGGCGCGTTTCTTTTTTGAGGCAACTGAAATAGACTGCCCTATTGACCAACTAAAACCTGGTCTATGGTCATTTTTATAGGAAGCACTTACTGTCTAGAAAGCTCAAAAACTGTTCCGAAAGAGGAAAGGCATAACTGTTCCACCTTCTATAATAGGAAAGCACTGCATCTTTCATAGAAAGACAATCCCATTATTGTGAAATGTGCTATAGAAATTCATTTTAAATTGAATAGAACTTGAATTGAATGATGCATTGGGACAAGTGAGGAAAAATCAATCCAAAATGCATCCCGGTGGATTATAAATAGAATTATTTCAAAACCCAAGAAGTATTTGTAAAATAATTGCATTTTATACCATTTATTCGTTTGTGCAGCGTTTATGTGTTCAATACAATCTTAGCAAAATTCTAACAGCAAACTTTATCGAAGTTAACTGAGATTCTAGTCTCCACAAAGGTTTTGCCCATGTAGAAGGTCACCCAAATCAGTCACTCCCATTTCTGTTTCTTAGAAGACAGCTATCTAGCCACTAGACAGCAAGGCAGCTTAGTAGGTTTTGGAAGGGAGCCAGTATTTGTTATAGTCCTGTTTAAATCACACACACTAACACTTTCTATTGTCATTTTTTCTCCTACCTCTCCGCATTATGCCGTCTCATCATCGTCTCATTCACTTCTTTCACCTCTGATCCCTGTTGCCATGACGCCTAGCTGAATACCCCTTTGTGTCACCTGCACTGTCATGTCCTGTTTGCGCGGGATGGCTTTCCTATGATGATTCTATCTTTGTGTGTGTGGGTGTGTTTGTGCGACTAATGTTTCTGACCCACACTGTCTTTGTGCCATGAAGGTTGTGCTAATATTTGACTGCCAGCTGAAATATTGTGACCTACTACACGAGTCACCAACACCCAAGCTGTCAATCATTTGGGCCTATATGTAGTTCCCCACTGTCCATAAATCTCTGGGGCGATGATTGGGATTGTGGATGGCTATGAATATTTATTATTGGAACATTTTCAATTTTTCTTGAGTAAACCTTTAACAAAGCTTAAAAATCACAACATTGGGGATGTGAATAGATTTTAATGATATATCATATATAAAGTAGTAGCACATACAGTTCTTTTGAAAGGGATAGTTCACCCAAATATAAAAATTCTGTCATCATTTACTACCCCTCAGGTTATTCCAAACCTATATTCATTTATTTGTTTTATTGAACAAAATGGCAGATATTTGCAAGAATGTCAGTAAGCAAACAGATCTCATCCCCCATTTACTGCCACAATAGGGAAATGAAATACTGTGGGACCAAATGGGGAATGTGATGTGTTTGGTTCCAGACATTTTTCCAAATATCATTCTTTACGTTTAGCAGAACAAATACATTTACACAGGTTTGGAAAATCTGAGGGTGAGTAAATGATGACAGAATTTTCTTTGTCGTGTGAACTATCCCTTCAAGGAAAGAAAATGTAATATGATTCTATTTACTTTGTTGAGATTTATATTCCAAGTATAAACATTTCACAAAAGCAGAATTCATTAATAATTTATTTAAAAAAATGGGTGTTTCCGTAGCTCAAATAATAAAACATAATGTGAACAATGTAAAGGTTATGGGTTTGAATCCCAGATACTACAAATACACACCAGTCTTTTTGCAGTGCCTTTATATATAAATATAAATGCACTGCAATATGCTTTGAAAACACTGTTCTGCCAAATGCAAGGATGTAAATAATGGTTCATCTCAGAAGACTTAAAAGAAACAAGTTGCTGGTTTGTGTCACTAAATCTTCAGGCAGGAAAAATCAGGAAACCCAGCTGTAAGCAGTTGACCAAACGTGGATATTTTCATGTTGCTGCCTCAATTCTTATTAGCATGCGGAGCTTTTCAAATGAGATGCAAATGAAAAGGTGAACCGGACTGAGCGCTTTACTCGCATAAGACAAGGACCGAAATGAATGTGTAGTATTTGACACGGACAAGACGACAGGGTTACAACCTCTTCTAAATAAGATCAGCAGCTTTTGTTCACCTTTTGCGCCGGTGTGTGCATGTACAAAACTGTGACCTTGAGAAGCAATGGATCAATACTCATCCTGATCCACTTTCAAACCACTTTCAAGCCATTCACACCACATATACAACCATCCTTTCTTATGCAGTTACACCAGCTCAGCCCTCAAAACCTTTATAGCCGTACAGAATAATACAATAAAACCACATATTGTGCATAAAAAAACAATGGCAACACAAACACAACTTTGTTCTCTTCACCCACAACCTCACGTCCCACTTGAAGCCCCTGAAGGCGCTTGGCATTTTCTCTTTTTTTGATATTTGAAATAAACATGATAGTAAGCTGTTGCGAGCTGCTGTGTGCTGATATTTGCCAATGACAGTGCTGTGCTCATTTTGGCGACATGATCAGATTTAGCATTGTTTGACTTTCATCTCAACAGTGCGTTATCAGAGTGGGCTGTTAACTAGTTGCTAGGAGATGGATGCATCCAACTGTCTGACAACACAACAAGGAGTCTTTGTCCTCTGCATCTGGAGGCATGATGATTTGGAGAACTGAATGTTTTGTGAACTGCAGACCAAAGAGCAGTGGATGCTCAACTGATTTAAAAGAAAAATCAATTCGCTTCAAAATGTGATAATATATTATTCAGAGACTGAAAGGGACGGTTTAACGATATTTGGAAGAATGCTTGTAACCAATCAGTCCTTGGCCACCATTGACTACCTATGAAAGATTACAAAGGCAGTCAAAAGTGCCAGAAAAGTGTTTGCTTGAACACATTGTTAAAACTATCCTCTTTTGTGTTTAACAGAACAAAGAAATTTATACAGATTTGAAACAACTTGAAGGTGAGTAAATGATGAATTTTAATGTTTGGGTGAACTGTCCTTTTAATGCATTGATATAAGCAGAGTTTGACGTTAGCATGCTGCTAGGCTAACAAATGCAATTCAGGGATATTGAAGTGATAAAATAACATAAGCCTAGAGCAGAGCTGTCACACTCTTTCTTTTGAATTAAATTAAAAAAGTGTACGAAGAACCAAGCGAATTCTTAGACTCTGTACAAGTTCATCAGCATAGTTCAGTGGTCAACAGTTTCATTTGTAAGTACCACTCTCCCCAACCTTGAAGTACTAACAACCTTCACAGACTCCCATTAGTCTCTATATCGTGCTACGCTAACCCTTAGCTCACCATTTGTTTCCTGCATGTCCTCTGGTGTAGACCATTTGCTATCTTTCTCCAAAGTTCTCTTTCTCTCTCCCGCTCCATTTTATTGGCTGTTATCTGGCAGTGGTGATTTATCTCCTCTGTCTTCACTCTGTAGCAGATGCTGCTGACCTTGCAGACCGTCAGAGCTCGGTGTGTTTGTATGTATGTGTGTGTATGGATGTTTTGGTTTTTGTGCATGCAAGTACATCAGTGCGGGACTTTATGGATTTGTATGAGGTTTGTGTCTACGTGTCTGTGGCTTTTATTAATACAACTTCCAAACCTCATGTTCTGTTGAGAATGACTTCAGGATGGTTTAGGGTCCAAGAAATGTTTTAATTGTAGACTTTTAAAATATTGTATATATTTTATTTTTGTTCCTGTTTCAATCCACTTAAAATGTGAAATGTAATTTAGTTTATTCCAGGTTTCTCCATAAACCGCAGAAATTACACTGCTTTTACTTTTTAAGGCATCTTTCTTATGGAAGTATTTAGGTATATTTAATGGTCTCATGAACTGTGCTTGTTTATTGTTTTGTACCGTTATATGAGGTCTACTTATGATGTTCGCGTGATTTTTTGCATAAAAAAAAACGAAATCAGGTAATAGGCTATTTTCTACCCAGGTTTTGAAGCCACCTCTGGAAACGCTCGGTGTGCCGCATTCAAGACTTTATAAGTAAACGCCCACCGCTTTGATTTGATAGCAGTTTGCGTAGTTGGAGCCTTCTGTGAATTTGGTTAGAGATGTGACGTTAGGTTACACATAAGCACCATTCACAGTTTTCGCAGGGCATCAGTAATATAAATGACCTCCCCACATCAGTATTTCATGTGACGCAATGGCACGGGACGATTTTACTCAAATTTACTGATTTCCCGGATGTGATGGCAAGGCTTTGCTTATAGTTTGTATAGCCTTCAGTTGTATTGCGTTTAATGATATATGTCATACGTGAACCAATTGGCGGGGCTAGAGAAGTAGTCGTTGATATTTTTCTATGGAGGCGGTGTTCAACCTATCAATGTCATCATAGATAGATGTTCAAGATCCTGGCGTTTGCTGGGCCTGGTGTCAATAACAGATGTATTCTCAGTAACAAGGGCGTTTTCAGTTCTAACACTTATATGATGTTCGGGTGAATATAAACTATATTAACATGAATGTAATACAATATTAATAGTTATATTATTAGACACCACAAAACACAGACCGGGAGTTTAATGCAGTCTGATGAAACGTGAAATATGAAACATGAAGCGTCTCTATATCCAGTAAAACTTTATTGATTCAATTTTTTTTTGTTTTTGTTAGAATTTACTTCATGTTGCTTCACAGTTTATTGCTTGAACTTTATATTCGAAGAAAAAAATTAAAATGATCAAGTGATATAATATTTTTTTTCACTTAAAATTAGAATAATTAAGCTGATTTTTGTTTTTAATAATTAAAAAGAATATTGGACATCAATAATTACCTTACAGTCAAGAAAAGTTGTCTTCAGAGTCTTTAACGTTTCTCACTTTGATGGAAGCTTTCATTTATATTTTGGGTTAAAAAACTCAGAATACTCAATACCAACCCAGCACAAAACTTTCTTTATCACCTGCACTCCCAAAATGATTACAGTTATTGCTGTAGATGTCATTTAGCATAAGGTCATTTCCGCAGCTGCTGATTCCGCAACCAAAGTCTTAAAAGTAAACCCTGAATACGTACTAAATATAAAAGATTCAACGGATTGGATCAGATGGAGATGTGATATGTGGTTAGCACCAACTTTTCTATCAACATCACAAATGGAGACGTAGTTAAGCTAAGTTTAGATCTAACCCTGCTTATAAGACTGATTTTAGATGCTTTTCAATTTCATCTTCACCTTCTTTGCCTGGCAAAAAATGGTTTTCTGCTTATTTAGATGATAGGCCAGAACCCTTTTACAGTAAACCAGCAAAGCAGACCAGTATGACCATCCCTTAGATGTTCAATCACCCTGATTCAGCACAGACATAAACAACACAAAAACAAATTAGTATTATTATATAGGCCCATGTACTGTTATGTATTGTAATGTCATGTAAACCATTAATCTTGCTCCACTGCCTTGAATACTTAATGTTTTTTACAGAGTATAATGGCTACACAAGTCCCAGAGATGTCAGATGATATTCATGAGCAGAGCACTTGTTCTCTTACTTTAACACATTATCACTGTGTTTGCAGTGAACGTAATCATTATTTATAAAGAAACACTGCTGTTCTTAATTGAAGTCTGCTCCACATTCACGGGCCGAGCGCACGCTTGCTGTCAAATGTGACACGCGGCGTGATTTACAGTGTGTACTCTAGCCGTTTCTCTCTGAGCGTTTCTTCCAGCCTCATTTGTTGATATCGAAACCCAGGCATTCAGATAAGGACCTTGGGTGGCCAATCAAAATTTAGGTGTGGCTAGACCCCTTGGCTGGTTTTTCAACCTTACCACCTGACACGTGCCGAAAAACCCCTCAAAAACCATCAAACCATCCTACCCAGTGAATCCAAAATAAGTGTGCCTTGGATGTGTCAACAAGCATTGTACATTAAATTTGAGATGAATAAGTAAAGACGGATGGATTTTTAAACTTATTCTGCTATAACCACCGGGGACTTGTGAAATTTAAAACACTTTTAGGCTTCCACCTGCGTTGTATTGAGATATTTTATGCTGTCAGCATTTTTCCTTAAAGCGTTTTTTTCTTCCACTTAAACTTCATCTGCTGGATGATTATTCAGGTCTTTTGAGTTCACAATAGGTTTAGGAGGACAATGTGGGTGGTTTGGAGCACAAAATCTCACATCTGTGGTTTAGCCGGCAAAGTGCTCTGACAGTAAGTGAGAGCTAATAATTCTCACACTGCCACTCGGAGGGCATTTCACCAGGACTGTTTATCACAGAACACATGAAACATCTCAACATAATATATGATTCAGACCTGTAGATTCAATTTGCAGTGCTGAGCTAATGTCTTTAATTTTCCATGGCTGTCAAATTCATTACAGTGTGAAGATGAAAATCACCAAGACAGCCAAGAACCGCCAGCAAATATTTCCCCATCCTGCGGAGTTTGGTGGGCGTTTTTCTCTTCCTCTTAAATTCACTTTAGGAATAAGTGGAAGTGACAGTTGTTGTTTGTGTGTGTGTGCGTGTGTCTGTGTGCGTGTGTGTGATCACACTCAAGATGTAAGCCAATGATGCCATATGGAGGGCTATGCATTTCCATTTCCCAAAGAGTTTGACCCTTACTTACAAGGTTGCAAAGACACCATAACACAATGTGTGTGTGTAGTGGGTTTGTGAAAGGACCTTGGATGTGTGAGGTTTGTGGTGTGAAGTTTAGAGTACACTGTGCATAAGACACTACAACGTTTCTCCAGGACATCATTCCACGTGCATAAATCATTATTTTATCTTATTTCTTAGCTTTTCTGTTGCAATGACTTGTATTAATTTTGCTCTCCATATTTTCTGTAGACATTCATTATAATCATGTTAATGCCAAATACCTCACTTAAGCATGCTGAGTCGAAAAGAATTCTCAGAAACGCACATCGCTTCGAATAATATTAGCTTGAATTCCTTTTTAAAACCTCTTACTCTGTGGAGGCCGGAAAGAAAAGATTGAAACGCAAGAAAAGACAATGGCAGAGAATGAAATGAGAAACTGCTTGCCTGCGCTTCTGTTATAGGCAAATTATTCATTCTGTGATCCACAACAGAACCGCCTTGTTAGGGAATGTAACACATCACCCACCAAGGGCCAGCAAATGGGAAAAATATTTGTCAAGATCAAAGATCGGCACGTTATAATTCATGACACCAGGGGCGGTGACATGGTTTGGCTTAATGATCAAAGGCAGCAGAGCGGCGGCGTATCAGACAGGCGGCAAGCCAAACAATGAAGCACAACGCCTCATCATATTACATTCTGCTGACAGACCAGGTTAGCATGAGACCGCAGCAACCCGCCCTAAAACACCCCCCATTACCAACCCGGTTCCAAAATAGCCTCTGGCACACTTAGCATGAAGCTACATTGACAAAGCACCTTTATCCCATGCTGCAAGCCCATCGGAGCATTGTCATTATGTTCAGAATTTGCAATAAGTTATCGCATCACAAGAAATGTGATGACATTACATACAGAAATAATCACTGAAAGGTAATTGAAAGCATGATGATCTACTGTTGTTTTCCTAGAATTCCTAGAAAATTTCAATGAAGAATTTAAATATTATGGCTTGGCAGAATAAAACATCATAACAACAAACATAAACAAATAAAAATAAGAAAGATTAAATGAAGACAAAACATTGACACTGACCTAAATGTATGTTTTGAAAGGCTTCATATACATATTCTATACTATACTATATATTCTATACTATTCTATACTATACTATATATTCTCATTCTATACATCAAGGGTGCACCAAGGGTAGAGTTGTCTTCGCCTTCTACTCAGATAAGGGGTGTTAACTTGAACTCTTGATAAATGTACCATTAGAAACAACACTCAGTTATAAGAGCGGGTATGTACAAGCACAATTTAAATCTCTACCACTTGTTCAGTCATTTATTGTTGTTTTGACAATTTCCGTTTTCAGTACGTTAGATGTTTATTGCTATTGTTACACTTTTAGGTTTAAGGTACAGGTTTGGGTTTATAGACGGTTTTATTGCATGTAAATGCATGGCCCGAAGTCTGTGCTTTGTTATAATATGGCAATTCATTTTATATCAAGTTCAAGTTCAAGTTGAGCTTTATTGTCATTCCACTACATGTGTGGACATATAGCGGGACGAGATGTCGTGCCTCACAGGACCACAGTGCTACATAAATACAGATATACAACACGAAGTAAAACAATATAAACCTATACACAACTAGCCTACTGTCAGCTTTGACTATACATATGCTATATATATATGTATATAAAAGTGGTTGCTTATACATAAACTAACAAATAAAAATAAAATATAAAATACAAACTGTACATCTGTGCAAATGACTACAAATACTGTACATGTGCAAAAAGAGAGAGACATTCAAGCAGCTGTCTGGGGAACAGTGTAAGGTGATTTGAGGTGCATGAAGTAAGCATACGTACATTACAGTTCTATATTACAGTCAGTCTTTTGTGGGATTTTGGAGACACAATGGTGTGTAAAAGTGTCTAGTGCGTGCAGAGGAGAGTGTGTTGCTTATATTTCATATATGTTAATATTTGATTGTATAGTAATTGTATTAAATTCAATTGAAACTACTCAACAGTTATTTACTTGTTGCGGAGGTCTGACAGAAGTAAAGTTTGGGTCACATACATTTTTTGTTGTTGCCAATGAAACCATCTATACATACTACTTTTAAGGTAATATATTCTAGTCTGTTGTTATTCATCGATTCAATTCTGTTTCTGTGGGTTCACATATATAAACTCAGAAATGCCCGGGTAACATATGTTCATTCTCTCTTCCAGTATACCTGTGACAATTAATATTTTATTTTTATAAAAAATGAAGAAAGCAACTTAAAAAAGTTAACTATGCATTCAGCGATTCTTTAAAGATTTAACCGGCTGAAAACTGGAATTGCACAGATATCTGCATCACTTTTCTACGCACGTCTCTTTCGGACAAAGCCGGCAACTCCATCTAGTGCCTTGTAAATTCATTCCCTTTCTGATACGCAGATGAAAGATGACAGCCCCCCGTTCTGAACGCAATCTTTTACCTACATCTTCCTGAATTCAGTCTTTTCTGCTACTTTTCGGAGGAACCAAAACTTGTGAGGAGGACATGTTTTATTCAGAACCCGTGCCGTTCCTTTTGTGCGTAATCTTGAATCTAATTTAGGGCGGCGTATTGCAACACCTTACTGACAGCGCGATCTCGGCTGAACTTTGACATACCTCATTTATTTCCTCCCACCATTCCTGTCTCGCTTCATTTTCATGTGTTTAAATGTTGCATCAATATTAGGTCGCTTCATTAGCATAAAGCTTTATATGAAGGGTGCAAGGTGGCTAGGGATGGGCAGAAGGTCAGCGCAATTGATATTCAAGCATTGCAATCCATACCGGTTGACAATTCGTGCCTGTTTAAATCTGCAGGACATTTTGTGAACATGTCTGTTCTTCGTTAATGGAGATTGCTTTGATAAACGTCTTTTCAACACAACGATTCTATACAATATAAGAGACAGTGGGCTTTGTGGATAGAGAGTTGCACTTTGAATGAATATGGTGGCCAGGTCGAAACAGAATGAAATATTTTGATGTTGGATATTCACCTACATCAAGTCACCTGGAAAGTGAAGATATATTGGCTTAGAAATGCGACAGCTGTGGTCAAAATGAAATGAGTAATATACAATGTAGTTTATTCTGTGGATCTTATTGCAGGATTTGGAAGGCAGTGCTGATGTTATAAGTCGTCTCATTAAATATGAGGCGACCAGCGTGAGCACTCTCGGCAACTCCGAGATATGATTGATTCAAAGGTCTGCTGATATCAGTCTAAATATTTCTGCAGTGCAAGAATATGATTCACTTTGAAAATGAAATTATAGAAGGATTTGGCTCTAAGTGCAATAATAAATGAATTGGAATAGGAATCACCTCTCAGCTTCTGCATTATGCATGATGGTATTCAGAAAGTTGAGTAATGGTCCCTGCATTAAAGCCCAGAGTCAGAGCTCCGTCCTCCACTTCATCCACACTCTGGATGCTGGTGTACGCCCGTGTTAGAGGGAGAAAATGAAGGAAAGTCTTCCAGATCGAGTGTGTGAGTTCTGTGTAATCGGTCACTTCCATTATCAACCCCTTAAATCATCTCTGCAAGGGTCCTTTGTTACAGTTCACATTCTCTTTACTGTCTCTCTCGCTCTCTCTACACTTTTTTTTGTTCTTATCTCTACGCCTTTAGATTTCGGTTCTGTTTTAGGGAGGGATTTTCATGCCCCTTGGTTTCGCTCCCATTTGTTGAATCTAATGGTGTCTAAAAGTCCATATCTATAGGGTCTGGGATCTAAAAGTGAATTAAAGTATTAAACTTATAAAGTTTTAGGATTTAGAAAATGTAAAACTGAAAGTTTAAAATAAATGTTTATTTTATTGTATAAATTATATACAAATAAGGGCTGTCAAACGATTGATCGCAATAAATCACATCTAGTTTGTGTTTACATAACATGTTCACTGTGCATATTTATTTTGTATTTATAAAAACATACACGTACATCCTTATATTTCATAAAAACTTACAAATGCATTAATATATATATATAATTTACATCATTTGTAAATATAAATAAAAACATGTAAACAGAATACATGTCTGTGTTTATAAATGCAAAATTAATACGCACAGTACACAGACATATAGAATGTGTCACGATCCCTGTCTGTGTTTTGCCTTCATTTAAAGGACTTATGTTACTTCCTGTTACCTGTTCCTGTTGTAGTTTATAGTTCTTTTGTTCATTGGTTCTGTGTCATGATCAGTTTCAGGTGTGTCTTGTTACCCTGTGTATTTAAGCCATAGGCTGCATCCGAAATCACCTACTTCCATACTAGGTGAAAATGAGTATGAGTCATGAATAGTATGTCCGAAACCTTGGTACGCTAAAAAAGTAAGGTGAAAAATACCCTGGTCTATAGTCTATATACTTATTCAAATTCAGTACGTACTGTCACACTATTCGATTTCGGACGCAGCCCTAGTGATTCCTTTATCTGCTGTCTGTCAATGTTAGAGGTTTGGTCTGATGTCTCTTGTTCTTTGTTGGTTTTTGTGTTTCTTGGTTCTTTTGTTACTTTGTTTAAATGCATGCTGATTCACTTTTCTGCCTGTTACTCTGCCCGATGTTACACACAAACTTTTATTCTGGTTGTGATTAATCGTTTGACAGCCCCAATGTAAATATAGTTATATATGTTTAATATTTATTATTCTGTACTATTTTTGTTTCCTAATCGAAATGAATAAATCAGATTGACCCTGTTAACTCTTTTACCAAAGGTCAGATTTTCTTGCTTCAGTTAAAGTGCACAAGACGCTCTCTGGAACATTTTCAGGTCATGCTGGGATAACATGGACCATCAGGTTTGGCACAAACTTGAACCCAAGGCAGCCTGAGCACATGCTGTCATTAAAGCAAAAGGAAGACATGCTTGACATTTTGCAATGCATGCTCAATGTTCACTAAGATTGTTATGTTGACAATATCATTTATAATTACAAAATTTGTAGGAATTTACAGAAATACTTAAATGTAAATGACGTTATAAGAATATTTCCTCTTCAGATTTCTATATGAAGATGGTCATGAAGCAGGTGTGTCAACGAGAAAATGAAATTCAAAATACACACACATGCATGGTACATCACACATACATTCGCTATAGCACACACACCAACAAGTGAGAAATTTAAGCTGAGCAATATGATCCAAGAGATGAAACTTCCCCTCCGCATCATGCATTATTTACTAAATACTCCAAATACTCTCATTCGGTGTTATCTTGTGTCCCCCATATATCATTTTCATATGATTCTTAGTGAGCACTGCTTATTTGTGCATGTATAAATATTACATGTAGGCCAAATATACAAACCTGCGGCACAAAAAACTATAATGTTATTTAACATTAAATATGTTTGTGGTGTGTGAGAAAAAGCCTATAGTATCGTGTTGATTTTGCCATTTCTGTTTGAGCTGCCCCGTATCCATTTTGTGGCACGATCACGTTCCACCAAATCAAATTCTGTGCATAACTAGATGAATAACAATTAAAACAATGATCCTTTTTATTTGTGTAATTATGAACCACCTGTTTCCAATTTAAAACCAAAAGCACATTACAACAGGTCGGGAAAAACCATCTCTCAGCTAAAATGATCTTGCTCACACTTGATCTGGCATGAACTGAATTTGATTGAATTAATGAATGTATAAGTTAATAAGAGAAGCTCTCATTAAGATGCAAATGATGTTTGATACAGTACATGTCTGTCCTGTGAAAACTGTATCACCAGTGAAGGCCAGACAGTGTGTGTGGTTAATTGCTGTCTGGACTACGGTTGAATCCATTCCAAAATGTTGGCTTTTGGTACGATACCAGCTTCTGGGAGATTAATTGGGAGCTTAAAGGTGTTAAATTGCATGAATAAGCAGAAATATTTCAAGGAAACAAAATATCACAATGTCACCAGAGAAGACAAGATTATCGCTGTAAAAACAAGCTGTGAAGTTATTGGCTTCATTAATGGCAATAAGGATTT
Organism: Triplophysa dalaica; assembly: GCF_015846415.1. Taxonomy (NCBI): domain Eukaryota; kingdom Metazoa; phylum Chordata; class Actinopteri; order Cypriniformes; family Nemacheilidae; genus Triplophysa; species Triplophysa dalaica. The sequence goes on along the minus strand of NC_079554.1, from coordinate 8,856,344 downwards.
AGTTAAATATGATTTATTAGGATAAAATTTAACAACAATGATATCTTTTGTGTTCTGGCATATTAGAACTGTGTTACTATTGGTATCTTAGACTCTACATTGGTCAATCTCACAATTTTGAATTCATTATATAAAAAAGAATGCTTTCAGGGGCGGGCTCGGACTAAAAAGTGGACATGGACTTCTTCACCAAGACCAGCCACAACACTGGGCTCGTAACATAACAAAACAACTTATTGATGCACAAACCATTCTGTAACATCACAATTTAGAAATAAATGTTTCTAAGGACACATTGGATAGCCAATAAAACAACAAACATCAAACAGTAAAGGCCAGTGCAGTCTGAGCAACAAATAGACATCACAATTACATAAAAGCCCGCAATAGACATGTCAGTGTAGTGTAGGGTAATGTATTTGACATGTTTGTTGATGACAGTTTACTGACCATGACATGCACCACACCTGAGTCAAAGATTCAAGTTTTACCCTGTTTTAAGTTTTAAGGCTTCCTACTTTCTACTTCCTACTTCCTACTAAATTTCTACAAAAGGTGCCAAAAAAGGAATGACTAGACTTTGTTAAAAACTCCCGGTTCTCCAGATGCCCAGTCCGACACAAAATGCTTTCATTTAGCAACGTTATAACTAGTGGTGGGCCGTTAACGGCGTTAACGCAGTGAGACTCTTATCGCGCGATAAAAAAAATGTCGCCGTTAATCTATTTTCAAAGTTGGGTTGGGAGCTGGGTCTATACTACGCAAGCTATGATGATTTTCAACTTGATATTTTAGCGCGGATGTATACCAGCTTAACTGCACTGTACGGGGCGAGAACGAGATTTTTCAACACGCGTGATTCGCGTCATTCGCGGAAGCAGAAGCCGCCTCATCATCTCATAAGCAGGGCTTCATTCGCGCGATTCGCGCAGCAAGTAGGTCTATCGCCTCCTTGCATTAACATATAAATCACTCGCGCTTGACACGCCATTCGCGTTTGGTCTGAACACAACATAACGTTACTGTGAAATTACCGCATCAAACGTGACGTGCTAACATGGATGCAGCTATGAAGCCGCCGGGTTTGCTTCAGGGAATATTCATTTTTAAGAAGCTTCCCAATAGAAACATCGACAAGACTAAGGTTGTTTGCACCTTGTGCAATGCGGAATTGGTTTTAAAAAAAAAACACTTTCTCTCAACAGGTAGTGGTCTAGCTTTAGTTGAAACAAGTAACTTTGTATTGAGATCTAATGTATTATGGCTCCTGTATGACATATCGCTTGTTGCTCCCTCACTCTTTGTAAGTCGCTTTGGATAAAAGCGTCTGCTAAATGACTAAATGTAAATGTATTGTAGGAGCTCTTCCAGTCTCAAGTACCACCTAAACGCAAATCATACTTTAGCTAATGCGGAAGTAAACACAAGTTCATCTTATTGAACATAATTTAATTTTCATCACCAATTATCATAGTAGAACAGCTTTCTCAAGCAATTTGAGATGCATTTTGGAAACAGGAGATGAGCCCCTGGTCTAATGCGCCACCTGGTTTGAGAAACCCGTTCTCAAAGACTTACTTTTAGTCATTATTTGGGTAGCACACATATTCTGAATGCCTTCGGCAGAATTCAAATGAGCCATTTTAATCTAGATTAATCTAGATTAATTCCAAAATTAATCTAGATTAATCTAGATTAAAAAAATTAATCTATGCCCACCACTAGTTATAACTTTATTGTTGAAACTTAATGACTTCATTATCCGATTAAAGGCCCATTAGGAAGTTATTCACTCGCCTTTCTTTTATTCTTGAAAGTGGATTGAGATTTGTGTAATTTGCATAATATGATAGATACATTTTTACATAACTTGCTATCTTCAAACTTAAATGTACCTTGTTCTGTTACTATTTGATGCATAAAAAAGACAGAATTAATATAAATATAAGCATATATATATATATATATATATATATATATACAGACATGGAATTGTTTTTTTTATATTATTATATCAATTATTTTCATTTACAGAATTAACTATTTATTTCTTTAGGCAAAATAATATATTTTGCTTCATTCTGTGAACTACTAAGAATATTTCCCCGAAATTTTAAATAAAATATTGTTTCTGTTTACATTTATTTGTGGACAATGAAAACTGTATAAACAGACCCCAAATACTGCAAAGAAAACAAGTTCATATTCACTTTTAAGCAATTCAACAGTAATATTTGTACTGATGTAATATGTATTCAGGAAAAATGTAAAAAATATTTTTAATCTGATAACCTCGATTTTTCTCACAATTTTCATGTGTCTTGTCATGCCATCATTCTTTCACATTGCTGTTGGATGACCTTATGACACTCCTGAGGTGATTTTGTTGAAATTCAGCAGAATTGCCACAATACATCTAGAAATGCGGATTAAATAACAATTTGGAATAGTCTCTTATTTTATAAGCGGATGTATGTACAATATCAATCAGTGGTGTCTGTATTTGTATGATTTATTCTATTAATTTGAATAAAATAAAATAAAATGAATCAGTAAAGAAAAAGAAAGCATTTTGACCATATTTTAACAAAAATGTTTTTTTCTTTAGGGGGAAAATGTCAGTATATTTTTTTAAATGACCAGCTAATTTCTGCAACAGTGAAATACAATAATGGAAATAGTTGAATCAATAAGCATTCTATATTTCATGAACTTCATCAAACGGCATCAGAAATACAATTAGCTAATTTACTGCAAATTGGCAATACTTGAGCAGAATAAACAACTTCCCCCACACGTTCTGTTCAAATGTAACAAAGATGTTTTTGTCACAGTCTCCAAAAAATAAACGTTCATACAAAAAAAGTGTTCACACTTCAATGAAATTTAAATGTAAACGTTTGCAAATGACTTTACTTTTGTGAACAATCCCATCTGGATTTGATTTATAGGTAAATTAAAGAATAAAACAGTTATAATGTCAAATCGGTAAAAACACATTTAATGAAGCGCACGCATGGTCGCGTTACCTTTTACGCTTCGCGTCACACAGCCTGCGCTGTGCTGAATAGCACTTTGTCGCCCAGGTCACGTTACGACATTTGAAGACTAAAGCTATGATAAATGATGCATTTCTGGTCCCATAGCACTTTTTAGCATCTATGCCACACAACACTTTTCTGGAGGTGTGCTAGAACTACTTGATCTTCATCAGCTGCGAGGAAGAGGAGGATGAAGAAGTGCTGGAGGTGACAGATTCGCTCCACTAAACACATCTTGGAGAGATTAAAATGTATGTGGGAGATTATGTGCGCATGTGCACGTGTGTTAAGGGGGAGTGGTTAGGAAGTCCTGTCAGGGCACATCAGGGAATTTGAGCCGCTTTCTCTGCGTGTGGAAATCAATCACCACCACCACCGATCCTTTCCTGCATTTGGTGTTGCCGTGATGCAGAACATTATCTCTCAGCGCCTGAGATGCTTATGTGCTTTATTCTGAGAGGCAGCGTGGACCATGACCAAAGCATGGAAGCTAGCAAAAAACAACAGAGGAATGAAAAAGTAGATGGAGCCAGATGTGGCGAGGGGGGGAGGTGGTGCGATTTACAAAAGCTATTTATTACAGGTATTACAGAGTTGTTTGTGGGCATTGACTGAAGGGCGGTGATGATTCAATGCTGACTCTAACCTGCTCACTCTGCACAGTGGACATTACATGATGAATTATGTGATATACTGATATGCTGAAGATTCAGCGTGATTCATCTTTGGCTATTCCCAACTGTGTGTCTTATTACCAAATGCTATACACTCTTAGAATAAAGTCGCTGCCACAGCAATACTGAAGGAGCATTACAGTTAAATGTTTTCTTTCTTACCTTTTCATAGTCTAAAGTGGTTCTCAAAATGGGGGACACCAGGCATTTTTGTGGCACATTTTGAAATATAGAAATTGATCACATTTTTGTGCAATCAAACAAAAAAACAAGACCACCAACCAAAAGAATTGATGTTCCAGCCTTGTATACACACACAAAGATAAACCACTGGTCTAAAGAACTCTCTACACTGCAAATCATCTTTGAATAAAACAAAAACTACATTCAAATATTAAAAGATTGTTATGGAACCATGCATACACCGAAAAATGCTTTTTCTATGGATTCCGTGTGGCATGTCTTTTTAAGTCTGCCGTCACAAGATCAGAAAGAAATCAGACGCCCTCACAAAACCGTGGCATTCGGTTAAGCATCCTCTTTCCGGCGAATCATCGTTTTCAGCGACTGAAACAACATGATATGAATTTGCACCCAACTTATCCGTTCATCTCTTTTGTCCTGCCTCAGGTATCTCTAGCCAATTCTCTGTGTGTTTATCCTGTAAAAGAAAAAAGACAACACACGGACACAGCTTTTACCGACAACAATAAACAAGCCGGCGGAATTCAAATATAAAACAGACAAACAAAGGATTGGGCGGTGATGGACGGATCTGTATGTGCCGGTTATGTGTGTCTGTGTATGTTAAGGATGGGAGAAGAGAAAATGCCGTAAAGCTCGTTCTTCACTTTAATCCAGCCACCAGATGATTGACAGGCCTCCTGTTTGAAGTATGTCCTTGAGAGGGACGTGCGTGTAATATACAATACACGTCTGACGGACACACGCGTGTACGCCACTCCGTGACACCCGCTGATCAATAAAATCTCCCCATTGCAAGAAACAGACGGAAATTGCATGGTTGGAGTTTACTGTCACATAGTGGATTAATACTGGAGCCGTCTGACAGTGGAGGAAATAAAAAAGAGGGCTTGTTAGTGGAGAACCTGTCTCATTTCTCCATGCCAGTCAAAGAGCCCACAGGATGGGCTATGAAAACCTGCCATTCCTCAACACACCACTGGCACACTGCGTGTGTGTGCGCACTGGGCCATTGAGGGTCCAGATTTTATCTTCTGAGGGAGCCTAATAAATTGTGCGAGGATCCACGCGTGTGTGTTTATGTGAAGTTTTAATCAGGATCTTTGTAGGACATGTCAGCCACACATGTCTTTTGATATGGGGTGTAATTGGTAGAGAAGTCTGAAGGTTGTAAATGAAGTGTGTGATCTGAGTGGAGAGCCTCTATCTGAAGGAAAGAGCAGATTGAGGGGTTGTGGGATTTTCAACTATAAAGCTATCAAAAAATTACAGCTGACGTTATTTTTTTAATTCTACCTTAACCTTATTAGTCCAATATTTCTGTCAAACGTGTTGAGTAGGAATTATTCATACATGCACACACTGGCTGAGTGGGCAAATTCATTAAACAGTTTTCCAACCTGCACTTTATTCATGAAGCACCCACAACCCAATTTTAAAGAGATAAAATGCTAAACAACACAGTTTCGTCATTTGTTATTTTGTTTAATGAAATAAATGCCTCTGTTCTGTGCAAAGAAGGCATAATATAGCATGTGTCCCAGCTACACATTTCTGTTATAAACTCACTACATGCCTGACACAGATAACTTTGGGCTATATAGTTTATGGCAACAACATAAACAAACGTTACTGTTGCCCAAGCTTAACTTCCGGTAGACTTCAGCAAGAATCAATAACAAACAAAATAAAATTAATTACATAAGTTAGCATGTTAAAATTGTGTCTAGCCAGTATTATTTTGGATAATCATCAGATGAAGTTGACTAAACTTAAATGCGACGAAGTTGCACTTCCTGTTAAAAAATGTCCGCTGCATAGTACTGCACGGTATGGCGCAGAACATCTCACTTTTGGGGGGTTTTCAACTGGATAAAGTACCTAATACTTGATCCTTTTTTAGTACCACCTCGGTTGAGGTTCCAAGCCTACTGTACCGATACCAAAATGTGACGTGTTTACACACAAATCAACTGATCGGTCAGAGAGAATCTTTACCAGCATCATTGGATTTGCATACATGAATACGCATTTTATTACGTATTGTGGGCAATTTGTTATATGCTTTGTGACAGTAAAGGGACTTTTCCACTGTATGGTACCGTCAGGTTCAGTTTGACTGGGTAAAGCTCACTTTACTTCGGCTTATATAAAGTCATCGTCATAGTTGCGCCGCCTCCACTGCCATAGCATCATTGTGAATGGGACATAAACAAATGCAGAACACAGGAGTAATGGTGCATATTGATGAAAGTGGCTAATGACGTTGTGGGGATTTGAAATATGCACACAGAAATCTCACATATAATGCAAAATGGCCACAAATCCCGACATATATGGGAATCACAAAGTTACGTCACTGGGACGTTATTTGGTACATTGTGGCAACAAACATGGTCTGGTCCAAGTATGTCGTCACAATGTAACTGAGTTAGCTGGGTAATTACTTTTTAACTGATCATAGAGGTAGTTATTCATCAAATAATGATCAAATTATTGAAAGGAACAGTACATTATATAAAGAAGCCAGTTTTGGACCACAATAATGAAGCATTGCCATACCTCCTAGCAAGGATGAACCCATGTAGCCTATCGGCCGCCGATATTGGATTAATTTAACACGATCGCCATATCGGCATAGCATGAAAAAGGCCAATACCGATGGTTTATTAGGGCCCTATGATTTCCGTGATGAGTAACTCACGGATGTAAAGTAGCCAACACTCCAGAAAGTATCACTGATCTGCTTAAAAAATTCAAATTGTGCTATGAATAGCACTAATAATTATTCAGCTGCTGTTTAAATATGCAGTCTGCTTTGTCACATGCTCTGCATGTGAATGAGAGGTGTGGTTTTGTGTACTGTAGTGGACTTTTAGTATCTGGTGGACTCGAACACATAAACTGAATCATCGCTTTAACAGAGTTTACCTCAGGCGCATTTTACCGTTTCATTTGAGAGAAGCTGCTGTCAAACTTTGCGGCAAGCCGTCAAAATGAAAGTCCGTCGTCAATATAAAAGTCCAGTTAACCACATGACAACACTGCTACTAAAAAAATACAAAACTACTTATTAAATGTTAGTAAACATAAAACAGCAAAATAAATAAAACATAAGATGTAAGATACTGGTTCATATTAACATAGTTGTGCACCACAAAAAAAACACTGAGTCCAGAAAAATAAAATGGAATTTGAGATAAAAAATGTATGGTGTTTAGGAAAAAAATACGGATTTCATAGGTCCCTAGTTTATAAATTAACTGCAGTGAGTTGGATGTCTGAATATTTTTTTTTTCTTTGAGCAAAATAATTACTATAAAGAGCAACAGCACATACTTTATTTAAATGTATTAAAGAAGTGTTCAATTTGAAGTCAAATTTGGGTTAGTTATTAATAAAATAAATATTGGATAGCAAAAATCACCTTTGAAGATTGTCATGTTTTATTGTATTTTTATCTTAACTTACATGTAGGCACATTTACACTTGTGCCTCTCTTAAAATGTTAAATGGATCCGTTTTCAGTAAAATTAATTGAATGCAGAAAAGAAGCTAACATTTTGTAGTACTGTATGCAATTGACCAATATCGGTATGGGAAACGGCCGATAGTTGTTTGTTAAAATCGGTATCTGCCCCAAAAAATCCTATCGGTGCATCCCTACGTTCTATCCTAACATGCTATATTGCAGTTCTACATCCACGACATTCAGTATGTTCTTATAGATGGTTTAATCGGATGCATGCGCCTGGCCCGAAGTTAACTTCCTGTCTGTGTTTAGTTTTAAAATAAACATTTATTACTAATTTATATAAATATGAATCTATATTAATATTTGATTGTTTATTAATTGTATCATGTTAAATTAACCCCCACAAAACTAAAGCTAAAAACAACACGGAGAGCATGTGCAAATAAACAGCGCTGTCGATGACGGCAGTTCATTCTTAGTGAAGCAACCCTACAGTGTATAGCTGTCGTTCAGGCGCCGGTATGTTTGTAGAAGAGTGTTTGTGTGCGTCAGGTGTATGAGCGAGCGTGTGTCTACAGTGTCAAATCAGCGGCAGTGACTTCACGTCTCACTTCTTTATAGCAGCTGTGGAATCTTAATTAGAGTCAGGGGAGCTTCTCTAGACCGGGTGCACAGGTCTTTGTACATGAAAGAATGAGAAAACAAAAGGAGAAGATAGAGACGCAGTGCCAGGCTGTGTGTGGGGGTGTCTGAAACGGCGTGACAGGTGTATTAGTTAAAGCCCTGCTGGGGGCTGATCTTCAGGTGAGCAGAGGCTGAAGCTTGGTACTTATGTTAAGTCACAGCCCTGAGCTTTTCTCGGTAAATAGCCTCATATTTCACACTCCCACAGTCTGTTTGTCCACAGGTACTAGCCAACTGTAAATGCCTAACTATGACAGACATTAATCTCAACCAGTCACGATGCCTGCGGGAAACAGTGCAGCCAATCAGGGCTTTAATCTGTCATGAGAAGCGGTGCGGCTTTCTGAGACAAAATTACATTCCACCATTGTAATTCATGGCAATTACAGACAACAATCATGTATTTAATCACAACACAAGGTTATAGAAACAACCTCTTACCTCAGTGGCTGACAATACTACCAGGCACTCAAAGTGTGGGGGCATGCGCAAGCATACTGAGCGTACCCACCTAAAAATGAGTAATGGATTCTTTATAAAATCCCATTATGCATACCCCCATACTCCACTGCATTAAATATTATATAATCTTTATTAATTAAGCAGTCCAGGGGTTTGTAGATCTCAAGCTAGAGTCCTCTTTCATGGAAACTGAAAACTCCACATGAAAAATGTTCAGGAAGATTTGATACACAAATCCATAATTTTCACTTATTTTTTGTCTTGAAAAATAAAACTGTGTTTTCTCACAAACACATCGAAAAACAATCATGTAACTAAAGCTGATATGTATCTAAATAAACTAAGCTCTATTTCTCTATTTGAAAACATTGATAATAACTCCAGATATACTGCAGATATAGCTCTGGTTTTTCCTAGATTAATTATCATAAAAGCTTAACAATCGGAGACATTACATAGCGCAAAACACACAATGGACTTATGCTGATACATCAATAAAATGTTCTTATTATTTTTGATTCCTTTACATTTGCCATCACATTTACGCTTTTGACAGATCTGACGGATTTTAGCTCCGAAATGACTTTCAAGCTATTCTTATTTTGTCAGTTCATGCATTCCCTGGAAATCAAACCTATGATCTTGGCAATGTTAGAGCTAAGCTCAAATGTGCTGTGGGCTACTTTACAGAAATCTGCATTTCTATAGAAGTAACCATATAGTACTTAATGGTACTGAATACACATCATTTCAGATTTTTTTTGTTTGATGTCTTTTTGTTTCTCTTACAATTGTATTGTAGCTTTCCTCATTTGTAAGATATGAATAAAAGCGTTTGCCTATTGAACGACTGTGAATGTCATCAGTTCCTCAGGAAAATGCTGTGATGTTTCATGTTGCTGTAAGTTACGGTTAGGAGTCGTGTTAGAGAAATAAAACTCCTTTATGTTATATTCTAAATTTGGTCATTGTTACAAGACGGACCACTTGGGACAACAGACTGAATGAGTGAATACAACAGTTTTCTTGAGACAACAGGTGCTATAAATCCACATGCAACAGATATATTTATCTACTAATGGTAACAGGTATAAACATCCACAGGTATCACTTCGTGAAGGGCCCTTGCAGTAGTCCGTAAGTGAAGGGTTCATGCCATGGTCACGTCAAGGAAGTGAGTTCTGTTTGTGATCACGTGATCTTGGATTACTAAATCTCACAACTCATTTTGAAGCATATGTGGTGAGGATTGACTAAGTATAATAATGTAGTTTGTATTTGTTTTAAACTAATTTTGTCAGTGATAGATAAGATGGATAAAATATAGTGTAAGTGAATTTAGTTTATAGGAAACTATTTGTATGTTTAATGTTTAAACATAGCTCCTTGTTTATAGATTTCCTTCATTTATTTCCTTCATAATACCAAGTGTAGCGAAAAAACAAGGTGAAATAATACATAATTACACAATATTTCAACAGAAGAGCGCTGGAAGTGCACGTACGGCGTTGTCAAGGTAACATATGGACTGTCATTCCCTTTGTGAAGGGAGTTCCAAACGCATACACGAGAGACAGTAATGCCCTACACCCTTCAAAGAGTTCACTCTTTGCTCAAGGGCTCAGCCCTTCGAAGGGAGTAGGGCAAAGGGAGGGATGCTCACCTCCAGTTGGAAAATGCCCATAGGGTCCGGTAGTGAGTGACAGATGCAATGGTAATCAAGATGACTGATGGGGTGCAAGGGCTTATGGGAAATAGAGTCCAAAGGTTAAAAGTCCTGTGACCTTTGAATGTGGGAGGCTGGTGAAAGATCTGGTGCATGGGACGTGGCTGTCTCCGTGACAGTCATAATTATAATTAATTAAATGTTTACACAGGTGCACTGCTACATTTATATTAATATCATTTTAAAATGATTAGTCTATTCATCGAATGCAAAAACAATGCAGTTATGCCAAATGAATAAATATTGAATATACTTAGGTTTAATAGCAACAACATTTCAAAATCCTGGTTATACTGTAAAGCCTCAACATTATTGCATCTAAATGATTACACTTAACCAGGTAACACTTTAGAATACTGATCCATTATTAATGAATAACTACACATACAAATGAGTAATTAAATATCAAGAATCTAATAATTAAAGTTAATTAACAAGAAACTCTGATTAACAAACTAGTAAGTACAAGCACACAGATGAACGTGATATTCACTAATAACTAATCAATAACTACTATTTTTTTCATACTTCCCAGAGAACTACTGAGAAAGTTTCATAATTTATGCAAAACTAAACAATAACTAATGTTGGACAAATTTTTGGCACTACAATAAAATTTGAACTGCTACTGTAAACAAATACAAAAATATGCAGATTTGATCTCCCACTACTGCATATATAGTTTGTTTAAATTTGTCGTGCTATGGGCTTCATATGCAGAATTTGATATTTTCATATGTATGATACAAAATGGGTAGGATTGGTGGTGGGCAAATCTACTTGCATGTCATATAGACTCCAAAATCGTGTATTATGCCAAAAATGTGCACATCATATGCACCTAAAAACACACAGGGTCACACACAGGCTCACACATTAGAAGTACTAATGAATTGGATCTTTTGAAGACTGTAGTAACACTAACTAATTCATTTCATGAATAGTGGGTTACCATGATGTTCACTTTAAAATACTGATCCAATTCATTAGTGACTCCTTTAGAAGAGTCTAGTAACACTTTAATCATTACTTGTGGGTTACCATAATTGTGCCAGTAATTTGTCCAATATTAGTTATTGTTGAGTTTTGCATAAATTATTAAACTTTCACCTTAGTTTTCTGGGAAGTATGCAAAAAATATTAGTTATTGATTAGTTATTAGTGAACTACCACGTTCGTCTGTGTGCTAGTACTTACTAGTTTGCTAATCAGAGTTTCTTGTTTATTAACAGTAATTATTAGATTCTTGATATTTAATTACTCATTTGTTCCTGTTTAGTTATTCATTAATAACGGATCAGTATTCTTAAGTGTTACCCCTAACCAAAATATTTACGATGTGTTTGGAGTTGGATTTTGTTGTGAGAAGTATGTTGACTGCACTGGAAGAACAATGGACTCTTTTTTTTCTATTAAACATAGCTGCATTTTTACTAGCTAATTATCATTGGGAATTGATGGTACAATTAATTGCTGTGTCTATTTAAGGACAACACACCCTATGTTGCTTTTATTTGTAGAACACAAAATCAACACGAAATGTCTCATAATGCATTAAAAATGTGTTCAAATTCCATAACACAAAAACGCAGGGTCGAAGTGTGCACTGAGGTACTTTTCCATTGTTTTTTTATTTCAATGCCATTTCTATTGTGTAAAGCGCATCTAGAGACCCTCATGTCCTGCGCTGTAGTTTTTAAAACCTTTTCTGAGCGCTGACTGCCAAATTTGCCTTTGTTTACTTTCAGTTTCATAAGTCCGACTTGGCTTGATACTTATAGTGAAGCGGTTCCCTTGGTTAAACTAGCGTCTGGTGGAATATCGCATGGCCTTCAGCCAATCAGATTCGGAAACCAAAAAGAGCTGTTGTATAATGAGAACATAACATTTAGACCGCATTTCAGCCCTGTGAACACCTTCTATAACTTTAACGTGGCAAAAATGAAAATAACCACATCAAATATAAATATTAATATAGTACGTAGAACAACTCATGTTTAGGACATATTAGCATCTATTCTGGCTTTTTCATAAATCTGTGCTGCATATTTGCTTAACGGCAGTACAACACAGCAGCGATATTTTGCAATGGAGGAACAGATGATGGATACATTAGACCAGTCCTCACAGAGTCAGTGATGCTTTTTCTTTAAATTAAGTTAAAGCCACAGGATCGCTAATCAATACATCAACAAACTGATATGAGACACAGGCTACACAAGTATAAAGCAGGAATCCTGCCTGATAAAAACCTATTTTCCTGTTAGTCACAGTGAATATTAAGCATCAAACACTTATTTTCGTCTCATTGCTTTTCACTCTTCGCCTTTTTCCCGTCTTTTCTTTCACTACACAGTGTGTTTTTAAGCTGTCATTGTGTGAATGTGTGTAATATCCCAGCGTTTTTATTATGTAAATTAATCTCTATTTCACAACTACGGAAACATCTCCTAACACCATGGATTAATCAATGTGCGTGTGTTTGTGTGCCTGCTTCTGTAACACGTGTGAATAATTCTGTAGCTGTGTGTGGGTATTTTTTCATGCCTTTGAACCTCCTTTAGCTTTTAATGCAACAGCCTCCGTAAGTGTTCTCAAAGGACACCGAATATTTCATCCACTTCCACTCCTCCCTCCTTCATTCACTGGAGCAACAGTGTCTCAACACATATTTATAGTAATGCGTAGCCTATGCATCCAGTTTATAGAGGCATGTGCAAGATTCATATATGCAACTGTATCACTTGTTAATATGATTTCTGACCTTACATGAGATTGCATGCATTCAGAAAGTGTAATGAAGGTATAGGTCACCGATAGGTCAGGTATAGGTCAGGAATAATAATGATGGGAAGCTGTTTCTGTGTCTTTGTAATGTAGCTGATCAGGATAGGAAAATATGGGAATAGACAGAAGCCTAAACATACATAGACTCCTAATGATATAGTTTTTATTGTTTTATGTAATAAAAGCATAGAAAGCACACATATTAGAAGATTTTGCTAGGACAATGGATGTTAAATACAAACCATACTCCTCACACAAACCTGTTGACATTATTAGAATGATAAATAGGACCTCAATTGACTGATATATAAGCATTTCAACTAATGCAATCCACTTTAAATGTCCTCACAAGCTGTGTGCCACGTTTCACTATCATTTGTGAGCCAAACCTGTTCGCTCTCTCTCTCTCTCTCTCTCTCTCTCTCTCTCTATCTCACACGCACACACACACTCCCTCTTTCTCTTATTAAAGTAATATTTTTCCTTGAGCTCTGTAGGTGGGTCTGTTTACAGCCCACCCTGTCACAGAACATTCTCCCACCAAAGGCAAGCTGTTACACACACACACACACACACGCATGCACGCAGCCCAAGGCTTTAATTCGGTTCAATTCAATTGTATTTTTATAGCGCTTTAACAAATTCGCATTGCATCAAAGCAGCTGCAGAAGAAAACCAAAACCTAGAATAACAACATAAGTTGAACACAATGGAAGTATGATAAACCTTAAAAGTAATATGAAATAGAGAAGATAAGGAAAAAAGCAAATGCATTCACATACACAGACGCAAACACAAGTGTAAAACTTAAATCTGTGCGATGCATCGTTTCATTTACTCAGATTTTTTACAGATAGTTGTCTGAGGTGAATAATATGTAAATAAAGAAAATTCATTTTGGACAACAGCCTCTATTTCCTCTCAAATAACCTTCTTAACAAACTACGTTGAATTTCCATGACATAAGACAATAAGAAATCATTTTCACAGAACTATGTCTCTCATAATCCCCCAACCAAAGTTTGAGCACAATGTCTGTTTTAAGAACTCATCTGCATGTACACACTGTACATACATGTGTGTGAGAAAGAGGCGGTGAACAGGAGTTGCAAATGATGTCTGTCTTGAGTGTGTTGCCCCCCAGGGCTGCTCTGATTCTCATTAAGGGTAAAGAGACATGGAGATATTTTCACAGCAGGACTCGAGCAATCAGCCACTTCTCTCTTGTTCTCCCTGCACATTTACCTGGACTATTGCCTGTGAATTATCCTCTAAAAATGCTCTAAAAAACATGCTTTATGGTTGTGATGGGACCCCACACAACTCTCCACCAGTGTATTTTTTTAAGGGCATGGAAAACAAATTCAGTTGGTAAATCGCTGGAACATATTCTAATTGAATTTCACATTGAAATGGGGAAACATTTAAGCCTGAATTCCCATTATGGTTTTGTCTTTCTTCCTGCGTACGAAAACGTATGACATATTCTGGGAGATGTCCGTTAAAATGTAGACTATTAAAGAAGAAATGAAAACATAAGAAACCAATATCACATTCACAAGATCATGATGAAAACATGTTTGTTGAAAAAACATTGTTTGTGGCACTTTAGTGTGCTTTTTGGTCTTCAATAAATGTTTGCTTTATTTAGTTTGTTATTTAGGTAGTTATTACAGTATGGGAGAGAACAATGAAAATATGACCTAAAATAGAAATCTATCTTGCATAAAACGTAGCATTGTCCCGCATTTAGTGTGCAACTATAACAACAGAAACACCTTTAAACCGCATTGCAATAAAAGTTTACAATCTTGTTTTCCCCAAATTAAATCTAAATCTGAATCTAGTTGCTTGAGCACCAAGAAAATATTATAAATTTTGACTCAGAAGCACTTGATAATAAATGCATCCACTAAAAAAACGTTCATATAGAAAAAAACTTGATTATAAATTGATTATTGTCATGAAAACAATGACAAACTTTACTTTACTTCTTTTTATCGTAAAGTATACGATTTTTGTATATATTCATTGAAAGGTTACTATGAGAAGTGGGCCTGTAAATTGAATTTGAGCTTTATAAGTAAAGAGTCATGGACCTTTCTTTGTGAAGAA
Organism: Triplophysa dalaica; assembly: GCF_015846415.1. NCBI lineage: Eukaryota > Metazoa > Chordata > Actinopteri > Cypriniformes > Nemacheilidae > Triplophysa > Triplophysa dalaica. Next base: position 8,841,176 of record NC_079554.1, on the reverse strand, counting down.
CTCCATCAAACTCTGCATTTTATTTTCCACTTCCTCAGCATGAAAGTATGAAATATTAAACAAAGGGTGTGTGTGTGTGTGTGATACATTAATATCTCTGAACCCCCTTTGACAGCAGATTAATGTAGAGGGCGTTTATATTCCACAAATCCCAAAATAAACCCAAACACAAAAATATAAACATAAACAAAAATCTTATCCCTGGCAACAGTTATTTACTCACAATAACAGAGGAAAGGAGAGGACGAGAGGGTGTGTTAGCCAACATTTCTCTCTCTTTTCTATACTAGGGTGATTTAACAAATTGTGTACTTGTTCATGTAAATCATTCTCAAATATGATTCACCAATGACTATTAAATAATTAAAAAAGGTTATTTATATAAACAACCTTGACTATACCTATAAGCACAATAAGGTTGTATTTGTTAAAATGAGCTTAAATGAAATAAATTGAGGTTACAGCATTTATCAATCTTTGTTATTAGAGCCAACACATTTGTTCGTGATAGTTCACTGAGCATTAACTTATGTTTTAGTGTTACAAATACATGAGTAAATGCTGTAATGGAATTTCATTAAGAATAGTAATTGCTGTAGAAGTATTGTTTATAAAAGTGTATCGCTGCCATTAAGAAAAAAGGTCAAAATAGTTTCACCAATGTTACAACAACATTCAGTTGGCTGACGCATTTATCCAAGACGTCTTATACCCTATTCATATGAGAATGGTTTCACCATTTTGAGCTAGAAGCCAGTATTTCAGTTTGAATAATAAAGTGAACAGATTAATCTAAAAACGGACAGTTTTGAAATGAAAGGAATACGTATAGTTCAACATAATCTATTAATGCCATTTCCTGAAAATAAAAATGTATTGAGATTGTCCATTGATATTGTCCAACCATCACACTGAAGGTCCAAGAACCTTTGCCGTCTTGAATGGACAAGGGCAGCCCAAAAAGCCATATGACTGACCGGTAAATTAACCAATCACGCTTTGTTTTGTGCCACGTCATATTTATTGGCAGACTGGTGTGGATGCACAAACGTGTCGAACGTTTATGAGTTTATGCTGGGAACCTCACATACGTTTAGAATTTAGCATTTAGTCGATCGTGATGAATTCTCATTGTAACCAATGTAAACGCAGCTTACTTATTCGATCAGACGGTCTTTGTGTTGTTTCTAGGTGGACCACAAAAGATTGTGATGCGTGACTAAAACAGAATGAGATGATACACAGGACCCATGTAGAGCCACACAAACATGTGTCCTCAGCAAGGCTCTTGAAAATACAAGACACTTAAGGAAACCTTGAAAATTGAGTCAAATCAACACTACGGTATAAAAAATTTGTTGTTTTTTTGAATGGTGTAAACTTTTATAATTTAACCAAACCAACACTAATACTTTTGCATTTCTCAAAGACCTATTAATTGTCCCTGTTTTATTTAACATCTACATTTTCATTCCTATATACTTCATTTGCTTTGGAAACGTTGTAAATTCTTAGAGTACTCCTGACAAATATCTGCTGACACTTGAGTTTTGAAAGAGTAAGAGGGAATTTATTGGGCCACATTGGAGTGTGAAACTAATAATGATGACTGTTTGTTGAGAAACCCAGAGGAAATCATCTCCGGCACCAAACGCCAATCCAGCCAGCAATATGAGCACCTGAGTCTAACACAAAGGAACTCGACCAATCTATATCAGCACTAATGCAGCCCTGGGTTCTCCGAAAGCCACGGTTTCAACTTCAACCGATATCACAGATTGTGACTCAAAATCTCTGTTATCTTTTGCATTGTATCCTTCTGCTCTTCCTTTCCGGGCGCTATAAACAGGATGTCATGTGACATACACTGGATACTGTGTGTCATGGGAGCAAAAGATCATCCAGCTGCCGTCATGTAGATGTGAAAACGGAAGAAAGCGTCTTGATGAATATGTATCGGTTTTTGCGTGTGCACGAACAGCGCCTGCATGCATAGACGCTCTTGTTCGTTGCAGAATGTGTGTTCGAGTCTCTCTTAAGCTTCAGGGTCAGCGAGTGGGCAGCGCACCGGCACATGAACGTGTCTGTTGAGCTTCAGGTCCTCTGTGAGCACTCTCTCTCTCTCTTTTTCATCTCTGCTCTCATTTTTCTGTTCTCTTTGAAGTAGCCGGGGTTACTGTGCACTCATCTCTTGCGCTGGCCTTTCACTTATTTATGTATTGGTGGACTGAAGCGAGGTTCAGTTGATGCCTTGTGATCTCAAAGCCACGGTACACTTTGTACTGCACCGAACTGGTCAAAATGTAGTAAATCACCAGCGTTTTGCTCCCATCACAGTGGGAGGGAGAAAAAAAACGGTGACTTTCTACAAGACCCTCTTCCATTTCATCCAAAGGGGCAGTTGAGGAGGATTCGCAGGTATGCGTTGTAGTATCTCAGCTGGAATTTTCCAATAAGCTGCTTTAAATTTAGCTGGTTTAAACTGGTCTAGGTTTGTTTGGAAACAGATGAGCAATGTATTTTTGAAATGAAATGCATTGTTATTTAGATCAATTTATATTTTCCAGATATAATATTTAGTCGGCAGTGCTTTCTCTATACTCTACATTCATGAAAATGATGGTTGGGATATAATAACTATGCAGAGTGAATGAAAGGGTGCAAAATGGCAGATGTCAGGTGACATTTTCAACTGTGTGGTTCTGTGATCATTTTGGTCAGTTGGGATTAGCTGATTATCCCGTCGATAAGATGATGCCCATCCACAAGTCCGCAAATCGGCCTGAATTGGTTAAACTGGTGGAAATGAAAGATGTAATTACGAAGTATACATTTTACCCACTCGGACAATCAGCTGTTTCGTGTCACGTCTAAATTGAAATCTGTGGATCTGTGAGTGAGCTAGTTAAAATGAAAGCTTTGTGCTTATGACACGCATGACACCTGCCGTGTTTATATAGGATTTGATGACTAATGGTAATGGTTTAAAATGTAAAGGAATGTTAATGATAGTAATAGCCAGACTGCTAGTAGAAGTTAGAAGTAAGTGTAATGAATTTTTATTTAGCAATGTATAAAAATGTTGCATAAAAATGTTGCATTTATTGTTTCATCTGTAGGACTGCAAGTAAATCAAACTAGTGTCAGTGAGTTGCATTAGTTAAGGGGTCATATGGCACGTACACATTTTTCTTTGGTGTGTTATAAGTTGCCTATGCATGTATTTGACATGTAAAATTGCAAAAATTAAAGTGTCGTAGCAAAAGATGCATTGTATCTGAAAGCGAATGCTAACCCAGACCTGCCTGAAACACCTTGTGTAGCCACACCCCCACAAATCTACGTCATTTCGTGGTATGATTTGACTAAGATCGCCCAAGTGTACCTGTTGTTCCAAATTTGGAAGAAGGCGTTTGCAGTATACGACCAATCACTATGCACTGGTTAACTGGCCAATCATAGCACACCTCGCGTTTCAGATAGGCAGGAAAGGGGGAGACACAAACATGCATGGTATGTGGAAAATACAGCGTTTTTGAACAACGATAATAGCCGTGTCATGTGACCCCATTAAAGAACTAACTGTGTTGAAGCTAGTCATAAATTGTAAAGTAAGCTTGTCTTGTGTGTAAATCCACTTAATGAAGAATACTTTAAATATTATGTTTTAAGTATAAATTTCATTTAAAAAAAGGAAATGAGTACTGGGTCTGTATCTGCACTAGCTTTTCTTTGTTAAAAAACGTGTATATAATGTTATGGTGCGTTTGCTATTTTAAGCTTATTGTTTACACGCCCACTTGTCATTTCAAACCTGTGTGACTTTCTTTCTTCTGCAGAACACAAAAGAAGATATTTAAAAAAATGTTGGTAACAGAAAACTGTTGGTATGCATTGACTTGCACTGGTTTTGGGTTCATGTAATAGAAGTCAACCAACTTTTTTTCAAAATATATTCCTTTGTGGTTTGCAGAAGAAATAAAGTCATATTGAAATGACAACTGGGTGAGTTAATGTTGACAGAATTTTCATGATCAAGGTGAAATATTCCTGTAATACTTGACATAATGCAAAGAAAACATATTTTGACCAACAACAACTGTTCCTGATATAATATACCAGAAGGTATATTATAGATTATTAATATAGTAAAATAACAATTGTGACTGTTTTGCAATTCAAAGAAACATACATGTATATACTGTATGTGTGTGTAAACATTTTATACAGCTGATTTGTATGTGCAGAAGTGTCTTACTATTGATGATGAGTCAACTCCAAGGATGAAACTTTTGAACATGAATTTTAACCCCGAGACTACTTTTCCCATCATGCACTGCACCCCTCTGACCTCAGTGATCACCCCGCATCTAACTCTCATTACACTCCACCTGAACCCCACCCCATGGATTCTATTTAAACCCAATGTTGTCTCATCTGTGACAGTGTTACAGATACATTATACATGTAACTTACATAACCAAAACTCTTTAAAAGCTTGGCTATAGTGTAGTGTTTATAGGTGCATTTATTTTTCAAGTTCAAATGTAAATCATTTATAGCCAAGTGACATCCAGTATGAAGGTCAAAGACACTCACTATTCCACTATTCATTTCAAGCATGATGTCAAACTTCTCTTTGCCCCTCACTGTTAGAAACACTTGTGTCTTTTAAATGATGATAAGAGCATGTTTCCTGGCACCGTTCCAAAAGGCATTTTCTTAACGTAGACATGATTTTTTTAATTATAGTTCTTGGAACAAGTGCTGCAATTCAAAAACCTTTATCTTCCAAACTATTGGTTAAAATGGGATACATGGGTTCCTATTGTTCTCTAAAGTGGAGGAAGAGATCATGTGATGACTCCTTAAATGACTAACTTTTCTGTATGTAGCTGTACTCTTCTCTACCAGCGCAGACTTTTAAATTCAACCCAAACACAATCGCAGACAGACAGTAATTGGAGCAATTGGCAAACCAGACGCAACTGCATGAGCTAGAATGTGAACCTTAGTCTGTTCCTCATTGAAATGATTGCTTTATTTCATTTTTGTGTCATATAATTGTAAAATGTACATTGTTTTATAATTTGCTATTTATTTTGATGTACTTCTCTCTCATGTTGTGCGTAAACTGAATGATCCATAATCAAATGTAGTGTTCAATGCTTATAAAACCAGCTTAAAGGTCCAGTGTATGACATTTAACAGCATCTAGTGATGAGTTAGTGAATTGCAACCAACGACTCACTCCACCCCTCCATTTTGAAGCACTACGGCAGCTGACACAGAACTCAGATGTCGTCAAATTTTTGCTTCTTTGCCCAAGGAGATGATATACAGTATTTATGAAAAATGCTCTGAAGAGCAGTTTGTCCATTTAGAGCTACTGTAGAAACAACATGTCGAATTCCATGTAAGGTGTATGTCGATAGAAATAGCTCATTCGAAGGTAATAACAACATAACACTTCATAATGTAAGGTCTTTATACACCTATAGCCAAGTCTAAACCTTCGCTACATAGCTAAACCCAAGCCAAAAAATGAATCCTGACTAATTGTTTGCAAAATAAAAGTTTTTGTTTACATAAAATATGTGCGTGTATGGTGTATAATGATTATGTATATATATACACACACACACACATACATGTATATACTGTATTTAAGAAACATTTACATGTGTGTATAGACATTATATATATATATTAATATATAAATGTATAATTTTTTCTTGAAATTATTCATGTGTGCGTGTGTATTTATATATGGGTCAATGACAAATAAGATTTTCAAGAAGAAAAAAAATATATTTTAAGCAAAACAGTTTGAAAATGTATTTTTATGTCCAAAAAATGTATTGTGTTGATTTATATTGGTTTTACAGCATTTTAGGGAGCATTAATTCATTATTAAACAAGATTTCTGATTTTACCACCCAGAAAATGTCAGGTGGTGCGACCATATATTAATTTAAAATAATATACATTTAATGTATTTAGCACTGAGTATTTTTCCCCATAAGAAATTTAACATAAAATCATGCCAAAATATTTTATTAAGAATTTTATTGAGAAAATTAACATTTATTTCTCAGTTTTGTTCTCTGTTTGTATGTTCGGACGGTCGCACCACCTGACATTTTTGGTCTTTCAAACACCAAAACTCAAAAAATCTATTGAATTTCAATAAAATGAAAAGGGTTTCTTATAAAGGACATATTGTAGATCCATTTGATATATGACATGTATTTATTCAAATTCTTTTTAGGAAAATAATGAATTTGGACACAAAAAATACATGTCACGTCATTGACCCATATACATAATTATTATACACAGCACGTAGACATGTATTATGTAAACAAAAACTTTTATTTTGCAAGTGATTAGTCTCTAGCGTGTTATATTGCATTTCTGTCAATAGATCCTCCAAAAATTCTTTACACAACAATCTTATGGGTACTCCCTAGACAATGAATGCTGCTGGGCTGAGTTTTGCCTACATTCTGAACTGTAATTTAAAAAAATGTAATGTTTTATTTTAAAGAATATTCATGTATTTATGAAACGTGGAAAAATCCCCTGTTACAGAAATGGACTGGATATTAACAAGTTGATAAAAAGCTTTTTTCATTTACGTTTTTTGTTTATTTCATCATGTATTTTTAAACGGTGAACCAAAAGGTGTATAAGTTAGTCCTTTGGGTTGTTTCAACCCATGGTTTGATCAAATATGGACATTTTCTCCAACAGATTGGTGTTTACCACTTTTGACCCAAACATGGGTTGAAAACAACCCAGCATTAGTGCAATATTGGCTCCACCAATGGTGTGAGTTTGGGACGGGACATTCTGTATGTTTGACTTGATTTAGGTGCAAAAAAGATTTTCATTTTTAAACTTTTTATCGACCATCAACGGAGTGACATCCTAGGTAAATTCCCAGTTGCTGTTGCGTTCTATATTTCAGTGAAACATTCCAAAACTGAGCAGAAATAGCACTGTGCATTAAATATTTAAATGAATTCTTTCTAGACCAAGCGCATCCTTTTAATTAAAAAATAGGCAAGTTGCCACCTCACTCACAATGTCTAGCTCAATTACGCATTAAGTGTATCAAACTTCAGGTATTTTAAAGTGCAGATTCAAATTTGTGTATTTTAGTGCTGAGATCTCGCTCCATAAAGTTTGCCAGGATTTTGGAACACAACCAAGCCCTCAACTGAAATTCAGCTGAATTTCTGTTTGTACGTGGAGTTATGCAATGAATTACTTGATTTGCATAAATCATTTAGTGAATCATGCGTTAAAACAATGCACACAAGTTTGTGCAAATAAAAAACACTTTCAGCAGCCGCAATTCATTCAAGTTAAATTTCCTTCTGAGTGTTAAGGACATAGCTTATTAAACACACAATTCTCTTTACTGAGGGTTTATTATGCTGTGTAAACTGACAAACATCACCAATTATAACATAGACTAGAATGTTCTCTTCTTAAAGGGATAGTTCATGCAAAATGTAAAATTCTGTTATCATTTACTCACCATCGAGTTGTTCCGAATCCGTTTAAATTTCTTTGTTCTGATGAACGCAGAGAATGATATTTGGAAGAATGCTTATAACCAAACAGATTTTGGACCCCATTGACTGTCATAGTAGGAAAAATGACTTTCATTACGTTTCTTAAACAGAAGACATTTTGAAGAATCAAGGATATCAAACAGTTCTGGGGCACTTTTGACTACCATTGTATTTTTTCCTACTATGGTTAATGGGGGAAATCAACTGTCTTGTCATAAGCATTCTTCCAAATATCTTTCTCTTTGTTCATCAGAACAAAGAAATGTATTCAGATTTGGATCAACTCGAAGGTAAGTTAATGACGACAGAATTTTCATTTCGGGGTGAAGTATCCCTTTCATGCATAAATGGCCATTGAAATGACTCCATACACCTTCCACAACTAGTTGGGGATGAAGATCCACCTCTATAATGAGCCGCTACATTGGAAATGCATTTCAGTGGAAGTCCTGTGTGACATTTGAAAAGGGTTATACGCCGTCTATCTCCATGCGAATGGGTTGGGCATCCTGCATTTTCTTTTTTCCAGGTATGTCCATCAAGCTGATGCTATAATCTGTTTAGCTTCATTTCCGAACAGATAGCCTAACTTTTCCCTGCCTATTTTCCCTAACAACAAAAAACACTTCTTGTTTTCAGTCACTGCTTCGAGATCAACAAAGTGACCAATCAAATCGAGAACCGATCTGTAAATTCGGTAAATAAGTCTTTGGGTTTGAAGCCCGCACAAATGAGCGCCGCATTCCGAGCGAGAAAGTGATGCCGATGTGGCCCCGTCTCCCACAAGATTTGACGGGCTTTTGATGCCGGGGGTTGGTCTAAGCCAGTATTTTGCTGGGTTGAGCTGTCGCGTTGACGTTCGGCAGATCAATGCCGCGTCTGAGCTGATGCGAGACTGTTGTATCGTTTCTCAAGGCAGCATTAAGATGACAACACAACAGCTGCCTTTGAGTTTGTGTCACTCTTCCTCCACTGATCAAAGCCCCGGGCTTCCCTTCTCTCTCTCTCTCTGTCTCTCTCTCTCTCTGTCTTTGGCATCTCCAAAACACTGTAATATTCTTATCCCCATGTTAGAGTGGCTTTCAGGCAGGCGGAGAGTAATGTGTGCGCGCCCGCTTGAGAAGGCCAATGCTTTTTTGCCCATAACCTGCAGAAGCGGGGGGCTGAGGAGTCGACGTGAAAATGAATTCATGTTAAACTGCCCAACAGACCTGACTTTTAACTTCTAATAGGAAGATCAAACGTCGGCTGGTGTTTCTATCACCCCTCTCCTCTTTTCTGCCCGCTCTTTTGCCTTCAGATAAATCATAAATTAAGATTATGGGCTGACTTTTTAATTAACTCCAAAAATCCTCACTTCTGGCCTGTTCGCTCCAATTTTCACCACATGTACGGCATAGTTAAATAAGTCTCCCTCTCTCATTCTTCCTGGGAGTTACATCGATTATGCATGTTTCTACGTGATGGTGCGTTCTCGTGAAAGATCTCATCACAACGTTTTAATTTGAAGCCATGAGATAGGCAGTTTCGGTGAATTTGCGGCGTAATATTGTCAGTCATTCACTCATTGATTTCCACACCGCTGCTTTTTTTAGGCTCCCATTAAACAGATTCACTCCTTTTAAATCTGTCAGGAATTTCAGCGCTAATAAGGGGGAAGGCTTCAAATAAAAGCCCATTTTCAGTAGGCTGAGCTGTGATGCATCGGTAATGCCCAATCCCGAGTGAGGCTAATGGATGTCTATAAGACACATTTCTGTTTTATTCTAAGACTTTATGACCTATGGATTTAGAAGCAGATGTGCTAAAAAGTTGAAAGCCGCAGGCGTTCTTGATATGATCCACACTTCAGCCCAGAACTGTTCACTTGAAGGAAAAGGCTGTCTGACTGACTGAAAATATATTAATGACACAACTTAATTATTTCTCCTACACGCCAGTGAGAATAAATGGAGAGCGAAAGTGTCATGTTTAGATCATTTCACACATCTCCTCTGCAATGTCAAAAGATTTCGTCAATGTGTCCAACTGAGAAAGAAGTTCTTTTTTAGGTCACAAAATGTATAGGCCTACTGAGTCAAATGTTTTTAGAATTATGAATAGTGGTGCGTTCAGTACATCACCATTCAATTCAAATCGATATGGTCACAATTCTTAGGATCGATTCTTCACTTGTTAATTAGCATATTTGTGACATCATCTCATCACATTTGCCTTTAGAGTAGTGATGGCACGTTTGCATCTGGTTTCAGTCTGTCTGCTGTATTTAACACATTTTCTGTTTCTGTTGTCACGTATGAAACAGTACAAGACGATGATTAAACGTGACTCATTAACACCACATATTAACCAGCAGTCTTTCTGAAATCCTGATTTATAATCGTGACATCGTCTGACAAAATCATGAAATACTGACGATCTAACAGCCTTTTTTGTGCCAGTAATATAACATGTATTCAAATCATAATAAACTTATATAGTTTATATTTTGTGTAAAATACTCACGGTTACATTATATACATTTTACATTAAGCCTACTTACATGTGTGAACAAAATACATATGGAACTGGTTGTATCATTTTACCCAGAATTTCTTATCTGCTTGGCTCAAGTGTAAGTACTGAACTTCAACATTACAGAGGGACCCTGTGAACGCAGCCTGAGACTTCGGTCAAATCAGCCAATCACATCGGAACTAACATGCCCACACCTTTAACGGAATTGTCACATCCATAATGGATATTACATTGGATATTATTGCTTATGATTTAATTCACAAGAAATCCACAAAGTATGGTATCTATCAAAATCATGTGTATTTTTTTATCATATCCATAATGCATACATCTTTTTTTTTGAAAACTTGTGCATAGACTGGCATTTTTGTCACTGACATTCTGATATCTGCCCTGTATCATCAGGGGTTTATTAAAAATATAAATTTTAATAGTTCAGTTTGAAGTTGTCTAATACAACACTGTATAATCTAATTGTTGTCATTACTTACAAATTATTTGTTAACTTTACTCAGTTTTTATTAAGTTACGAGTACTTACAGGGAAATAAAACAACTTACTTTTCGCCTTTAGTATATTTTACTTAAATCAAGCAAGTAGCGGCAAGCGAAGCGATTACTTTACTACACCAGCGAGATGCAGTGGAGAGCAGATCCTGCCTGTACGCAGAAAAGATTCCCAGCATGCTTTGCGCCAGACTGCCTTAGGAGATTACATTTTTAAAAATATGATTATTTTATATGATTACTTTTTAGTAAAGTTAAAGACTTGATAGTGATTAATGTTCACTTCTCTTAGATATTTAAAAGAGTTTGACATATTTTTCAGTTTTGTGGTTACCACTGTTTAAAAGATAGGTGCATGTGATTAGGGTCTGCGAAGCTCAGGTGTTTTTACCAATGAGCATAGTCTGTGCATACAGTTCTGAGATCAGTCTCCTCTTGCTCATTTTGTGTTGCACAGGTCAAGGTGTTTGATTTATGCATTTTTAGAATAATATTTATGTGAACTGTAGTAAAATTTAATTTAGCTATACAGTATTCAAAATTTAGTATTGCAAACTTGTCTGGGTTTACATTGCAATAAATCCAATGGAAATTCTTAAGTTGGAAATAATAGTTAATACTGAGTACTCCACACTAAGTCAAGAGAACATCTGAACAAATGTTCTAGTTACTTGAACTCAACAATACCATTTCACTTTACTTTTTTTAAGGCAATCGGTTTGCATGCTATTTTTAAGTAAGATCAACTAATTCGATTTTACAGTGTACAATGTTGTTGGGTCTAGAGGAAGTAAAATGCCACGTACATTAGGTGATACCAGATAAAAATCAGACCGATTTCAATTGCTGTCGTTTTGAAAAATGCTACTTAAATGGGTATGAAAGCTGTGAGAAGAAAGGTATGGAAGCATATGTGGTGCAAAATTCAATTAGCAATGTAATATGCAAAATGGCAATGCAGTATGTAAATTGACAATGCAATTGTGTATCTAAATATACATTTCAAATAACGTATGTGCAACATTAGGTGCAGAATTAAAATAAAAATTCAATTATATAAATTACATTTGTCAGTTCCTACACTAGTTTTAATAAGTTATTTAAATGGATATTTTTAACGCTCTTTAAGTTGCAAAATTAAAATGCATTCCCGCATTGATTGTACATATTTAAGATAGTCAAGCAAAACTGTAGCAAAAAGAAAACTCTAATGTAATTTTCCCTTAATGCATTAACATTCACAGGTTGAACATTTGGGATTGCATTTTCATTTACACACAGCGCGTTGAGTGGTGCAAAATTCAATGTGGACTTCATTTCAAGCTGACCACGCCCCCTCCCCGGTATAGCGTCATTGCATGAAGGCGGAACTAACGTTGAACTAACGTTGGCCAGATGAGGATTTTAAACCCGGAAGGCAAACATAGCGCAGAAAAGCTCAAAATTCACTAGTTTTGTGTATTTACGGGTGAAGTCATTCTGGTAAATTGGTGGTAATTTACCGGGATAACTGTGTAAAAAGGGGTACTGAGTGGTCTGTCATTTAGATGGCCATGACGTCTGATGCTTAAATTACCTGAAAGCTTATTGTCCGTCCCGGTAATGTCAAATGCTTTCTTATCCTCTGCAGAACTTTGTTTACCTCTTCTTACGCTGTCAAGCTAGCTTCAATCCATTACAACCACTTAGACTGCAAACGTAACAGCTGAGAAGCCAGAAGGAAGAGGGCTGATCAAGTGTGCTGAACTCAAATTGCCATCATTTGCTTTGAAAGCCACTGAATGCTAAGATGATACACATAATCCGTCCTTCGATATGAGCAAATGTTTAACAGCTGTGATGAGTTGATTATAGCCGTGCATTATCTTGTCCGTCTGATTGTAAATATCCACGCGTCTTCAGAAGATGCTTCGGCCAGGATGCGGTTTAGCAGGAGATCCATGTTGGTTAATTAAAAATTGCCACAAGAGCCTTTTTAATCAGCCTGAATGTCACACGTACAGGAGCTGTAGTCTTCTCCAGTCAATTATAGCAAGCTATGAGTGCATGTTGACTCTGTGTATACGTCTTTGTGTGTTTAGACAACCTTTTCTATTCAGAACTAGTGTGATATATACAATGAAATGAACTTGCAGATGAGGAGAACAATGACATCAACAAAGGGCTTGTTGAGGGCCTGGCACACCTCTCCAAATTCATTAAGCGAGAGCATCTGTCAGGGACGGCACTCTTCTTCTTGTTATACCTCTGTACTCTAGAAATTTGTTTATATAGCCCGTTCGCCTCCGATGCGGAAAGTAAAATCAGTTGCTAGGAGATGACAGGATGTGCTTAAAAGCATTCGACATCAGTCCAATTTAAGCGGTGACTATGAAACATGCTTCGCTGCAAATCTCAGAGCCGCCTGAAACCGGAGCACACACAAATAAATGCCAATTTCACATGAGAGAACATTTCAAATCGCACAGAGGATTTTTAGCTCTGTTTTGCTCCGATACTTTTGAATCCTGAAAGCTAATGCTGCCTCGCGCCGCGCAGCCACGAAAGCGGAAAGTGCTCTGCTATCTTTGATCGGTTGTTTGTGAACATGTCTATTAATTTGGCATTAATAAATCTCAGCTTTACGCTAGCGTGGAAAACAATTAAAATCTTATCATGCTAGTCTCAGAGGGGCACAAAGCATGACTATTTGTCTGGGAGCCTGCTGTTAAAAAAACAAAAAAGCAGACAAGCTTCGTTTTTAGACATTCAACTCTCCAAAGGGACAGAGTTACTGAATGAAAATGTTTTAACGGAAATCTGCAAAAATGCAGTTTGAAATGAGATGGTTCTCTGTTTTGTTCACTTCCTGATGTTTGATCCGCATTCAGTCAAAAACCAGCTAATGTTCTGTTATATGTTTTTAAGGTTTTTTCTGTCAATAATGTTTAATTTGCATTTTTCACTGCAATATGTTTTTATATTGCAGTTTGTATTAACAAGCTTTTTTAACCAAAAACACATCAAAGTCCTGAGTTTATGAATTTGTAAACATTTTTTCCTTGTAGATCAATCGGCCTGTTTTGAATCTTTATATTAGCCTAATTCTACTCTTCATGCATAATTTGTGGTGCAAGATCTTTACAATGTTTTTCCCATGTGACAAGTTTTTGTAAGCTGACTCCACATTAGTGCTATAGATGACAACATCTCAAATACAACCAAATTCAGACAGAGGCATAAATTATGAGACAAAATTTTAAATCCCATCTCTCCGCCTCTCACGTCCCTCTTTTCACTTTTATCATCAAAATCAAATCTTCCCACAGGCTGTGTGGAAATTGGTATCCGGATGGATTAGATTTGTTGGGGTCTTCATTGAAGGCCTTTGCAAATTTGGTTGTTGAATTTTCCTAGAGCAAGCCGTTTCCGTTGTTGACATGGGAAATAGTTTAATGGGGAAAGGACGGAGAAAGGAGACTTTGCCACAATATTCCCTTTCTTACGGATGTCTCTTACTTAAATCACTTTAACTTTACAACAGCAGATTCAGCACATATTTCTCTGCAATTGCTTTCAGCGAGCTGGGGTTTATTGTTTAGAATAACAGGCTACAGAACCAGCAATGTGCAGGAACTAATAAAATCAGAGACCCACGGCTATACACATGAAACAGGAACAAGAGAGATATTGTGGAGCACACTTATATTTGCTAAATGAATGCAAAGCCATTCATTGGGAACGTTTGCTTTTTTATCCGTGGGAAAAAAAACACAAGTCACATTATTACTGTGTCAGTGATTTATTGCATTAAAGGGATAGTTCAACAAAAAATGAAAATTCTGTCATCATTTGCTCACCCTTAAGTGGTTCCAGACATGTATCATTTTGTTGTTCTTCTGAACACAAAGTTTGTAACCAAATAGTTCTGTGTCACCATTGACTACCATTGGAAAATAAACTACTATGGTATACAGAACTGTTTTGTTTCCCACAATCTTCAAAATATTTTCTTTTATGTAGAACAGAACATATAAATGTATACAGGTTTGGAACAACTTGATTTTTATTTTAGGGTGAACTGTCCCTTTGATGGACATGTTTTCCTCAGCTGGCTAAACAGTCTTGTTTAATGAAAGAAAACAGCAAACTACAGAATTATAATATTAAACTTGAATCCAGGTTCCTAGTTTTATCTCGCCCAAAGGCATCAAGACCTCCTCCAAACAAATACACGAATAAGCAGGGACGAAACACCTCAAGCTACAAGCATTTAAATTTTGACTGTACTTTTATACTGCAATTCTAAAAAGAAGGCATTCATGTTGATGAAAATGAGTTTATTTTACATAACTCTAAATTATGCTCACTCTAAATTCACTACACTCACTATGCATTTTGCAAGACGCACACTTCACACATACTTCAGGGCCGTTGAGATATGGTGCCGCTTTTTCTAACAAACTTCCTGCTCATTATTTATTTTTCTATTCCTGTCAGACTGCATAACATCTTCCTCGGAGAGAGACAGAAAGAGAGAGAGAGTTAGACAAACAATCCCATGGGCATGGAAAGCAAAAGTGTGACAAGGCGATTTCAACTCCCAGCTCTGCCCGATGCTGTTGGTTACAACATTTCCCGTCACGTTTCGTGTGCGTGCTCGCATGACGGAGAAGGAAGCGGGTACACGTATTTGTGTATGGGAGGGAGGGTATGTCAGTGTTTTTACACATGTGCTGGTGTACTTTTTTTTGCCCTGAGGGACTTTGCACAGATTGTCAGGCTTGTGTTTTCCCACTACGCTAAATTCCAACATTAATCCAGTCACTTCATCGCAAAGCTGCAGGATCGGCTAACAGCTCTTACTGCATTTTGATATGGCGATTCATGTTGAACTGATAATGGAGTATATATTGAAAATAATACTGTTAATTCTCTTTTCGTTCATACTTCCACTTGTTACGGCTACACTTTATTTCTTGTTTCCACATGCATATACACCTACAAACTGGTCATAAATGTTTTCCACTGGGCTTTGTCACCTTCTTTGCTTTTACTTCAATGTAAGATGCAATGGATATACAGAAGTTGTTTTGCCTTTTGCAATAGAAATAATTACCAAAGACATCAGCACTGAAAGTAATGTTTAATCCCAAAAGAATATAGGCTCAGATCCCTTTGATGTAAAACTTTATGATCTATCCTACCTTTGAGATCCCTCCAAAGCCACTCATTGAAGCTCCTCCTCATTAGGGTGAACACCTGGCTCTTGATCTGTTGCAGGACAGCAGACATGGTTTTGCGGTACACAAGGGCATGGTGGGACACAGATAACTGACTATTATCAGACTGCGAGAATAAATATTGATTTTATATTACATGCCATTTTGCAGTCATGATAACATGCCTTAAAGGTGACATATGGCGCGAATACGTGTTTTTCTGTCTTTGGTGTGTTATAAGTTGCCCATGCATGTATTAGAGATGTAAAATTGCTAAAATTAAAGTGTCGGAACAAAAGATGTATTCTATCTAAAAGCGAATGCCCACCCAGACCTGCCTGAAATGCCTTGTGTAACCACACCCTCACAAATATACGTCTGTTCATGGTATGATTTGACTAAGACCGCCCAAATGTGCAAGTAAGGTGGGCATACCTGTCAGTACAATCGCTTTGGAACCTGATGTTCCAAATATGGTTAGAGGCGTTACATTTCCGTCACACGCTTGCAGTAATCGACCAATCAGTACGCACTGGTTAACTGGCCAATCATAGCACACCTCACTTTTCAGAGTGATGAGCTTTATAAAAAATCTCCTCGTTTCAGAGAGGCGGGGCAAAGAGGAGATACAAACATGCACGGTATGTGGAAAATACAGCAATTTTTAGCCTTAAATCCTGTATCAGCCATATCATATGACCTATTTAATTCACTATTAGGCTTTGTAAATATACAAATGACAAAAGCACAGACACATTCAGTGTAAATATAACAAATGTCAGGACGTAATCTAGTCATTAAAAATCACATATGCACATAAATACATAAGTTTCGTTATAAAGTATTAAAAAGATTTGAGTTTTAACCCATTTCATTGCATCTTGAATTTATATTGTAATATAATATTTTTATGTTGAATTTTAGATGTTTATTTCTTATCTAAGAGCTTCAAAAAGGTTCCTCTTATTAATTGTGTGGAATGCTGTATTATTATCATTATTTTTGCTCTTGCTAGAACACAATAACGTCTGAACTGCACATGTTCATTATTCTTTATTGACATTTTTTTGTGGAATTTTAATGTAAGTGAAGATGAGAAAATTAGAAATCCTAATAAACGTTACTCCTCAAGTCATTGACTTCATGGTCTCATTTTCGGGCAAGACATTACAGTACATAACACATAATGTTAATACATTAATATAGTAATAAACGTAAACAACTTATTTATGGATACTTTCAATATAAAATACAACAACAACTTATTATGGTTATTCGGACCGAATAATGTAAGTGGAGATTTTATTGTGTCAGGTTTTATACTGTAGTACCTGCATTTACTTAGTTTACCCCAAAATAAAAATAATGTAATTATTTACTCACACACTCTTGTCATTTCAAACATTTTTGACTTTCTTTCTTCCACAGAACACAAAAGAAGACAAATTTAAGAATGTTGTTAACTGGCCCCCAGAGACATGAGAGCACATGGCAATAAATAATAAATAATAAAAATAAATTATGGCCATGTGCTTCCACACAAAACATGTGGGTCTGTCACGAGAAGCAGGATCGTGACACATAAAGGTTTGTTATGACACGAGGGGGAGTAAATGAAGACAGAATTAAAAAAAAATAGTGAAGTATCATTTTAAAGGTATCATTATAAATAGTAAAGTATTATAGGCCCGATTTCACAGACAAGGCTTAGCCTAAGCCAAGACCATGCCTTACATAAATTAGGCTATTTAAGTCACTTTTATTTAAATGCCGTAGAAAAAAACATTACTGGCATGCTTGAAACCAAACAATGACACTGACATATTTTAAGATATGTCAGAGCAAGTTATTTTTAGTTAAGACTGCTCAAAATTCATTTTAGTCTGGGATTAATCTCAAGTCTTGTCTGTGGAACCAGGGCATGATGTATTAACCGTGGTTCCAAAAGCAATGCATCATGCAATAAAATACCTTTTTATGTAAAGTAAACGGTAAGATTGAATTTTAAGGTCCTTTATAATGCTTCAGATCAAACTCTAGCACAATTTTGCTTGGCTGAGCACTCGGTTCTTCTCCAAGAGACCCAAATCCTTTAAGCCTGATCCTGAATCAGATCCACCATCAGCTAGTTTAAGCACTGTGGAGGCTCATCTGATCATCTTATCTGATCCCAGATCAGCCAGCTTCACTAAATACCTGACCCCACACCTTTCTACAATTTTGACTTCGTTCTTACAGGTCAGACCGAGGCCTAATTTGTTACAATCAGGAATTCACGGGTCATGTTCTAGTACAGTATGTGTGTGTCTGACTGCGAGATCTTCTCATGTCAAGGAGCGGATGCATTACATTAATCAATGTTAATGAAAGCTCGCTCTAATTGTAAGCGTCTATGTGCGTGCATGTATGCATGAGGGAGACGTCGAGCGAGAGAGAGCAAGAAAGTGTCTGCACAAACATTTGACTGCTCGTGTACGCTCGAGCGTGTGTGTGCGCCCGTGTGCAGCTGTTGTCTCATTGCTATGCAGTTGGCATCGACCTCACTAAAATAGGAAGCAATTACACTGTGAACCTGCAGTTAAAGTTTGAGTGGCAGCTGATGTTTAATGCATTTGAGAGAGGGCTGCAGGGTTAGAGCCATGCACTCCAGTTCCCCGTGGTTCTCCTGCAGGACAATACCCCAGCAGCCCCATACTGCCGCACGCTCCCATCTGGATCCAAACACTCAAGCTCACACTGAGCTCCGGCAGACCCCAGCAGCACATTCGTATATTCACAGCAGAAGAGACGCAACTTTCTTTATGGACACACTGGAATGTAGGCAGGACGTATTAAACATTCTTTTTAAATGCATCCAATAAGCTTAAGTTGCGTCACAGCTTTGATGTGTTACTTGCCAGTGCTTGTTGGGGGCTTGTAAAAGGGGGAGGGGCTTTAAAGGCAGCATTTGATGGTAAGAATATTGGTAGTGCTTTTTTTTTGCTTCTGCAAAATACAAAACACGACATATTGAAAATGTTGGTCACCAGAACCATTGGTCCCCATTGACTTCTATTGTTTGGACACAAAACCAATGCAAGTCAATGGGGACCAGGGCCACATTTAGACTGTAATGGGCCCAGGGGGGCACTTCATCCTCCAGAATTACAGCTGACATTCACACAATCTTAATAGCCATATTTATTCTGTAGAAATAAATGACATTATCAAAATATCTTAACCAATAAGTCATTTACAATATACACAAATATCACTGCATTAACTATGCACATAGTTCTATAGTAATACAGCTCCAAAGGATTCCCTATTGTTTATGTATAACAAATAAATTATATGATTGTTTGATCATACTAATTACTCATATACATTTTTTTATTTTAAAAATTATAAACATTAGATCAATTTAACTTCAGTTTCTATAATTAATTATTGGCAGCAGCTATTTACACTAAGTTTAAATATCAGTAGGTTCTGTTACAATTACACCCCAATATCGCTAAGAAATGCTGCTATTTTCACTTACGCCCCATTCAGACCGCCAGCGGAAACAAGCAGCTGCAGAGCGATGCGATCTCATTCATTTCAATGGGAGCTGCCGACTTCCAGCGACACATGCGGCAGTGACCATTGGCGACAAAAAGTGGGCGTGTTCAGCAGCGTGAATCAAGTGACAAAATTTGAGAATTTTTTAACTTTATGCAAATGTCAAGCGACTTTCCAATATGAGTAAAGCTGTCGAGCTCACGTCATCCGTCTCACGTCAGTTACTGGAGGGTTTGTTCAAAGTTTTACTAGGACAAACAAAGCTAGCAACACCTTCAAACAATCTCATAGCAGGAGGCAAGCGACAAACAGAGACAAAGTCTCTGGCTGTCTGAATGGGGCGTAGGTAAAAAAATTGCAGCATTTCTTAGCAATATTGGGGCGGGGTTTAGCAAAGTAGTGCTGGAGAGAGAGTTGGTAGAGGAGCGAGGGTCAAGTCACTGATCCATATAAATGAGCTTCCGGAAGCGATCATGCCGCCATCTTGGTATGCCCAACTGACAGAGAGCGCCATAATCTTGTAGTCAAAATGATAATCTAAAAGGCTCACAATAAGTTTTTAGTTCACACTTTTTGAAGATTTGAAGAACATATACCGCCTGTTTTATCTGTATTTAGATATCAGAATAAGTACGTTTGCCATATGTTATGATGTCTCGATAGTCTGCTGATCTGAAATGTACGCTATTGTAATGGATATGAACGTAGCTCACTTCATATTAAATAAGACGGGAAAATTCCTGACTTAATATAATTAAGAATTTAGATGCTTAACATGACATTTGTAAGAATGTACTGTGTGACTTTAGATATACAAATATTGACAGAATTTTCATTTTTAAGGTGAACTATCCCTTTAAATTACAAAAAAATTTAAGTACTAAAGAAGAAAATTCGATGATATGAGTGAGAAAAAAAACATTTTTATCTTGAATAAGTCTGTGGTTGAAAAATAATACTTTTTAGGAAACATTGCAAACAAATAGATGTCATAAATCCTCAAGTCATGAACTTAAAGTCAGTCCAGTTTTGATTTCATGGGGTCTTTAACCCCCACATGTAACCGGATGACTGCGAAAGCAGCGATAGAGTAGTTACAGTAGAAGCAGCTGCCAAGAGAAATATTAAATAATGAACTGTTATGGAGAATAGAAAAGTCATGTTCTACATCGGGAAAAGCCATTTGCTTTCTTTCCCTCATGGTTGGATGAGCAGCTTTTTCCCATCTGCTCTTTAAGAGTGCGTTTCTATGCGCAAGAATTCTGTGAAGGTCTGTGTAGTTCACTTTAACTGTTATAGAGAAAAGGGCAAAGAGAGAATAAAGGTTAAAAGCTTGTATTAAGGTAAACAAGACCTTTTAAAAGGAGTTCGGGCTTTACATAGAAAGAGATGTATACAAGTTTTTGATGTAGAATAAACAGTCGAATGACGAATACGTTATCTGATATAACATAAACTAGACTAAATTATGTTGGACAGATAAAAAAATGAATGCAATGGTTCTGTCAAATACAGCTACTCAGGGATAGTTCTCCCAAAAAATGAAACCCCCTCGTCATTCCAAAACTCCAAGACTTACTTTCTTCTGCAGAACACAAAGAAGATCATTTGAAGAACATTGGTAACCAAATTACACTGGCACCCATTGACTAAAATTGTCCAAAACCACTTCGACATTTCTCAAAATATTTAATTAAATGGCTCATTAAAATGTATTACTGTTTTTGGTGTGTGGCAGCCGTGTTGGGATCAAACAGAAATTCAGTTTGGCATTCTTGCGCAGTGGGATGCTGAAACCCAGGAAGTGGCTCATCAGGGAGGCGATGATGATAGACAGGCATTATTATTATTTCAATTTGAGAGATATACACTTCCATATTCTTCGCGTGACAGCCCATCATAACGCTGACGGACTATCTGTGGCCTCAAACAGAGGATGATCTGCTGAAACCATGGTAACCAGATGAGTGAGCCATTTGACGAGTGAAATAAATGGGCCTCTCCCGGAACCGATGAAGCGTAACGAAAAAAAGCGGGTGATTTAGGCCGACAGCTGGGTGTAAACGTAAGAGCCTTTTAACCTCTGAAGCACACCTTGGCTACATTGTCACCTGAAGCGGGGATTCATTGTCACGTTTTGGGGGATTAAAAAAAATTCTGCTTTTTTTTTCTCCAGGACTAATCTGTACTTATAAGGATTTATGGCACTTAACTCATTTTCCACTGTCAGGAAAGCTCATTTTTGAGGGTTTACGTGAGGGGGAGCACACATGATACGCACTCTATAGTGTAGGTAATGGGCTAATAATTAATGTTTGATATTATAATTGAACGTGAGCCGCTCCCAGCTGTGCCGCTTCATACAGAACACTGCAATTATTACCCAGAGAGCCTTGGGCGGATTTTGCTTATTTAGAGTGAAACCAGCTCTGTTTGCATGTAAGACTGAAGATTAGGACACGCTTATATGCAGGTCTCTCCCAGCACGTTTGGCGACAACGCGTTTATTTTCTCAAGATTAGTCACGAGTCGAGAAGATTTGTGTTTGAAAAGACTGTAAAGCGAGCAAGCTTTCATCGGTGAACTAGATATTTTGAGCCCTCCTCCACGTCCTTGATTGTATTCCAGATGTGGAGGATTTGTTAGATCGCGGGAATGACATGACCAGAGGGTGAGTCTAAAACGTTTCAAGCGCCGCTACAGATTTTAAAGACGAACGATGGAAAAACAGGGTTTAATAATTCATTCAATACCTCTTTGGATTGGACGTACGTTCTTATGTGCCAAAAGCAATTACATGCTCAAAGTAAATTCCTACGAGAAGCACATTTAAGAAGAGCATGAAAAAAACTGGTCTGACCTAAAATAACTTATTTTTCTATTCATTCCTCTTTTCTGATTATCCTCAAAATCTTTATGCAAAACACTTCTCACCACATCTTGTTAATTCAGTTCAATTAATAGATTAAGGCCCTATTGAAAACCACAAGCATTGCTTGGAGCCAACATTTGTTGTTTTTAGAGACTGAAGTTTTGCCAGAACAAAAAAACAAAAGTTTGCCTATTCTTGTCGACTAGCAAGATAGACCAGCAAAAAAAAATTTAATAGTGTAAGCTGGTCTTTTCAGCAAGGTGTATTAACCAAAAATACCTTCATGCACATTCTTGATTCAGTTACTTGGCCCAAACGCTTCCATCTGCAGCCTTGAGGTGAACAGAGTACATTTGGTCCGCAATGCTTTTTTTGAAAGAATAAATGAATGTGTTTAGAAAAGGTCTGACTTTTAGCTCTCCACTCAGACACCGTTTCATCTCTGAGAGAGGCAGGAATGTAAACATTAGCCAAACACCTCTAAATCACTGGCTCTTAATGGACTCTCAGGGCTCAGATGTTCTTATGTGTGTGTGATGAACACAATCAAACAGTCCGCTGGAGGGAATGATATGTGACACACACAGAAACGCGCAAAAGTGGGCAGTAGCTGGCTGGACAAACTGCGGAGGTTTACAAGGAAAGCAAACATATGGCCATTACGCCGATACGTGGACTTGGAATCAAAGATTTACTGACCTTCGACAAAACCAGACTAAAGGTCTGGTCCACATATTAGCACATTCTGAACAAGAATCGTCAACTTAGAAGACTGATATTTAAAGTCCCATTTAGAACGATTATCTATGAGTATCTTTGCAATATTAAGAATTCGATGCCACTAACCTGACAAACGTTTGCTAAAACAAGTGATGATTTACTCTGAAAACCCCGGATCTTGCCTGAAAAAAATATACAAAGGAATTTGGAAGTATTTTATTACATAACTTAATCAAACAAGTTTGATTATTAAAGATTACACCCCCTAACCCCCCCCCCCCCCAAACGTCTCAGGCGCAAAACAAAGACCATAAAAAAGATAGACGACACGTCCATACTTCTCTGTCATAAAGTACCAATGACATCATTTGGAGCCAGAATCTGCGCTGCGCAGTAGTGAGCACAAGTTAACAAGGCCCTGCCCATATTCCCTTGATGACTCAATCACAAATTAACAAATCGTATTACCATGCCCACATTTTTTAAACATCTTATAACTAAAACTAAAATTAATAGACAAAATGAACACTTAGGGGCTGTTTCCACCGAAGTATTTATACGCGGCTGAAACAGCCACTCGCGTGCCTTAAAGCGCTCACCGCGACAGAGCTGAGCGTATGGAAAACGCGGCGTTTCCGTTGGAAACAATTGCAAAAATACACCGTACGCCAGCAGAAACGCCTCGGTTGACCGAGCGCTTTAAACATACGTCAGCATTATAAGAATTAACGTAAATAGCCGAAACCATCTTTGATGAAATTGTATTTGAAGTGTAATTGGATTGTTTATGGCATGAAATCAAAATGTAAAAAAACATATTTGTTATATAATAGAGTAATGTTTTTTAAGTGATATATCTGTGCACTTCTTTCTTTTATTCATGTGCCCTCATAATCTTTCATCAAAAACGTTGACCTCCCCCCCCTCGAAATCACGAAATTCTTCATGGGAGGATGCCGATGGTGAGTGGGGAATACTCGATTGACTGCAAACACGCATTCGAATCTGCCTCCATTTTGTTAGCGACGCCCCTCTTCAACATCCAATCCTTTCTCAATATGGAAATCAAGTCCCGCCCTACATTTTCTCTCATTAAAGAAGACATTTCACTAGGATATACGTCTCTATATGGAAAGAATACAATTGTTAATTCCGTTTCATGCCGACTTTAAAACAATACAAATATTACCGTGCAAATCCACACAAGCCAACTCGGAAAATAGATTACACGAATTGTCATGACATTGTGTTGAAACTGGTGAATTCAGCCAGCTCTTGTTATTTGTTCACCAGATGGTCAATATACTGTATTTTCATTGCATACTGTAGGTACAGTCAATCATCAAAACCCAGCATTTAAAAGTCGTGAAAAAAGTTCTGTTTCACGATATCTCAACCTGTACTGTAAATGACATCACCTACCATCCACTGAATCCACAGGAGACCCATTCAAACATGAGCTCACAAACTCAACTCAAGCGGACAGCCGACCTGCTGTTAAATAGGAATCTATGTGACTCCGCGTGCTTTCGTGCACATTCAGGCATTAAAACTATTTTTCTCCTCTTTTTTGTGAAGCCAGTTTGTTTCGTGTATGATTTCTCTTTTTATGATGGCTGGAATAGATTCCCACTGGGCTCATGGAGCACGGCCCTCTGTTTCTCTCTCATTTGTTCGCAGGCAGACAGAGACACGCGCACACACGGGGTCTACCTCATCTCGATAACAAGTGTTCCTCTTGCTCACTTTATAGTGCAAATGGGTGTAATGCTCAAAGGGGAGGCTGTGTCAAGGGAAATATGACTCTTCTCTCTCTGTATTATTCATAATCCACAAATTCTCAACCTAGGGCTGGCTGTTGCCGCTCGGGGGTGAAGATATTCGCACGCTGAAATTAAGCTCCACGGGGGCTACGGCTAAAAACAAAGGCACGGGCTGATGAGAAAATGCACAGACGTGCTGCTTGGATTTGATGAATGAGTATTATTGAGTCAGGACTTGTTTTATGTTGTAGGCTTTATAAATGATGCTCAATACGAAGTTAAAGGGCAAAGAAAGGTGGCTTTTCAAGTGGCTCCATTCTGCATAGGGATGTAAAAATATTGGGTGTGATTTTTCATCACGCTTTGCTGAATTTGTCACTCTATAAATTGCTTTTTTCTCATGATGTCGGACGGGTAATATTATTTTTGAAATCATTTTGTTTCTCACTGTCGGATCAGTCTCTTGACCTTGTTAGTGTCGGTGTTGCCATGGAGGTGATTGAGAAGGCAAACCAACTACTTTGAATTCAGTAGACCACCCAAAAATTGCCCTGGCGAGTAACACAAACTAAAGTCGAGACCTCCATGTTCTTCCTATTCTTTCAGTAGTGGCTTAGGAGCTTCTTATGTAAATGGAAGCAGGGCTTTAGCTAGGAATTACGGACCCCTTTACTGTATTTGCTGTGGGCCCCTTTGCTCTATAAAAATAATATTTGGGAATTGTTGTGGGCCACCCTGGACTTTAAACAGTACATTTTAATATGTGACCAATTTTTTAGGTTAAACAATTTTGTGAACTCAAACTCCCACCCTAAACATGTAACATGAATAAGATACTATAACTGTGTAATGTGGTATAAAAAGTTACATATTTTACCATTCAGTCAATAATATTATTAGCACTTCACTGTTTCTCGGAGTCATATTTTTCAATGCAGTGAAGAAAAACCCTCGCTCCGGAATTTTGTTCCAACAAATTGTACTCTTTCATCGGTTGCAAATAAACCGTACATGTGTCCTATGGTGTGAGAGCAAACATTTTGAAAATAAACTGTAAGTATTATATGATTTATATTATTCTATTAAATTTATATGAAATAGCATGAAAGATTTATTCTCACTGTTTGTATTCTATATATATGATAAATAATATTTTGTATGTATGTATATACATAATATGAAAAAATATATGAGCAATGAAAACAAATAAGAATAAATCTCTCTTTTCTCACTTAAATAGTATATGAAATATAAATATTCATAATTTAATAACAATAATTTATCATTAATAAATAATTGACCGCTTTTGCAGTTTTATTTTACAGAATTTTCACATGTTTTTGAAATGTGGTAAAAAATGATAAGTTACAGAAAAACACTGCAAGCTGTTACAAGTGTTTGCAAGTTTACAAGTTTACAAGTTGGGTGTAAAATAATACTGTACACTAATCCTACTACTTATAATATTAAATTAATAAAATGATAAAATAATAACAAATAATTATGAATGAATTTAAATTAAATAAATCCACTGTTTAGGATTTACCCAAACCTCCCTTGTTTACGTTAACTAAATATAATTCATACAATTATGTGAACGTAATGCAGACTGGCCATTGGTGTACATTATAGCGGATCCATGATGGTGGGTATGATGACACAATATTAATTTTAGCACAAACAATCTGTGAAATGTGAGACTAACTTTTGCCAAACAAATTTATACATTGGAATGAGCCGACTTGTGCTTTTTGCCAGAGCATTTTCTACAAAAATCATTTTTAAGTTTTTAGTCACATCTACTATCCTCAAAAATAAGAGCCTTCACAGCATCTCTGCCTCACTTACATTTAAAGAACAGCACTTCAATATTAAAATGTTCTCTTTTCTGTGCTTATCAGATGTACTGTGGGTTTTCGTTGGTTTTATGCTGATTCTGAATAGAGCTATTCGTTTTATTCATATTTCTGTTTTCTTTTCAAATGCATAATGCAGTTCAGTACATCAGTGTGGGCTCCTGTAGAATCACAGGTGCTTTATTGAGAGCGGAATGCAGCCTTGAACAGGTGCAACATAAAACTGATTTTAATGGACAGCCACCCTGACCAGACAAAGAGCTTCCTGGGACTTCTCTGTGAATGTCAAGCGTTTCTTCTGAGAGAACATGCTCAGGTTCGCTCATGCGGAATACAGATGTCCTCGTATCTCTTTCCCCTGTGTCCATCCTCTTGTTTTGGGTGTCCCCTCTGTCAGCGGTGAGACAGCTCCCTTCATTCCCTCCTTCCTCATTAATTAGTCTTATGGAGTCTCTGGAACAAGCAATGTGTAATTTACTAATTACCTTTTTTATTTGTTTATTTTGTGTTGTTGCCTTTCACTCACTTTTTGGAAACGGTTTGTCCTAATTAAAAGTTTGAAGCTGAGGGAAGAAAATAGATTTTGTTGTTTATGTCAGTTTTTTTATGTGGTTATCCTGTCTTGTTAAGCCTTGCTAAACTGAGGATGGGAATGTCCTCTAGCTAAATGAGGACACTTGATGCTTGATCTAAAGGAAAAAGAACAGTTAGATTTTTCATTTTTCCTGAGGCAGTGAGGTAAATTTGTGTTTCGCCGATGTACTTTGTGATTTTAAGCCAGTGTATAAATCAAACACGTCTGTATTGTGCATCACACAAA
The DNA here is from genome assembly GCF_015846415.1 of Triplophysa dalaica. NCBI lineage: Eukaryota > Metazoa > Chordata > Actinopteri > Cypriniformes > Nemacheilidae > Triplophysa > Triplophysa dalaica. Next base: position 8,813,792 of record NC_079554.1, on the reverse strand, counting down.
ATATGGAGCAAATTACTGATCTAATCTGGAAAGGAATGTCTGAAGTTGTGTTATTGTATGAATAAAGCTAACCTTGCAGTGCCCGGTTTACCTTCAGTATGGATTTAGATATTTCTGCCAACTTTCTGTGTAACATTTGTTATTGGATAGCTGGTTCAAGTACTGCTGCCAAACCATCTAAAAATAAATCAATGATATTAATCTAGGTAAAGGATTGGTCAGAAATGGCAATATCGGGTATGGTCCTCATCGTCAATTTTTGATTTATCCTTATTTGAACATAATTGGTTTGTATATAATGTTATTAATAACAACATGTTGCTGTTGGACATTTTTCATGATTTATATTTTTCATAATAATGACTTCATGTTTGTCTGTGGGTTTTGCAAATGTTTCTTCTTTTCCTATAAAGTAGTTGATTTGGAGACACTAATTTTCAGTCTGACAGCTGAAAACCAGGTCGGAAAAATACGTACGCAATATGTACGTAAGGCTTATTTGAATGGGAATCAGATTTTTTGCCATATCCACATCCAGACGAGAGACGTGTCCCCCATTTTATTATATCTGTAAAGATCCAATTTTTGAATTAGTACTGTAAATAAAAGTCCATAAACAAAGTGCCAGAAATATTGTATAAAAAAGTAAACCGGAAATAAACCCAGAAAATGACACCAGTAACTTTGTATTGGCACCTAATGTATTATGGCTCCTTTATGACATATCGCTTGTTGCTCCCTAAGTCTTTGTAAGTCCTTTTGGATAAAAGCGTCTGCTAAATGACTAAATGTAAATTTTAATAGTTTTCCCCTGTAAAATGACATGCTTCCCCATTGCAAAGTTGTTTGAGCATATTTTAAAATAGATTGTTTGGATTGTGTGTGGAAAAAACGCAAAAACAAATTTGTATAATTACGTTTTTTTTTTCAATGTATGACATCACAAATTTCTTTTTTAACTGTAACTTTAAACATCTTTTTGGATCTCATCTGCATGGTTTCAAAGAGAGACTTCTCATTGTACTTGGATGTCAGCAAGTAGATTTTCTCTTTGAAACCGACCTGGTTTTCTTGCCACCTCCGCACACCGACAAATCAACCAGATGCACTGGCATCACAAGAGTGGTTGATATTCATATTGTTTCGTTCACTGGGTCCCTTGAATAGGCTTTCTTGGAAAGGTACTTTTTCGCAGGTAACCGAACTGTTTGCTTCTACTCGGGAAGATTAGGTTGTCAGGCACTTGATGTGTGTTTGGCTAGAACATAACGTAACGCCGCGATATAGAGTGAGGAGAGACTGGAGACCTAACCTGACAGGTAATCTGAGGAAACAAACCCAATATTTTCTCCCTCACGCTGCATCCGAGTCCCTGGCCCTCCCTGCAGCTCACGGCCGGTCAATATTTCTCATTTACGGTGCCGCTGACTCGGTTGGAATCAGAGCTCTGCTTCACCCGAGCCTCTGGGCAGATCTGAGGGCTAAAGGGGCTGCCGTTGGAAGGTCAGATATTATCACCCTGGGGACAGATCCATTCCATCACCTGCTAGCAGCAGAACAGGTTAACAGCTCAGCCTGCTGGCAGTGTGTCGAATGAACAGATGCAGGGCTTATGTGGAAAGTACATGGTATAAACAAAAAAATGGTCTGCTACTGAAACGAGACAAGAGTCACATTGCTGATAGGGGCTTTGAATATTCATAAATGTATTATATAACAAAATGGGTCAAATTTTTGAAGTTGCTTGAATTAGGCACATTTTGGGGAGATGCTTACACTCACCTAAAGGATTATTAGGAACACCATACTAATACTGTCATTAACCCTCTTTTACCTTCAGAACTGCCTTAATTCTACGTGGCACAAGGTGCTGAAAGCATTCTTTAGAAATGTTGGCCCATATTGATAGGATAGCATCTTGCAGTTGATGGAGATTTGTGGGATGCACGAAGCTCCCGTTCCATCACATCCCAAAGATGCTCTATTGGGTTGAGATCTGGTGACTGTGGGGGCCATTTTAGCACAGTGAACTCATTCTCATGTTCAAGAAACCAATTTGAAATGATTCAAGCTTTGTGACATGGTGCATTATCCTGCTGGAAGTAGCCATCAGAGGATGGGTACATGGTGGTCATAAAGGGATGGACATGGTCAGAAACAATGCTCAGGTAGGCCGTGGCATTTAAACGATGCCCAATTGGTACTAAGGGGCCTAAAGTGTGGCAAGAAATCATCCCCCACACCATTACATCACCACCATAATTGCATTAATGAGAAATTGAACAGGTGTTCCTAATAATCCTTTAGGTGAGTGTATATAAAATTATTTTTGGGTTAAATTAAATAGAATGAACAATGGCAAAAGATGTCTGACTGGATGTATGTGGCTCAGGGATGATAAAGAACTAACTGAATACTGGTCCAAATTTCAAACATTTAAAATTAAAGACAAAATCAGATACAACATATTACAATATCTAGCGCTGGAAAATCACTTTTTAAAACATTTTAGATGCATTTTAGATACAAATATAATTGCCAGTGATTCCTGTGGGCTTAAGCGATATTGCAGGGGGTTATTGCATAGGCTAAATAAATAAAAGAACATTGCGTAAAAAATATAGTTATGAATTTACTGAAAAAGATTTGTTAACTAACTATGTAGCTTTTGTTACACACTTTGATGTCATTTGTAAATAGTGTGCTATGTTATGGCTTACAAACCATTCTACCTTCACCAGAATATATGATGAGGAAATTTTGTGGAAGGACATACTACAGTAATCTTTAATAAAATGTAAACTCAGAGTTGTATATTAAACAACAATAATTATACAATACAATAGTAAATACTATACTAAAATATATTTTTATGTGGGAATGCATTTAATTCACAGTAAACCCTTAAAAATCTGGTAATACATATTAAATATTTTAAGACACTGTGTATATATATTTTTATATCCAAGAAAATAAAATGAATATGTAGGTGCTTTGAAGCTTTTTTGAAGTCTTTGGTGTGCCTTATTCCTATGAAGTATGGGAAGCTCTGCTCTACAGTTTTAACTTCTGATATTTTAAACTGGATCAAGTACGTATTTGCTCTCCATTAAAAAAAGTTTCAAGGGTCTTGTCATAGCTTCTGATATTTAAAAGAGTCCTATATGTGGTCAGATCCTACCAATTCTTCAAAAGCTTGAGAGCACTTTAGAGTTGCAGAGAAAGTCAGTCTTTGTGACCAGCATTTAGCAGGCTGTCTGGTAAAAACTATCCAAAGAATACCAGGTAAAATTTTAATAAGAGAAAATAATAATAGTAAGCTTGAACTTGTTTTTTATGAATATTCATTTTACAGGGGGATGACATCACAAGCTTTCCTGAGGAAGCCACTGTATAGGACCCTTGCGAGACAAAATTCTGGGTCAGCATTAAGGCGAAGTTGGTTGCGGCAAATCTGTCTAAACAGGTAAAAATTGTGACACTTACACAAAAATATTTAGATCTAATATCAACAGCAATGACAAAATAAATCTTAATTCTAAATCTTACTTTCACTAGCCTATAGTGGACTGAAGTTGTGCAGTGAAATGAGGAGAGAAGAAAAAAAGAGACACACACATAGAGGAGAGTGAGGAAATTGACATGATAGTGAATTATCACATTTTCAGAATTAAATTTATTAACTACAATTTGACTAATGATTTATGAATTGTATTGTCTTAAGTAACAAGCCTGCTCTCTCTCTGTAGCCTCCTCCTTGCAAGAAGGCCATAAAATCGCCATTGGAGGAACCTTTGCAGCTGATGATGAATAGAAAAAGAAATCCACAGAGAGCAGAGCATTGTCCAAGAGCTAAAGATGTATCAAGTCATGTCACCAATACTGACATTTGATGACCCTGTTGCCAGGCGTTGGACACAAACATACACACATCCTTTCCTGCAGATCTTCCTTCTTCATATTAACTGTATGTGTGCATGCCTCCTCAACCCCAAGTGAAAGGGGTTTCTCCAATGCTGGAGACACTATTAGCCCTGAAAGGTTTTGTATACTTCCAGAAAAGGTGTATATGTTCTTTTTATTATGATAGTATGTATGGTTTTTTTAAGCTCTGGTGACAACTGCAGTCCTCTGTTTGTTCTTTTACCAAAATGATCAAGTTTGATTGCACATTTTACACTTCTTTTTTTGACCATAGCCAACAATTGTTTTATATAAAAGCTTTATTTGAAAAGTTTTGCAGCTCCTAAAAAAGTTTTTATGTCTCCTTTTTTGTGTTCAGCTGTAAGTAATTGCACAAAAACAATATTTTCGATGTATAAATGCTTGACTTTTATTGCTATTTGGAATTGAAACTAAGAATAGAGAATTGAAAAATGATAAGGGGAATCGAATTTGGAATCGATCAATTTTAAAAGATGCCCATCCCTATATGAGAGATAGCGCATATTAAAATATGTTCGACTGAAAGTCAGGCTGGGTGACACGAAAAAGGGGGAAATTCATGTCTTAAACACAAATGAATAGATTGCAGTTAATGTCATTGTTATGAATTCCCTTGAGACTGTGTTGTTTATAATTTAGAATGTGTATCTTGATAATAAACTGTATTAATCTCTACCACTCCAAAATGGCGAGTCTGACATGGCTCTATTCTGACATGTTTTTTTTTCATGTATAGGCATAATATAAACTAGTCATTGCAATCGATTAGTCACGACCCATCTCTGCTCTCCACATGCCAGTAACTCCACTGTATACTGTATGTGTAAGTCGCTGTACTCTGTTCCTGAAAACAGATGCAGTTCAGATATTCAGAAGATGAAAGTAGAGTTACCACACCCTCTGAATTTGTCTGATTAAAGGCATCAGTAATTCGACTTGACTGACCTTTTGAGAAGCTAAATATCTTGTATTACCCGCTTTGTAAATGGCAGACGGATAAATTGGATGGGAATAAAATAATACAGCTTGCTATTTGCAAGACTAACAACCGCTCCTCCATTTGGCTTGTGCAGATATGATCAGAAACTCTCATTAAGAATGATATTGAATTGCAAATATGCTATACGACTAATGGCATGGTAATGAACAAATGGACGTTCGCTTGCATAAAAAAGACATTAGCAGAATTATGTATTTCATTTCTATGCAGATGTGCAGGCAAAACTTTAACAACTCTGTTGCATTATAAAATATCACCTGCTTTTAAAAAGACTTTTTATATGTTACATTTATTTATTTGGTAAATTTGTTTATTTTGATGCTTTTAAGCTTTTAAGCTATTGATAGCTGTGTGATCTAGAGACCAATGCTGAAGCTACCAGAAACTATCCACAGAAACTAATGCAAGTATAGGAAAGTCTATATTTCTCAATTTTTAAAGGCAATTTCTGTATAGGCACGCACCTTTAAGTCTCGGCTATAAAGAGACCTTTGAACATTTTCCTTGGCCAACAATAATACAGTACACAAACTAAATGTTTTGATTACTTTCCCATTCGATAACATTAGAACCCAACGAATGCTTCAAATGTACAACTTTTTATCTGTGTTAACAGTCCAGAGCTTTAACACCTGTGTGATATTTTGTAATGCATCGGCGTCCCTCAACACGAAGGCTCCATATTTAAACACCTTGACAAACCATGCATGCTCCGCCTATTCAGGCTCTTCCATCTGGGCTCATTTAAAGCATGCAACTTTTTGCATTTTAAGAAAACGGTGTTTGATTAATTGCAGTAATGATGGATGAATAGCAGGGGCCATGTTCCCCAATGTTTACAGCGGGTTTAACCCCAGGGCCTCTGTGAATCTTGGACAATTCCCAGAGCACACAGCGCTCTATTCCTTCAACTACACCGTACACGCGAGGGGTGGGCCAAAACCATCGCTCAAATACAATGATACATCGTCCCGCCTTTACCCCATAGACTCAACCTCCAAAACAGAACACAACAAAAACATACCAATGAGAAGGGGCCTTGATTCGTTTTCCCCTAAACGCTGCTCTCGCTTTCTTTCACAAGGGGAAAACCAGTAAGGAAAAGGGGGAAAGCGTGGAATGTATGTGGTAAATTATTCCAGCACTTGATGGAAATGCATTTGCTTCAAGTGCTGAGGCGAGCACAGAGAGACGGCAATAAAACACATTTGGAGCATTTTTCATTTCCTGGATAGCGATAGTCTCCCTGAGGGCAGAAACACACACACTGCATACAGGGAGGACCACAGAAACAGACCTTTTTAAGTCAACTTTATTTTATTGTAGGGGTACAGGAACTGGAATTTCTCAATTGTAATTTGAAGTTGTCATAATGCCTTGTTTATAGTGTTATAGAGATGGATAAGCTATAATGTCACCCTCATCTGCTGCATCATTTAAATGATCAACCCGCCCTCACGTCTAATTTTCTCTGACCTGCACCCGATCGTCACTTTAATTAAACTAAATCTTTGTTTTAAGCATGATGTTATCAGATTCAGTGACGTTAGAACTAATCTGCCAATCTCTGATAGTAAATTATACGCTGATCGTAAAATGCTTTTAATTAAACAATTATTCATAAAATAAGTTTGTCTACATTTTCATAATAAAATAAACACAGGCTTTACTCTTAGACTTGGAATATCGGTGTTTCTGTAACTACTAAATTTTCTAGCCCTCAATGTAGTTGCATATTAAATACCCAGCACTTGATTCTTCGCCAAAACGCTCCCACACGGCACTTTTCTTTTTTTTATCCTTTTTTTTATTCAACCATTTTTAAATTTCTCTTGGATCTGTTTCGCCTCCATTTCTGCTTTAAAAAATAGACCCCCCTCTCACTCGCGTATATATTTTAAATGAGTGCAAATTTGCGCCTGCCTGATGAAAAATGCATTTAAAACACATTTGTATTTTAGAGAAATATAGTTTAAAAAAATCATTAATGACTGATCTCATCCACCCGCAATCAATCAGAATGTATTTTTTTATTAGCCAATCAGATTGCGTTCATATATACTTCTACATATATACATTTTAAAGATACTTTTATTTCAAATACATTGAATGTCGTGCTGAGTGACAAAAATGGTTGTGCTGAGTAATATGAAAAAAGAAGGAAATTCGTGTCCATTCATCCATTTGTGTACACAAATCAATAGATAATATATAAATAAATTATTGAATACTGGGGGACTTTAAAATGTTCTTTATAATCATAGTTACTGTTATCATCCTTGGTGGGAAAGACAATAGGATTTGAACCTTTATGTGAAATCCCTTCAATTTCCAGTGAACACGACATCTCTTCTAGTCCTGTTATTGTCTGTGATGAGGGTGAAAAACTTAGAAATGAACATCTGCTCATCTGTTTCATTAATAAACAGGAGTGTGCCTGTAAGTTAACATGAGGAGACTGCTAATACGCTATCCAAAAAACCATGGAGCTAAAGCTAATTCAGCACAACATTTTACATTCCATCCTTAATATTATTTTATACTTTACTCTTACACACATAGTCTGATCAAGTGGGAGCCCACTGAGCCTGCGAGAATGCTTATAATGCCTGGCACACTATAATGTTATCACGTGCCAGAGTTTGTAGAATGAATAAAATAAATGTACACTTTATATACGACAGATGCTTTTATGTAAAGCAACATTTTATGCATGTGCATACCTCAGAAATCAACCACAAGACCTTGGTGTTGTTAGCAGCATGACATAACGCAGTGCTTCTGGAACTTCAGAATTACCATTTCTAACAGTCATGTCATTAGCTCGTAATGCAGTGAGGTGTGGAGACATCCTCTATACCCCAAGGGCCGCAGGTGCATCCCATCAAATGGGTCATGGTATGGCTAGTTAGCCCGGCCCAGTTGGCCCCTGCTGATACATGCTGTACCATCTGGTCATTCTACCCTAAAATAACCTGTGAGGTCATGTAAAGCAACCGTGATAAATAGTTTGCGATTCTTTCCTCCGGGCTATTGTAGACAAAAACGTTGGATGATATCTGTTTTCTGTTGTATCTAGCTTTGACTTACAGTGTCTTTTTATCAAACCTAACCTGGTAGATTTTCTGCAATTCACACTCACACGGCGGCCGTGATTCACAGCTCGGGAAGGCAAATGCTTCAGCAAATGAGATTCACACCTTTAGTTAAGAGGACTCCCACAGCAATTCGCAGGTTGCGTGATGTCGCAATGTGCGATAAGCCTCTAGGATATCTTCAACAATGAGAGAGGAATCTGGTTAAAACAAATTTCCTCAACATGACATACGGTAGCAAAAATGTATTGCTCTGTCAGGGAAAACGGCTAGTTCACTAGCTGTCTAGCATCATGGTGGTTTAAAAACAATGTAATGAGAAGACAAAGGAAAAGGTAAATGTTATGTTCAACCACTTTTTAATAAATTTCCAAACATTTCACATCGTTTATTGGTCAGCCAAACTTTTGCTTAAGCATGAATACATTGTGTGCATATAGCATCATTTTCTGCATGTTCATACAAAAGCATAGCATCTTAAATGGTTAAAACGTATTAATATGAAAAATGTTGTGTAATGTAAATAGCCTAAATATCTTGTCACACATAAGCCGATGTATTTACATAAAAAAAGGGATTTGTATATGGATCTAGCACCACCTTAGAGAACATGACAGGAAGAGAGAAAGAGAGAGAGAGCAGTAGTATAGATGTCAGTTCTTTCCACCAACAACATGGCACAGATACTATGTAGCTTTGATCTGGTGTTTTGGTTAAACATGAGATGAGAACACACAACTGTTCACATGCCAGGTGAACTGAGCACACATACAGTACCTGTGTTCAGAGACACATACACATATATATGGAATGTTCTCACACAACACAAAGAGGCAAACAGCATCTGTTTTACAGATTTGACAGGTTATCAACTGGTACCAAAAATCAAGTGTCTTCTTTCAAGGTACAGTGATTTCATTGATGTTATATTTGTGCAAGTATTGTGTTTACGAGACAGAATGAGATGCGATAACAATCACAAGTCTACTATACACTATACACAAACTTGCAATGCACCCAAAGCCATTTGTTGTTTTAACCAAATTCCTGTGTGTGTGTGTGTGTGACCCGACCTTTACAGGGTGTTTCTGCAACTACGGGCACTAGTCCCAGCAATTACATTTTTTATTTATTTCTAAATTTGTCATATACTGCTTTATGAATATTGCCACACTGTCATTACACCCCTTGACAAAAAAATATGATTAATGTGATTTAATATATAATATAAAGCATTCATAGGTCCAAATTTATTTTGTCTCTGTTCACAATGTTAAAATACTTAAAATAAGTTTGAAAATTTAAAAAAAATATTTTTAATATGCATATAAATTTACAGCCTCTAAACATTTTGGTATTATTTACTGATCATTGTTATGATTTTTTTTGAACTCGACAATGAAAAACGTCTTTTATAAGGACATTTTATCAAAGACAAACAAGTCTAGTTTCTTAAGAAACAGAAATTCACCATTACCTCTCTCACAAGACCCCCAAATTATGAGGTAAATACAGTGTCGGGTGTACCTAGTTACTAAGTAATTAGTTACTGTAATTACATTACTTTTCCTTAAAAATGTAAAGTAAGGGATTACTCTTAGTTTTTCTGTAATTTAATTACAGTTACTTCTGATGAAATTTAACTAAATACTTTTTGAAATATATGTGTGTGCAATAGTTTAATTGACATCAAAATTCAAAGACTAACTTTAAAATATGTGCTTTAATATATCATTCTCACATTTGTAATACTTTGGTCAGTTAATAATACTACTTTATGTAGTTTTATATGATTTATTTGAATAAATTAAGAGCTGTTTCATATCTATGCTTGAATCACTTAACTAATCAAGGTTGATGTAGGACATTGAAAGTAATTAGTAATAAGTAATTAAATACTTTTTGGAGATAGCAATTTGTACAGTAATCTAATTACACTATTGAATATGTAATTAGTAACTAGTAATTAATTAGTTTTTGTTAGTAACTTGCCCTACACTGGGTAAATATCATCTTAGCTTTGTCAGTATTTATTGTGTGTCCTAACCATTCTGCTTAGTAATTCAGTATTTTGAACTACATTTTAAAAATAAATGTATATAACTGTTTAACTCATGTATATTAAGATGCTAATGTAGTAGCCCTTGCTAGCTGCCAGTGAGCTGCAATATTAGCAAAAATGTCACTTCCCTAACATGTCATTTACCGCAGCACCTTTAGAATGTTTTTAAACCGTTTTATATTAATTACAGACTCTGATGATTAAAATAAGCGATGCGCCGATATGTACATTTTGGCCGATAACCGATAATTTTTGAACAATCGATATATTGGCAGATAAACACTATCTAAATAGTAATATAACATTTTCTGAGACTGAAAAATATTTTTCCCCCTGAAAATCATGTACCAAGCCTACTTTACACTAACTAAAGATTCTTCAACTTTTCTGGTATAATGTTTATTTAATATACAAATTAAATATGTTATTCCAGAGCAACCCAAAAAGGTGTTCTCAATAGCCACAAGTCTAACAAGTCTCAAGACAGAAAGCATTCATACAGCAGTCGGCTTCAAACTACTTGCTTTTGTTTCTATTATTTACACATTCATAAATATCTACATAATGCTTCAGGCAAAACACTGTTCATGTAGTAAGTGTATGATCATGACAGAAAGACAGTACTGTACTGGATCTGAACTGTGAGCAGCGTGTAGCTGAAGTGGTTCAACCAGAGGAAATTATTATAATTTATCGGCTATAATATATCAGCCTAAATTTTATTACCGATATGGGCGATAATTGATTGTGCGTCCCTAAAAAAAAATCATTTTGGAGAATCAAAAGTGCCCGAAGTTACAGAAACAAAAGTGAACACGTTTGTGACTTTCACTTCTAAACATTCACCTCTACATGTATTGATCAAACACAATGTTCTCTCTTCATCTTCAGATATATATCATGTCATTCCAAACCTCGATGCAATTTTTTCTCATGTGCCACAACGCATAACCTGCTGTCACTCACATTTTTTGACAGACGTGGGCTGGACATGTACATCAGCAGAAAAGAATTATAACCAAATAACAACTTTATCTTCAGTCTGTTGCTTAAGCAATCGTATGTTTTCAGAAGACTTGGAATCTGGTGTATGAGTCTTGCAAACTGCTCTTAAAATATATATTTTTGAAAGTTTGACAGCCTGTTGTCTCTATGAAGTGTCGCATGAGCCGCGTTGTTCCATGATAAAATAACAGCAGATGGGTTCGCACATCAGGGTACGTAAAAAATGACAAAAATTATAATTTTTTGCTGACAAATTCCTTTAACGTGGATTCCTGCAAAAGAGTGAAAAAACAGGCCTTAATTTTAGGAATGCATATAGCACACCCCCTCATAAAGTTTTAAACATTAAGTTTTCACCTGCTTTTATTTCCCAAATACACAAAGCTTAGAACAGAAACCTTCAATTGGCCCCTGTATGTTCCGGTTCTTTCTACCGCGTCCGCATTCACCATTCTTTGTTTATTCTTTCACGGAAGCTTCACTGTGTTTTCTCATTGCATTACGGCTTTGATGGATTTTCAGGGAAAGGCTGCTTTGACGTCTTTAACCCTCTGCTCAACCGGGTCGAGCGCCAGTTTGTCTTCAGCTCTGCGGCATGGCTTTCCCTAAAATCACTTTGAGAATCATGATTTTCATGACAAATGACCACGGTGGGATATTCTTTAAGTGGTAAATGTTCCTTCAGTGGTAGGATGCCTTCCAGCAGGGTGTACTTTGATCCCGGTGAAATATATTCACTAGTCTGGGAGTTCTAAAACCAATGTAAATGCTCATAAGTCAAACCCAAAGCCTAGCGTCCAGGTTTGTTTGTTTTGGCTGAATCCCTGGGCGAGATTTGAACGCTCTCTGTTGTTGATACTGCCTGCGCATTGTTTGTGAAACGCATGGAGCTGTTTAGATCTTTTTTGTTATTGCCAACGTGAGACCTCTATTCAAGCGTGGCCAGCTTTATTGTTAAAATATTGTCTTTGGGAGCGGCACCTCTGCATGTGTTCACAAAATGTTTAATCAGGTGTTATTTCACACCCTATAATGAGGCTACAGAAACATGCTAATGAAACAGACCCCTGCATATACAAGTTATAGATTAGCTGGGAGTTGAAATGAATACATTACGAGTTCATTTACTTTAAAGGCCATAGCCTGGACATGAAGATGGTGATCATTGGCCGAGTGCAATCTGTTGTGCACACACACCTAAACGTAGAGAATGCGTATGTAAACATGGTTCACATTTACTGTTTGTTGTCATTATATTTTTCATATGTAAATGCATTTCTGCATGAATACTGTAATTCTAGGGTCTTTAAACAATTTTGCTGCCATTTTTTGGACAAACAACAAACAATATCAAGTAAACTACAACCAAAAGGGATAGTTCACCCAAAAATGAAAAGTCTAGCATCATTCATTCACCCTCATGTCAAACTGAATGGTTTAGTTTTTTCTGCAAAACTGCAAAACATGATATTTTGAAGAATTTTGGTAACCAAACAACATTGCTTCGATTGGGACACAAAACGATTGAGACATTTCTCAAAATATATTTTTCTGTGTTCCACAGAAGAAGCAGTCACACACAGGTTGCTGTGAATATGTAAAGATGGTGAATAAATGGTGGTAAGCATGTAAGTGGTAAGTGTCCTTTTAAGAAGCGTAGCCCAAATGTTTTATTATCTCTGCCACAACCATCTACACTCTTATAAACAAAGGTGCTTCAAAAGGTTTTTTTGTTTAAATGGTTCCATTAAGAACCTACAAAAGCTGAAGAAACTTTCTGTTTTATAAAAGGTTCTATGTGGCGAAAAAGGACCTTCTGATATTGAAATGGTATGAAAAAATGGTTCTTTAACTGGATGGTTATTCTATGGCATCGATGTGATTTATTTGTAAGGGTGTATATTAAGTTCAATTAAGATGAAAGGTTAAAAATAAAGGTGGTTCACAATGCCATATAAGAACCTTTACAGAACCTTAAAATCTGAAGAACCTTACTGTTTCACAAAAGGTTCTTTGTGGCAAGGAAAGTTCTTCAGATTATAAAAAGGTGAGGAAGATATGGTTCTTTGTGGAACCCAAAACGATTCTTCTATGGGATCGCTGTAAAAATATTTTAAGCACCTTTATTTTTAAGAGTGTATAAGACTAATACATAACTCATATTTTGATGGCAATGCTAGCATTTTACTCAAAGTAAGCTTAAAAAAGTATGTACATGCATTCATATGACTCTATATTTTTCATGGATTACAATACAACCCTCAATTAAAATGGATTTCTGCTTGATCTCTCGTGTCCCGATTGAAGACCCTTGGTGCAATGCTCTTCCATCCACATTAAAATCTTTAATTCAGCATCATAATGACAAACAACCTTCTATCAGCCTTCCAAAAAGGAACTCTAAATGTCTCATGGCCACTCCAGTATAAATCATATAACAATCATTCGCTGTATACATGTACGTGTGTGTCTTAAAGTGAGAGAAGAGGGAGATATTTTCCCAAAGAGTGTTTTGTTCAGTGGAAAAATGTGGAAAAACAGATCAAGGTGGTTAAACGGAGATTAATCTCTTGACCTACATTCAGCAGCTGAATATGAAGTTTAAGGAATTGTAGCTGGAGGCCCACCAGCATCCCCTCCCTTGCCGGCATTACTGCAGCGTCCACTGCATTACTTTAATCATTTCCTTAGGCCTGCACTTATGATGTGACACCAAACATGGCCCGCACAGCCCCCCGAGCCCCGCTGCGCCTCTCCCTCATTAAGCTTCGTAGGGATGTTATTATACTGCCATTACACTGTTATTAGGCACTAACACAGACACTTAGTCAAAAGACAAAAAAAGGAGCTGATTGGCTCAGAAACAGACTAACAAAACCACAGGATTCTGGCCATGGTCAGGCTATTGGCATATGTTTAAATATGCCAGTTAAACAAAAGATTGCTGAACGAGCCAATCAAACTGTGGGAGTTCATTCTTTTATAGAGCTGTTCGGTTCGTGGAGTCTACAACAGACGACGTGGCTGGCTCGCCACATCCAGTGTGGACAAATGTTTACTTATAATAGGTTTTGAGGCCTTTTATTGTCTTTTGTCTGCTTGGTATAGACACGGTGTTAAAATTTTCTAACTATCGGGTTCGTAATTCCGAAATTTCTAGTGGTTTTAGGAGAAGTTTGATTTATTTTAGATGTATTTATTTTAATATTTTTAGGACCCCAACTTAAACTGAACAAAAGAGTTGGATGAACAATACAAAAAAACTTTTTGGTTATTTGGTATTGCTTTCTTACACTATATAACCTTACTTTACTGTTTTGTTGTACAACCTACACTTTCACACAGCCAAACGTTGAATATAAATTTGAAAACAGAAGACAACAATGAGAGTTTGACACACTTGATGATATTCCTAATTGTTATTTTACAGGATTTTGTTATTACTGTTTTTTTTAAACAAAACACTGTTACAGTGCTAAAAAAAAGAATAAACACAAACATTTATATAAAAAAGAAATAAAAACAGCTACATTTCTGACACTATTACAGAGATAAATGTCAACGGTATCACTCAAAGTTTCCTACTTGTTTTAAAAGCATACAGCTGATTCAAAAATACATTTGAGGAATAGTTGCGAAATTTCGTTGTAGAACAAAATGTGAACTTCAATCATTCACAGACCTTATTTTACTCATAAATTGAAAACCCCAAGTCTATAAATGCATTTGTGAAGGAATTCAGAGCAAATTAACCTTCCAGAATGGCCTACAAATTGACATAGAATCTGAACGTCTCTATTACTTTTGCAGATAAAGAGGGAAAAGTGTCTCTGTTTTTCCTTTACTTTCTTTTTGATAGGCATTTCTGAATGTATCTGCCTCTCAGCACCACTATGAACAGAAAACGCATCTCCGTATTGATTTTTGGAAAGAAAGAATTCATTATAGCATCGCGGCCGGTGGCGTGGCCCGGTGTGCGTCTGCTGATACACACGTTCTAGTGCAAATCTTGGTGATTTGCTCATAAATATCAGCTGTGAATCATTAATATCGAGTCTAATTATCCAGCTCATTTCTGCTTGTAGTGAAAGTGTCTGTGCGGTGATGGATCGAGGGGGTGGAGGGATGGACCGAGGTAGATATATTTGTTTATGATAGAAATGTGCTGAATTTGATAGATGGGACACGAGAGCAGTGAGGGATTACTGAGCTGCTGTGGTGACAGATATTCTGTCCAACAACTGGCTGAGCGCTGGATTAAAAACTCTGTTCTTATCAGAAAACTCCTCAGGGATTACACACATGCTCTTACTGATTTTCACATGCACACACTCACACAAACAAACACATTCACTTACAGTAGATACCGCACTGTATCTAAACGAGGACGTTTCAGTTTTTTTACATATATAACATTTATTGCAAAGACAACATAACAACTGTAAAAACATTTGGAAATATTATATATTATATATAGATTTGATTATAAATAACGGTCACACAGCATGAATATTTGCACCATAATAGTCATGTAACACAAAAGCATGCAATTTGCTTATTTTTCCCAGATTAAAATGTTAGGGTACCACAGGGACGACATATTTCTGTGTGCAAAACCCGGATGTAAGTCAGCATTTCAGCGCTTATGGTTCCATTTCCCCAAATCAATGTTTTTTTTTTAATGGCACCATGTCTATTGCTCAGAGGCTGCTTTTGCAACGCTCAGGAGAAGTAATAGAGTTCTTAGTTGTGTTTCATTTACCTATGAATCAAAAATGCTTTTGAGAAATAAAAATAGAAATTAGTCAATTGTTAAAATACGTGTAACTGTATGTTACTGTAAAAATAATGGAGACTGTATGTGTACACTGTAACAAATTTCTGTAGTTTTTACAGCATTATTACTGTAAAATGAACAATTCCTTACTGTAGAACCTGTATACAACATATTTTTTACTATGACAACCTAAAGAGACTCCACATATTCTTCAAATCTTGACTTCAGCTAAGTAATTTTTTATCAGTATTTGTTCATTTAGCACAGTTTCCTCAAATCTGTGCGTTGTATCTTTAAGAATGTGCTGGGAGAGATAGTGAGATGACACAGAGCTTACCAGGTAAGCTAGTGAGAGCATGCATATTGAAACAAAAAAGAACGTTCTGTCCATATCATTTTATGTTTGCTTACCTGGCAAGATTTCATTGAAAAAAAAATTCAGTTTGGCGAAGGAGTGATGTTGTTGGATAAATAATAAACTGTCCTGTCTGATCACATTTTTCTCTTCTGAAACTCGGAGACATATGTGGGTCTTACTAAACACAAAAGCTCTCCATTTTATATCATTGATGTCTAGGAAAAGTAACTGAGATGTTAAAGACGATGATGATCCAAATGTCTGTGATGTAATTTTTTTCTCATAGTTTGGCTTCTTGAATTTCTTGTTCCCTTATTTGCAAGTTACCTTGGATAATAGTGTATGCTTAATAAATACAAGTCAATACATGAAAATGTAACCTATAAGAAACAAAGAAATGTGTGTATATTATAAATAATTAAAAAGTATAATAATACAAATTGTTCTCAATCTAACTAAAAAAGCTAAGTAATGACCTTCCTCCACAAAAACACAATATTTCTGAGAATGACAGATTGTGATGAGACACATGTGAACAGATTCTGAGCTGGTATAACTAATATGGTTTTGGCTCAGATGATTAATAAGACTATTAGAGACGAGATGAGACTGATTGACTGCTTTAATCCCTTTACAATCTGTTATATGTGGGTTAATACGGAAAAAAAACTCCATAGTTTACTGATTTGCATAAAGAGAGAGAGAGAGACTCCAGACTTTGTCAGTTTGAAGCACATCAGATTCACAGAGCACAAAAGGTTCACAGCTGCTTTGACATCAGTCCGGTCAGGTCAGAATGCCTGTTGAGGGTTTGTGTTCAAGAGCTGAACAGAGAAATAAAAAACAGTCTCTCTAAAACAGCGAGGCTGAAAAAAGATCTGGCAGTGGTAAAAAGGATCATGAGGATGGAGGCAAATGTGTGGATGTTTCTCAGGGTTCAGGGACGAGTTGCATCATCAGTTAAGATATAACCTGAAGCACCCACTCACTCACACACCAGAGTCCACCTAAACAACATCACTTACTCCAGCACACTGACGGCAGCTATCTCTTATCACCACATACCTGCGGCACGTTTAAACAATGTCACACGAGCAAGATGTGCTGTCATGCAGAATATGCACAGCTGTGATTGACATTAGAGTGTACTTGTGTGTGAACAGGAGGGTCTTTTTTAATCAATACTGAAAAAAAAAAGAAAAAAAAAAAACGGAAAATATATACAGTAATATATATATATATATATATTGTAAAATTATAGGATATAATAACATATATTAAATAGTTTCCCCCAAATTTTCTTGTAAATGTGTTGTTTTTTTCCATAATTTTATAGCTTTGACCGTCAAAAATAAACTGCAAAAACAGAAACCCTGTTTAAAAAAAACTGAAATTTTGCTGCTGCTGGAGCGCCAGAAATAAACTATAAAAACAACGTTTTTTCCCTGTAAAATTACATCCCCGTTTTTCTTGAAAATGTTCTTGTCCTTTTTTGTAATTTAATGGTTTTTGGCTGTATTTAAAAAAAATACACGTTAGTGAATTTCATACATTTTACATAGAAAATATGAATTTTTTTTTAATTAAAAATAAAAATACATTTTACAGAATTTTAAAGTAAATGTCATGTTTGTATGTCCCGAGTTTTCATTTGAGCTGATAGGGGATATCTGATATAATAATTTTCATTGTCATTTTAATTTTGATAACTATGTCGGTCCGCTAGTCAGGGCTCGCAGAGCTCCCTACGGCCACTTTATCCTGCCAGGATATTCTCATCATCTCAAGGCCTTGTCTAGCAGTCTCAGCAGATGTCCTAAGAGGATGGGACAATTTCGATGAGAGAGATCTAGTGTTTCCTGAACTGCATGAGAGACAAAAATAGAGAGTAGATAATTTTAAGGACTGGTATGCCTTTGCTATTCATGTGGAATATTAAACGATTAGATAGACCAGTTTTGCAAACAATTTTAAATTCTGTTTGAGTTTTTATTTTAAACAAGTCAAACAAAGAACGATAATATTATTTTCAGTGAACATCTGAAACATCGAAGGATAGAACTCTTTCCAAGGACAGAATAACAGTTTTTGGTTAAGAAAGTTTACATGAGGACTTGCAGTGGAAAATCATATACAGTACTAAGATAACATAAGTGACATTAGATCTGGAAAGCAAACAGATTTATTCATATATATTTAACACAGTGCAGTTTACAGAATTTCTATTGATGCCTTGACAAATGGGATTCATATCAGATCAGTGAAAATTACACATAGCATGTTTGAGCCTGTTGACCTTATTATCATGAGGTGGGGGGTCTCAAAAATATAATTAGTGGGGCAAAAATTCAAATTTGTTTGAAAAACATGAGATAAGAAAATGGGGCGAAGTTATTTTCAGCCAAGCATTACAAACCACATGATGGAACGAGAAACAGGGCTTTTAGCTTTTCAAAAGCACATATTTCTACATTCATGAATAACACGTATTTTATGTATTTAATCAGAAATAATTACTTATTAAAGTAATAATATTACTTTGAGACTGACATATGGCACCATAATTCCCCTATCGACCCGAGTTTGAATCCCGGCTCCTAGTCCTGTGCCGATCCTGAACACCTCTGTCCACCCTATACTGTCCTGTCTCAATCTCTCTACTGTCTTTTCAAAATAAAGGCGTACAAGCCCAAAAAACATAAATGAAAAAAATTATGATTTTGGAAAATCTTTTGAAAAAAGAAAATGCCTGTCTCCTTGAATACTGGCTATGGTCAGAACGCCTGAATAATGACAGATAACAAAAGTTAACTTGAAATCTGTGCTTGTAAAGGTGCTTCTCAGAAGTTAGTGTGTAGCATCTGGCAGTTAGGACCAGTAGGCATAAACTCAATAGCTGATGCATGACAGAGAATTATATGCAGAGTATGAAGAGGACAAAACGAATAGAGCTGCATTTTGTGACAGAATGTTACATTTCATCTTTAAAGGGAAAAATTGAAAATTCGGTCATCATTTCCTCACCTTCGAATTCCAAATCTGTATAAATTTCTTTGTTCTGATGAACACGAAAGATCTTTGGAAAAATGATTAAAACCAAACAGATTTTGCCCCCCCACTGACTCCCATAGTAGGAAAAATTACTTTATCTTTTTTTCTGTTGAACACAAAAGAAGACATTTTGAAAAATGTAGGACAACAAACAGTTCTTCGGCACATTTGACCACCATTGTATTTTTTCCTTCTTTGGTAGTCAATTATTTACATTACTTGCTCAATTTAATGCAAAGCTCATTATGTGGAAACACATAGAAAACTGAATTATAGACAAGCAAAGGTTGGTACCCCAATGAGGACAGTATAATGACTTAATATACTAACATTAAACAAAGGTTTGATTTTCAAAAAAAAATGATACATAAAATACATGTGCTGATGTTGAGCTTGAATGCACTTTAGATGCAGTCATAGATCATGTTGTTCTATTGCTAATGAACAATTCTCTGCTGAACACATTTAACTACGTCTCTCTGTCTGCTTCTACAGCAGAAAATTTTGTGACAAATGATAATGACACAACTATAAAAACAAAACGTACAATTAGCAGGTGCCCCATGCGCATAAGCAGTGTTCGTGTGTGTGAGAATGAATAAAAAATAGTTTTGTGCCAAATTGACACTTTTTTGGGAGTACATCCAACTAAACCGCTTTACTAAAGTTATAAAACATTTTCTTTCTTTCATTCTACCTGAAACTTTAAGCAGTAATGATTTATATTGTAGCCCATTTTTAAATTTTATAGAAATTTATATTATATAATTTATAATTTGTATTATAAAATGTATAACCCTGCACGCTCTCAAGGTATTTACTTTCTTACATTATTTACTCACTCTTGTCATTCGACACCTATTTTCCCCATTGAATAACATTAACCTTTAGAAGCAGTTTTCTTATGTGACACATTATGTCCTTGACAACTTTGAAATGTGTTTTGGCAAATCTGATCATAATGCCAAACAACCTCTTGAACTGACAAAGGTGTAATCAAATATAATTTAAATACCATCCTTATTAAAATTCACATCTTGCAAATTCAGAGGTGAGAAGAAACAGTACATTTTTGTAAACTAACGGTACTGTTTAGCATGTTGACAAAATGTTTATATGCTCTTCTACTTGTAAGTCGCTTTGGATGTCTACCAAATGAATAAATGTAAATGTAAAATGTGATGCCATCTAAGCATTTCCACATGCATATTATGTGAATGACAAGACTTTAACTTGACTTTACAACTTTTCAAAATGATCAAGAAGCAATCATTTACATTACACTTTTTAACCAACTTTTTAAATGTATCTTAAAAATGGATTGATGGTGTTCATTTATCAGTTTGTACATTCCCTGGGAATAAACTCTATGATGTTAGTGTCAAGTTAAGTTGTATGTTCTACTCAAAGTGCCGCATAATGTTTCGGTTACATTTATTTCAACTTTACAGCATTAGTAGACTGGAAGGTTAAGGTTAGGGTCTGTTATAGACAGTTTCATCTGGGGAATGCACCTTGCCCGAAGATAACTTCTGGTCTTTGTTTGGTTATAATATACTTTAACAATTTATTTTATATTTAATTGAAATTAATATTAACTCATATTAACATTGTATTATAAATGAATGGTATTAAATTAAATTAAAGCAGTTATTGATTCTTTCTGGAGGTCTCCTGGAAGTTCATTTTTAGCCACATAAGGTTTTTTTATGTTGTTGCCGCTGAAACTATCTATGGGGTTAGGAGAATACTGACAGTTGCAAAGTCACTTAAAATGAGTCAAATGTCTTTTAGGGGACCATCAAGAAAATGTTTCAAGTGTAATATTAAATTAAATTTTGACATGAAACGAATGTTCCAATGGTATTTTTACCACTCCCATGACATACTGTACTGTATTTACTCATGAAACGTTTTCTGCAATGAGCAAAATATTGCTGGACAGGACTTTATTTCATCCCTCGGGAAATGATTGGATCGTTGGAAGCCAGGCCACTGTAAAGAAATCACATATAAGCAGTAAGATTCCGCCAGATTTTTTTTTTTGTAATGTAAGACTACATGTTTTTCATTTTATATAACTTGTAAATGTGGAGTTTATTTCAGTCATTTTTACCGCATTCGAAAAATACATAAAAAATACCTGTTTTTACAGTGTACAGTTCCTAACCACAAGAGATGTGGAGGTTCATATTTTTGATTTAGGCTCATGAGAGCATATAAAAATAAATGATGTGCATTTATAATCAACATTCCTCCGACAATAAGAATTAACAGTTTTGATTTCGGCTGTTACTTTAAATAGCTATGACAACAAATGTTGTCCTACTTCTATACACCCCAACAGTTTGAATTAAGAGGTTAACATGAACTACACATGGATCATCTGGTTTGAGGTGGGAAAAGAGATGAGGGTGTACAGAAAGAAAAAAATGGGTGATCTCCTGAGGCTTTCCAGCAGATCTATCAAAGGGAAAATGCTACACGGGATGATGTATTTGGGCCTGGCAGCAGAGCCCGGGCCCCCTCTAACTCCCCCTCTAACTCCCCCTTTCACCATCTCCACTGTCTTTTTCATTCGCTTTCTCCCCTCATCTACTTCTGTCTATCTGCAATAGATTGGTTTTGATTCCCTTTTGCTGCAGGCTGGGAAGCTGGTCTTCTCAAGCGTACCTTATAAGCGCACACACACATATTCACACTTGTCTACATTCTCCATTATCACTTACATATACACAGCCTTAGAGAGGGCAGAGCTATAATATCTTTGCAGCTTGCCCTCCCTTTCTCTCTCTCTCTCTTTCTCAGAACTCAGAATATGAGTTCAACCCATAAAAGTGAAGGCCTGGGGCTGCAGACGCTGGATTTAAACTGGACACATCTCTGAAATCCTCAATCAGCCAGAAATGAGAACAAAGGCCCTGCAACTAGATAGTTTTGTGCTTCGCCGTGCATGTGTGTGAGAAAGTCTTCGGGGAAAACAGAAAGCAGGGGCCGGTGGTCCTATAGATGTGGTAGTTGTAGAACAGAAACGTAAATGAAAATCTTTTCCAGCTACGTTGTGTGGAAAGGCCTTGAACTTGGCGTGGGTGGATGTGCGTCCTTTCAAACCTGTCTTTGGAATTTTCTTTCACCAAGATATCCGCTACCCATCTAGAAGACATTAGCAGCAACGCTGGCTCGCTCGCTTTTCAGCAGATGTTAATGTGCTTTTATGCTAGCTCTGAGCGGATGCAGAATTGGGTTAGGTGCTTAGCGAGTATTGCATGTCGAAGCATCACTTGTATCTGCACTTAACAGTTTACAACTTGCTCTGTGGGGCATTAGTTTAGCACGTATACTGTCGCTCGGCTACATTGGAACACTTTCGCACGCCTGTCAGATATGACTCCTTCACAAATTAGCCGCAAACATGACTCTTTTAATGTAAAATGGATATGCTTTTAATGTGCTCTCTGGGAAAATTCAGTGCGTGTCCTCAAGCGCTACTAATCTCCTGCATTAAGCGAGATTCTTCCACACTTCACCTTTAATAATACATGTTATTAAATGGATGCGGCTGAGGAACCTCACGTCCCTTCCTGTGACCCATGACAACACTGACAGGTCTCAACCTTAATCTTTTCATCTCTCCTACTCCCTTCTCTCTCTCTAAGAACAGAAAAAAACAAGATTTCCTTAAAGAGTTTCACATCTGGCAAAGTCTGGCTTTAATCCCAGTCAGCACACTGGATGAGACAGCAATGGATTATGGGTGGAATAATCTGCATTTAGATTTTCGCTCTTCTAGATTTGAAGTTGAATTAGTTTGATGTGACTAAAGTTCCGTGGCACAGCTGTTGAGGCAATGTCTGAACAAAATATAGAACATTCAGGAATTTATATTATACAAAAGAATGCAGTCGAAATGCATGTTCAAAAGAAAATATGCTCTTGCAAAAGAACAATACATTACCTTCACAGACTATTTAGATGTTCATAAGAGCTATATGAAAGACAGAAAGCTAGTCAGACTATATTCACATGCAATTGAAAGAGTCAAAGAGACATGAATGTATCAGCTTTAGTAAAGGATTACTGGAATTGTTTCAGCGCTCAATTTGCGACCCAAAACTGCAGATATGTTGTATATATAGTTGTGGATAGCTGTGAAAAAAAATCTATGAATGCCAAAAATTAAATGTATCTAATCATATGCATATAATAAAAGCAACCTACCTATAGACTACAATAAATGCGGATGCACAACATACTTTTAATTAACCGTAATGTGTTTTGTGCAGTATAACTAAAAAATAACGTTTGTATAAAATAAATTTATAAAGATAATAATGATTTTGTCAGTCGAAAACTGAAGCCACAGTCACACTTGACGTTTCGTTCCATTGACTTCCATTCATTCGCATGCTAATGCATCAGTCCGGAAATGCCCGTCCGAAGTTATTATACTGCGTAGCAAAGTTGAAGTTTGGTGAACTTTGACCTGCAAATTCGTGTCATGTGAGTGCAAGAAACCAATAGAAGATCAAAACTTCACAGAGTGACCTCTCGGGACAGAAATTAATAAAATGAAGGAATTTCTCCCGCCCAGTTTCGTAACACTTTCCGAACGAATTTCGCATGCTTAAAGTCAAATCTGACCATGGCATTATTTGAAGGAGTTTTTGTCAACTTTGGTAGAACTTTCACTTGTAAAATCCTGAGAAAACCAGAAGAGAACTGCTGCTATATCTGTTCTTGACATACCAATTATTTCAAATTTCCAAATGCCACTCATGCTTGAGTATTATAGTTCTGTCTTCCCAGTAAAAGCCTTAAAAGAGACAGAATTTAAATATAAATACCCATATATATATTTAAACCCTTACAGAAGTCGTTTTCCATCGAACGTCCAATCACTGTCTGATGAAATATTCTCATGCATATTAATGAGCAAGCAGGAAACCAGATTGGCTTATTTTTAGCTGAGCAATAATAGTGTTAGCATAACCAGAGGGCAGTTGCACTACAGGTGGAAACCATTTCACGCTTAGGCAGGGTGTCTAACTAGAAGGAGAGAGGAAAAAGATTGTAGCCCTGAATGAAAAGATGCGACCGCATGAATGCTTAACCCTGAAGAAATGAGGGCGCGGGAGATATTGATGAATGCTGTTTTGTATAGTAGAATGTGTGGTTAAGTAAGCAAATTGTATCTGTTCTTGAGAAAGATTGCAGATAAAGGCACTAATGATGATCTCTCTCTATATGCCAGACAATGCTGTTAGCATTAAATCAATGCGTCTGATTCCCTAAAGTCATTATGTCCTTTCATTTTTTCTCCTGTCCACTCTTTTCTTTTGCTCTCCTCTTGTGTGTGTGTGTGTTTGTGTGCTGCACATACTTAGAAATAGTTTGAGCACAAAACTGAGTTAAAAATTGACCTCAGAACTGAGATTAACTTGATACATCCTCGATTTGGGAACATTCGGTGAGAATTTGGCCAATCGATCATCAAATAAAGCAGATAATGTTTTACTTATTTTTAAAGAATCGTACAACTTACTGTTGGGAACATTGTTAGGTTGTTAGTTAGAGGTTATCTACAGTACTGTAATAATACATATAAGGCCACGTTTACACAGCGAACAACAGAAATGTTTTTTCCTTGAGTTACTGTCAAATTTTACGTAAACACATCAACATTGTCATAATGTTCTGCGTTTATAAAGATCCGCGAAAATGACTACAAACTCTATATCAACATGTCAGGTCAGTGGATGGCCAAGAAACACAAAGCGCCTGCGCACCACGCCAGTTTTAAGCAAAATGTGCTTTTTAATACCCTTTATCGACGTGTATGTGTGTTTCAAGTCTGTTGAATGTAAATGTGTCTCCGCTGGTCCCAGTTGGGGCAGTAAATCTATTTTTTGCTCAATAAATGTTTTTAAGTATGCCATGTAGCACAAGCACACAGTACCGGAGGCCATTTTGGCTCGTGCAACTGAACACACGTGCGTGTCTTCACAGAGTTGCATCTGTGCAGTTTACACTGAGATGATTACGTCGTTTTTAAAAACTTGCATTTCCAAGTCCCCCAAAACACAGATTTTATGTTTCTAATTGAAAATGTCGTAAAGTAAACAGTCATTAAGTTTATTTTAGGTAATATTGTTGTGTTAAAGTAGTACTTAGGTGTATGTGTGTGCATGCACGGGTGAGAGAGTTCATGCATATTTTTTTAATCTCATAGACGCAAATTGCATGCAGTGGTGAGTGCACATCTAAACGTTATCTTAAAACAGCATTAGACAGTCTTTGAAAATCTACACGCAGTATTTGGGTTCTCTTCTAAGAAATGCCTAAAGGAAAACTTTGTTCGAGACAAAGTTGTGGGTTTTTAATCACGCATAGGTTTCAATGAACGAGACAGAGTGAGACATCAGAAGAATCTTTTTTTTCAGCAAAATATCATTGTAAACAAGCTCGCTGCACAACATGATGTAAACCTACAATCTTGCCGGCAGCTACGTGCTGTCCGTGTGAAGTCTCGATGGAGAGAAAAAGTGTGGCTGAGGAAAAGAGAAAGACAGAAGTGTTGAGAGAGCAATCACATTTTGAAGCCTTGATCAGAGGACTTTGCTGCCACATACTGTTGACGGCTCGTGTACATATGGTCAAAAAACATCCCGCCAGCTCACGGTTGCCATAGCAACGTGCTTTGGCTCCACATGAGACATACAGTGCAAATATATTCTGAAACAGGTACTTAGACATGAACAAACATCGCGCTCACATGTGAATCCGCAGCTTTGCATGCACCGACGTGTGTGAATGTACACACACAGATGTGTGACAGGACTTGAGGTCCAATTATCACATTTAATCTTCCACATCGCACTTATCAAAGTTACAGCTGCTTTCATGGCGGAGGGGATGATAATCACATTTATACTGCGGTAAATTTGTTTGAGGTGAATTGCTTGGCCTCCCAGTCCATCCCGCCAGCACGTGTGGCATTTGGAAAGAAAGACTGAGGCTTCAGACCTGGCCAAAAACCTCCTCAGAGCACTATCTGTGGATTCTAACCGTTTACTCTGAAGTCAAATGGCAAATCTGAGACCATTCAAACTAAAGACCTCATCTGTCTGACTGGGCTGCTCTGACAAGGCAAATATATCTCAGCCAGGAACGGCTTCTCAGAGAGCCACAGTTTGGCTGAGAAAATTATCGGCAGTGTGATAATAAAACGGAAAATATACAATTAGACCTGAAATCGAATAGTGTGTGAAGTACTTTCTGGAAAAGGCATTGAAAACCACACCACAATGTCTCATCTTGAATCTCTTTAGCCTTTCTTAAGCTCATATAGTGTCATCAGATAAAGTCATGTGACAGGAGGCAACGATTTTTTTGGTTATTTACCCTGCCAGTAGGCTTGTTACGCTAATCGGTATCACCGGTGATACCCGGTGTCCACCCGCCTATCGATTACATCACTTGTCCACCGCGGCACCGACCCCCACTTTCATTTCTTATTTTTATGGTAATAAATCAAGTAGTTTAGTTAAAGACCACACTGTAAAACTTTGCTGTAGTCTTTGCAGCAGGTTTGCCAGTAACTTACTGTAGACTGAATTACTACTTAAGATACTTTCCAGCTAGT
Organism: Triplophysa dalaica; assembly: GCF_015846415.1. Classification (NCBI taxonomy): domain Eukaryota; kingdom Metazoa; phylum Chordata; class Actinopteri; order Cypriniformes; family Nemacheilidae; genus Triplophysa; species Triplophysa dalaica. Next base: position 8,786,857 of record NC_079554.1, on the reverse strand, counting down.
ACTGTTTTCAATTACTTTTATCGAAATTAAAACACTTTGACTTTCGAGATTCAAAATGAGCAAGAGACTGGCATTGGCACAGCAACACTGCTTTTTTCTCTTGTTTTCTGTAAAAATATTTAAAACTTCTCAAATAAGATACATTTACAGAACAAGAAAAGTGACCCAAGATATGTAGTCTTGTTTTATGAAAGAAAATTATGAACTAGGTAAGTTTATGCTTAAAACAGAATTGTACATTAAATCTACAGTAAGTTACTGGCAAACCTGCTGTGAAATGACAGCAAAGTTTTAATGTGCATCTGAACGCAGATGCTGCATTTGTAAGCGGAACAATTGCCGCAGTAAAGATCAGCAGCAGGATTAAGATTTTATTCATTATCTGTGGAGAGTGAAGTGCTGACTGACAAGACGATGGCGAAAGCTTTTCTGGCAAAGAATTTTAGAATATTTAAGCACTGTTATTAAGAGCCGGTTAAGTTTTAATTTTTTTAATTTTTTTTTCTAATTTTCAAAGCCGATGCTTTGCCATTAATTTAACATCCACGTTTTTCGTTTGGTGTTCCTTTCTCCTTTGTTTATTTAACATTATTAGTTTCATATTTATTCATGTATGTGTTGCACAATACTCGTCTATCGACCTTATCTACCGTAAAAGTTTTTCTGTTTCTTTTTTCTTTTTTTTCTTTATGAGTGATGTGATTATTTGTTTTGTAAGGTGGGTGTTTAATATAAGCAAATGTCATTGTACTATTTTATAGTTTTGTGTGTTTTTATCAAAAAAGATATTGAACCCACCATTAATTCAAGCAATTGCCGTTCCCGAATTGCCGTTATTTTAAAAGTAAAAGGCGTCATGCGCACTGGTGCATCTTGGACCACCCCAAAGCAAAAAAAAACCACCCCTGGAGTCACCGGTAATACCAGTGTTATAACATGTCGATTAACCGGTGGGAAAATTTGCCTGTCAATAAATAATTCTACATGGGTCAAGCTAGTCAAAATGGGTAGACTAATATCGAAATAAACAACAAATTATCTCTAAAAAAATGTAGTTTTGGTCACCTAGTATTGTTTGCTTGATAATGGAATGTAAATGATGTTCCAATAAACATTTGATTAAAAAAGTCAATGCAGAAAGAGGACTTTGCCTTCTCATTTCAGAACACTAAAACAAGCTATCGCCCTCATCCAATGAAATCACATTACAGGAAGCTCCAAAGCACAGCATTTGTATCTTTGCTTGAAACATTAAAGGCCTTATAATGACTTGACAATTTCAAGCAAATCAGCCTCATAGCCTTACGCTGTGTGCACACACTCACCACTTCTATCTTAAATTGAACACACATAGTTTTCTCAGCATGAAACAATGAACATTTCTTCTCTTCGTGCGAAAGGGTAATGCTACACAGATATCATCACGGCCTAATGAATCAACCGAGTTCATCTGAGGTTTCCTCCTGCACGTCTGAAGCTGTTTGTGTGTGCCTGAGTGTTTTACGGGGTGTTTATGATCGCAGCATGAAAACAGCCATGTTCTGCATTTCCCTGCTGGTTCTTAAACTCATCTTCGCAGGGCTGAGTTCTGACTTTAACAAGAGTCTCAAGTAAGCACTGTTCTTAGGTCTCAGAGTCATTTCCTGTGGTTAGACAAAAGGGAAGTCTGTGGACCGGTGCTCGCAGGTCTGAAATAGTCATTATTGTTTACCCTCCGAAGAGCTTTTTGGTTAATAGCGTGTCACATGTAATAAGGTGAATAAGCAGCTTGGCTATGGATTGTAAGGGTCGGTCTATTTTCAAATTTGGAATATCTGACTACATTAAAAGCCAGGTGTAAATACACCTAATATGCATTTTGCAATATGACCACTAAAACCACACTGAAAAGTATAAATAGAATGAGATAGGATTCTGTCCACATTTGACGGGATATAAATGCTAATGCACTGTTATTCCGCATGCAATTAAATCCAATTATTTAAGTGCCGTTCCATTGCATGTTGCAAACAAATACATGACCTGAACGTATGACCAGAACAAAATCCAATATTTTGTAATGTAGTCAAATTTTTAATTAATTTAATAGATTTACATTGAGCAGGAAATGATATATGTTGAATATAAGGAAAACTAATTACTATAATGGTGACTTGAGCTAATGCCACTATTGATTATAAGTTGCAACAACTAACATGTCCCCATAGGTCCCAATTCTGTATTATTTTCTTCAATTTAATCAGACTGTATGTCATCACAAAACATTTCTCAACAATGTGGGTAACCAGGTTTAACAGTAAGACACGCATAAAAATGTTTGTAAGAGTCATCTTTTGTATTTGACCTATGAGGTGGAGAAAATGAAAGAACACAGTATCTTTTGATCATCAGAGGAAAAATGGAGAACCATTGTCAAAAATGGACAGAAATAAATGTTAAAAATAGGTCAGAAGGGCAGTCTTTAAAAATTGAGATAACATTATATATTTTACATTATCTTTTACTTTTCCACACTTTTGAATCCAACGTTTTATTTAATGGAGTCATATGACATGGCTAAAGTAAATATTATCGACTGTTTTAGATGTAATGCAATGTGTATACACAATGTTTGTATCTCCTCTTTGCCCCGCCTCTCTGAGATTTTTAACAAAGCTCATCGCGCTGAAAGGCGAGGTGTGCTACGATTGGCCAGTTGACCAGGGCATCGTGATTGGTCAAATACTGCAACCTTGTGACGGAAATGTATCGCCTCCTGCAGTATTTGGAACATCATATGCCCACCTTACCTCATACTGTAAACATTTGGGCAGTCTTAGTCAAATTATACCATGAATTTAGATGTAGATGTGTGGGGGTGTGGTTATACAAGGCGTTTCAGGCAGGTCTGGTTGACCATTTACTTTTAGATAGAAAGCATCTTCTTTATGTGTTTGCACCATACGACCCCTTTAAAATGCCAAAAGTTGATGCTTCATAAGCTCGTTGATGAGAACCACCACATCTCATCGGACCCTTCTAGATAGTTCAGTCCCACGACAATACAAGTCCCTTTTCAGTCATCGGAAAAACACAACTGGAACACAGCGATCGCCATGGAAACACACTAACAATTACGACTGCTAGTGCGGCTAATCGTGCTGAAAATCTATTCCACTTTTGTCAGAGAATGTGTATTTTGACTTGTATGTACGTTTAGACTGTTATGACAAGGTCCAAAGTTTCACCCTTGAACTTGGTCAGGTTTATTATTTTATGTGTTGAAAATGTTGCTAAAAAAGAGCAATTGAAAGATAATTAGCTACTATAAAGTGTGAGAGAGAGAAATGCTTAAAGCAAATTTGGATTCCATAACAACTTTGGAAAGACACAATTCATCTGCTGACATCAGATAAATAGAAGGTCACTTCAATTGAATCTATTATTTTACTCTACAATAAAGTATTTTTTTACAAATTAAACAACTTTGATAACTTGAATGCACCGTGAAAACACATGTACTCTGATTTCAATGTTGGCTCAAAGATGGACAAACCCAACCAGGGGTCAATTTAACTCAACAAGTTGGGTTGTACAACCCAACTCTATGGGTTAATGATTTATCATATAAAGCAGTATGTATTGGTTATACACATGCTTAATTTTTTATTTGCTTGTTTTATTAATATTCTTAAGGATTTTTCAACAAAAATAAGATGATTGGAAATTATTGAATTGTAATTGGCCCTTTTCACAATGACGTCGCTTAACTTCTATCTTTTCGCAAAGCAGTGTATCATAACATCCCTCTTGCAACAAACAAGAAGAAGAAGAAGAACTTCCGTTTTACTAGAATTTAATAACATTGAAAACCTGACAGAACACTTATTCAAGTACTTATCCAAGCACCTTCGCTAACACAGAAGGAAAACAAAACACTTACCTTCATAATCAAACAGATACTTTTCAACCAAGAATTTGTATCACTCATTAGCTTTGAACTTGTCGTAAGCGAAAATTTGTCTGCAAGATGTTGTACATCCTCTAGCTGTTTTGTGGTAGCTGTGCAAGGGACTTGGTAAACTCCATTCTGAGGCGCTAGTAACGATAAACTGTATCGCGTCAGAACGAAAGATGCTTGACGTCGTCTGAAAAGAGCCTCTACGCTTTATCCTAAGGTGTTTAAAAACTTCTTCATCAGGGTACCATGGCGTTTGGTTGATTTTAGGCAAGAGTTTGGCTCAATCATCAGGTAACCATAGTTTTTTTTTTTTAATGGTCAGTGACAATTACCCAACCTGTAACCCAACAAACTGGGTTACGTGAAAACTTTCCAAAACTGAGAAAATAACCCAAGAACATGCCCCAACCCAGCCATTGGGTAAATAAAACAATCTAACATTTTGTATAGTGTATATAGGTTTGGCACTTATCCTTTGACACAACTAAACATACTAATATACTGAGGTGTTATTACATTGTAATTATTTATGCATTCCCAGAAATTAGACCAACTAACTCACACATCACAAACAATACTGATGATTAAGTTCAGTTTTGATAAGATATAATATATATAAAGACACATGGGTAACATCCCTACACAGTTGATGAAGTAGTTCATTATTTTAGCGCTAACACATAACCTTTTGTGGCTGTCCTTCTCTTAAAAACAACCGCATAGGACATTACGACTGTGATGAAAACGAACCCACCAGCTCGTCTTTGGGAGGAATTGTGAATCCATAGAGATGTAAAAAAAATGATGGCACACTCGCAGAAACACTTCTGTGCAAGGTGGTGTTTATTTACAGTGCCAAAAAGTAATCCATTACTAAAGTAATCCGTGTACATTTACAGTGTCCCAGTTACCAATAAAATCCAAAGTATCAAATGAAATAAGAAAAGAGAAGAGAAAACCAAAGTAGCAAATTAATCCTTCACCGATGAGTATCAAAGGAAACAGCTATTTACTCTTGCTATAACAGGGTTTTGAGAATGCGTGAGGCACCACAGTAGCACTCTTCCGTTGACTTGATTAACCAGAACAAGCCTTGATTTGGGGTTTTCCATGGGCTTATCAAGGCCAAACCCCGCCCGTTTTCGGTGCCATCGGTGTTGCGTGTGCACCCACTCCCCCGACAGCGCTAACGGGGAAAAAGAGGGTACCAGTTAATGGATGCGGTATGTAGGTGTGTGTTTAATGTAGGTGTGTTAGTGCTGCTTTCCCAGCGGTGGTAGTCAAAGTGAGTTTATCACATTAGTAACGTTTTTAAAAAATACACTCTAAAAAGTGCTATTATTATTTCCAACATACCATTGGGTCAAAAAAGGACAAACCCAACCCAATTCGTAATTTCACAAGTGCTGGGTTACTTCAACCCAAAATTATGGGTTGTTTAACTCATCGTTGGGTCAACTATAAACATTTTCTGGTTTTAATTAACCCAGCAGTCGGAATCATCCCTTGATCCAACGTTGGGTTGAAAATAACCAAAACAATTTTTAGAGTGTAAGCACTAACTACCTGTAGTAAAAAGCATCACCTCTGTGTTGCATGTGAAGTTTCATTTTTACAATATGATGCTACTTTTGTAAATTATCCTTTGTGTCATATTTGAGGGAGGAGACAAACAACCTATACCAGGGGGCAATGTCTGTCCGGGAAAAATGTTAACTGATCCTAATCGTGTCAAATGTCAACAGCAACAAAATGATAAGTTTATGCGTGAACCTTGCATACTTTTAAAAATTATAAGCGTTAAATCGATTGTGATGAATTCTTATACCAACCGTTGTAAGGACGAAAGCTTACTTCTTAGAGCAGACGGCTTCGTGTTCTTTCCAGGCATCCCGTTAAAGAATGCGACATGCACGTCTCCCGGAAATTCAACCAATCAGATAACGACTCTGAACTTGCTGAATTGTTTCCATAAAAGTGTGCCTTATGCATCAGATGTTTAGCCAGGCTGAGATTGTGTACTTAATAATAACAGGAGAGAGATTTTATGAGAAAACGTCATGAGAGGATCAGTAGTCAACTGCTGAGTGGTTGCCAGGGGCAGACATCAGGCTGCGGTTGTGATGTTTTTTTGAGAGTCAGCCCCTTACGGCTTCTCCCCAGGCATAGAGTCGGTCCCCAGCGCTGTCTTACTCATCTTTTGCTCGTCTTAACTGCCACAGTTGCTGTCTTTGAGTATAATCTAGAACTGAAGACAAATCACTGCAGAGAGAAACTACTACATCTAACAGCTCCACCGTGTGTGCGAACACGCCAGATTGCTCGCGAGCGTTTGCGTGTTCTGGGCTTGTGCGACCCCCCAGAAACGACACAATTTATGTCCGTTCTGTTTCCTTTACCATGTTACTCTCCTCTTTTAATTTTTCTTTCCTCCTTTATTTGTCATCTTGACTGTCTCAATATCTTCTTTGTACCCTCTCCCTCTCTCTGGCCCTCTCTATCCTCTCTCCTTCCATTTTCCTTGGCAGTCTCGTTCATCTTGTTGTTATCCTGATAGCAAGCTTTGAGATATGCTCCTGTAATCACAATGTAACCGAATTAGTCTACTACATCACACTTACTGAGTATATAACACACACATGCGTGCACACACAGGGAAATGTAGATCCCGCAGTCGAAGCACACAAAACACATCTGCATAATAATGACTTTGATAATTTAATATATGACATTGTAAATTACACGGCAAGGCCAAGTAGACACAGGCCAACAACTGAAAATATGTATTCCTCTATGATGCCAGTACAGTTAATAACGGAAATATGCTGTCTATTCCCACTAAAGCCTCTCTCATTTTGCGATTATTAAAATTAAAATTTCCTCCTAAATGACATTTGTTGGCACTTTCCCATCCATTCAAAAGGATATACTTAACTGTTTTACACTCACCGGAAGTTTAATTAACGTACATCATTAAAAATCTGTTTGTACATTGTGCTTTTAATGTAATGTTTTCTGTTTTGCTCAAAGTAACCTCAGTCACCCCCAGATTGAAGAGTAATCATCCGGCGGGAGAGCTTTGCTCGAGTAGCGCCTCACAGCCCGCTTCACTTCCGCTACATAAATGAAACCGTGACCACTGAGTGCATGATGTGTTCAGCATCCCACGCATTTCGATTGAATAAGGGCATCATCTGGGTACTCGGTGCACTTCTTTCTTGGACTTTTCAATGTAAACACACCACTCACACTATACTACTAAATAGTGTAGAATAGAGCATGTATGTGATTTGGGTCTCTTCACCTTACACATGATTTGCAAAGGTAAGCTTATAATAATGATTTATAATTTGAGCTGTCGTAAGAACTCTTGCATTAAAAAGAACATTTCAAAAGGAATTTTGCTCCTTGTCCAATTTACACAATTTTGATATGTTGCATTGGGTCACAACATAATTTGTTCAACCACCAAACTTGATTTGTTTAGGTTGAAACTAGAAAAAATAATTGAATTTATGAAAATATATAATGTATTTAAAAAAAACTGATTGCCATTGTTTAAAAGAGTGGTTGTTTGTGCTCAACAGGTTATGTTTTTAAACTTTTTTTTTTTTTTACCTGAAAGTTTGCCACTTAAACACGTAAACGTAACTTCAATATTTGCAATTGATGCCCATATTTGTTTAATTTTTGTTATGTTAATTTCACATAATCTTTGAGTGTAAGATAAAGTATTGATTCACACAGAGATGGCGATAGAGGAGCAATAGTTACGGGTTATAGCTTTAAGGCAGCAATGTGGGGATTTTAGTGTTGTCTAGTGGTGAGGTTGAGAATTGCAACCAACGGCCCACTCCACCCCTCCGGCTCCCTTTCAAAGCACTATGGCGGCTCCCAAAGGACAATGATGTCATTACGTTTTCACTTTTTTTGCTGAATGAGATAAAGTATCTATGAAACGTATTCTGTAGAGCAGTTTGTCCGTTTAGGGCTACTTTACAACATGACAAATTACCTGTAAGATGACCCGCGGTGTATGTAGATAGAAATATTCTAAGGTAATAAAAACACAACGCTTCATTATTAAAGGTCTTTACACAACTCTGAAAACATAGTTTTGTAAATGATATTACATTTATGTCAATAGATCCCCCAAATTACACACTGGACCTTTAAGTGTAAAAAGGAGAAAAAATTCAATGAGGGAGATAAACGCATTGCACTTGATAATGTTTTTTGTCTGGTCCCCAGGTGTGTGTGTTTGTACATGTTCAATCTGTCTTGCTAATGACACGGACTGCACACTTCACTCCCCCAGCAGCTCCTCAAGCAAGGCTAATGCACTGACCTCAAAGTTCAAAGACAGACAAAGAGAGAAGTAAGATCGAGAGAAAGAGAGATAGAAAGACAGAGATTGAAAGGCCAAAGCTAAGAGGGCTAAAGACTGCAGGTGACATCCCATCCCCTTGTTCTCAAACACCATCCCTGTTTCTCATTACACTTCGAATTATCAAATTATTGTCACAAAATTGTAATAGATGCTCTCCGCTGACCCCACAGGCCAAAATAGACATTACATCACCAGTTTCAACCAGTCAGAAACCGCTGCCTTTCTGTAGTGTTCTGTCCGTGTTTTTTCTCACTCCCACCCACCCCCTCTGTTTCGAAGAAAGGTATGCTTGTCAGCTTTCATGTAAGAATTTATTCCAGCTTGTTTCAGTTCCAGAGTGTGTGTATGTGTGCCTGTGTTAGAGAGATGGGAGCCCTTGATTTTAACAGCTCACTTCAGACCTCAGTGAACTTCTGAAGAAGCTCTTAAGCCATCTGACCCGAGTGAGAACATAACTTGAGAACATGAGGAAGGAGAAGTTAGCGAGAAGAATAGATGTGATGAAAAGGCCTTTCAAAATTGTACCTTCGTGTCAGCCTAGGAAAAAAAACGTTTAGTAGATTAACATGGCACAAAACCATTCTTCAGTTCTAGATGAATATCAAACTTAAATGTCATCGTAATGTCTAACATTGACGTGTCCTTTATTGCAACAGAGACGTACTGTATGAGGAAGAGAAGACGGACTGCTTCTACTTTTACTAGAAAAATGAAATACAGTGCAGTAGTTCCAACTTTCAGTTTAAAGCACCATTAACATTTTTAATAGATGTTTTATCTATTTTGTATTTACAATGATTTTACATTTTACTTTTTGTATTAACAATGTATTAGCAAAATGGCCGACATTTTGGATTGGAGCTTGAGTTCAATCCCATACAGTACATCACAGAAAGTCAGCCACAGTAATGAGAGAGACAGACAGATGCACAGACAGTGTAAGTGGGACAGTGACTGTTGAGATAAGCGAACACAGAATATGTTTGATTTTAGCAGTGGAAATGGATCTGTGAGGTCACAGTTTTATCAGCACTGGAAACACATTGCTGTGTGTCCCCCTGACAGAGAGAGAGAGAGAGAGAGAGAGAGAGAGAGAGAGGGGGGGGTAAAGACTGAGGCAAATAGAGTGAGAAAATAAGTAAATGTAATTATTCAAGATTTTCATATATATGTTTTCCATACTGATGCACTCAGGCACTCAGTAACATAATCTCAGATTTAATTGGACAGACTAACACAACCTACAGTGACATTGATGCCAACCATGCAGCTGTGAAGCAGTAAATTAACAGTTAGCGAAACTGTTTGCGGTACTAATTTTCGCAGACACATTTTTACCAATGCAGTGCAGTACAAGGTACAGTATTCATCTTATCAGAATTTCATTAGATCAAACAAATGACCTTTGCGTCGCTATGCTCTACCAATTGAGCTACGGGAACACACTATTGTATTCATGTATCTATAAGGACAGGGCAGATCATTTTACATTTAACAGCATCAAACTTAAACTCTGGTCCTAAACATGATGTATTGTAATTCCTTACAGAATTTAACGCATAATCAAACAATCTCGGCTAAATCGTTGTCACTTGCAAAATGTTGTCAGAGATTTTCTGCATAATTTGGTCGAAATCATCAAATCGCGCATTCTGTGAAAACCTGCTCCAAAAGTCAAGCAGAGATACTCTTTTTTTAAGGAGATAAAAGGGTGCGTAACACTCACGATTGGAGAAAGCGTAACGGCTAACAACATCCATTGACATCCATTAAAAAACTAGCCTCTCCTTTCCTGCATTCCACTGATGCCAAGCACATAGGATTAGCAGATGCGCTTTTTTGGCTAAAAGTTGCAGGCTTGCCATCTAGTGGCTTTAAGTCAAGTTAGCCTCACCGACACGTGTGTCACGTTCTTAAACACTCAGCTGAAAAACAACACAAAGCCATCTGATTTATGAAGAAAGCTGTCATGTTTATATTGGTGACTATGAACATTAATCACGATAAAATATATGCTCATTTCTTAAAATTATGCGAGGTTCATGGCACAAACTCATAAACGTTGCTGTAACCTTTTGAAACGTTTGGTTTGAAACGGTCTGTTATCACAGGGATATTTCCACAAAAATTAGCATGAAGCAGCATTAAACTAAATATTATTGGTTGCTTGACCTGTCAGTCAAAATGGCCTCTTGGGCAAGACATGGTGACTTTTATGCCAAGCGGCCAAGGTTAGCCATGAATCTGCTGCATGCCTTTTAATAATAGGAAATTAAACAATAATGCTTTCACATGTGGTAGTTTTAAAGAAGAACTAATAATTAATAAGAGTGGAAACACTTTTGGTTCTTCAGATTTAAAGTCCTTTCTGAAAGGAGCAATGCATCACATCTGCAAAATAAGATCAAAATAATTAACTAGCCATGCAGGAATTCCCACGAAACACAATATCACGTACGTTCATTTGATGATCTTGTAATTAAATGTCATGGCAAATTTAATGTCTGTTGTGTTTTCATTTTAATATTTAATTTAGCTTTCTCCTTGTCGTCATTCATCTTTCCATTATCAGAGGTCGCCCTTGGCAACTAGTTTAAAGTTGTTCTTTCTTTGGAGTCGATGTTGTTGTTTTGATGTGATTGTTGTGCTGTGTGCATGTTCCGCCGGGACCGCGGCTGCACCTTAATGCACTAAGTCAAATCCATTAGAGACCCATCAGTATCTAATTACTGAGTTTTCAACTAAGAAAAGGACAAACACGCAACAAGACAGAAAAATACTGAAAAAGGTGCCTAATGGGAGATGAGTAGACGACCTCCCACGTCCACAATCTCAAGAGATGTGCTTCGTAGAGGAGGATGGGGAGAAAGGTGGCGCATGACCGAGCGAGAGATATTTGACGGGGAGAAATCTCTGGCCCATTACATCAAGATCGATACTGTGAGTGTAAACATGGTGATATATGGGTCCTACCTGGCTGCTGGGTAATTAGAGTGTCAAGCACAGCTCCATATGCCAACAGCTTTGAGCTAGAAAAGTAAGATATTGCTTTTTCTTTCTGTGTGAAAACCAGTTTTTATTACCTGGGACATTGCAGATTATATATGCTGTTATGCCAGTTTACAAGGAGAATGCACGATAGTATCTACGGAAATATATACTTGTTTATATTTACAGTACATACAAGACGATGTGATTGAATACAGAAGATTTTAAGTTTCACATACACACAACAATGTTCTGCAATCACACACATCAGTAGTGTTGGGTAATGTTTAATCGATTTCCATTCTTATCGATTCCCAGTTTCGATTCCAAAGTTGTAAATAATGAAATAAAACATTAAGATATAAACCTTCTAATATTTATATAATATAATATAATATATAGCAACGTTTTGTTTTTAAACACATTTCTGTATATAAAACTACTGTCAGATATTACTAAAGAGGGTGTGTGAGATGTGAACACAGTTGTTTTTGTGACTGATATAAGCAACCATATATATTTGTAGGAGTTTCTAAGACACAAACTTTATTGGAGGAGAGTATTTAAATGAATCACGCAATGTGATTTTCTAACATATGCACTCGTCAATAATTGGTGGCGTTATTATTTAACACCCAAAAAAAAGCCTGTTTGTTAAACCCTACACTACTTTGCACTGCTCCTGGTAAATTGCCCTGGGCATTATGGGAATAAGATAGTGTGCCTTTGTTTCTTAATGTGCGTCTTGTTGGTAAATCACCGGCAGGAATTTCCACTATTGGCGCTTTTCTGAAATTCTGTCTCACTCTAATTTTTTCTTGTTTAGACTGAAAAGTGTTTTTTGTATCCATTGTCAGCATGTATGTGTGTTAAGAATTTTCTGTTTGTACAAATTGTGTCTCCACTAGTTGTGATGGTTCAGTAAATCTACTTTTTGCGGGAGAAATATTAATAATAATGTTACGTGGCACAAACACTCTCTTCTATGCCGTCAGTATTGTTTTGGGAATTCTCGCGCATAATGTCACCGTTTTCACAGATTTATGCTTTCACAGTTTACAAGCAGATGATAACATCGTCATTTGCAAAAGTCCACTTTGAAATGCTTTTCACGCTTTCTGTATAACAGTGACTACACAATATAGCTCAAATAAGTGAGTATGGTGCTTGTCATGGGGCATCGTGGTAAAGGCATAGGCCTGATTCCCAAGGAACACACAAATTGATCAAATGTACACTTTAAATGCACAGTAAATTGTTCTGGATAAACAGATCAGCCAAATGCATAAATGTATTATAAATACATCATAACCTAGTGACAAATGTAGTCTCATTCATATTTATTTATGCATTTGGATGAATCCTAATCAATTTACAAAGACCTATACAAAGACTCATCACAACCTCACCATTCAACTGGGCTCATCAACCATCAATGCTAAATGACTAAATGTCAATGTAAATGTCAATTTACAGCGCATTCAAAATAAGGAAGCATGTGTATTTCTTGAAACCAAGCAAATAACATTTGAACTACCATACTGCTTAACCAATTACAGTGTTCAATTCAGTTTTATTTAGCGCTTTTCACAATGTGCATTGTTCAAAAGCAGCTTTAAAGGAAAAAAAATAAAAGCAGAGAAACACAGATAAGGTAAAACATAGTGCATGGTTTTTATAGAACAAGCAAGAACATTCTAGTTAATAATATCTAATAAATGCAGTCTCAGGGTGAGCAAGCCAACACTGCCCTGTGGCAAAGAACCCAAACTCCAATAAAAAATAAATGGAGAAAAAAAACTCAGGAGAAACCAGTCTTAGCCGGGAGGGCCAGATCTCCCCTGACATGTCACAGCTGCACTCAGTGACCCCGACCAAAAGCCATCGAGCTCCATCCACGACGGATAGGGAGAGCCCACCAGCCCTGACCCAGGAAGCCCCACCCGCCAAAACTATGCAGGTCAAGCCGGTCCCATTCCCTGATCGACACCATACAACAGCATGCTCTCGCAGGAGGTTGGCATGGGATTTTCAGATGTAGCTGGCGTAATCTCTAGTTGGGGATGGGCATATGACGTTTATATGGGCCTGGTGGAATCTCCCTCTACCTCAGGATAGGCATTACTGTTTGTTGGAGTAACAGTGCAGCCTTCAATTTGTAGGTTAATCTGAAATATTCTGTTTACGTGTCTTTTGTCCGATAAGTAATATTTCTGTTCTAATAGAATTTAAAAAGAAGGAAATTACTAGTCATCCAATGTTTTAAATCTTCATTGCACTCTGCCAATTTGGATATCTGGAAGGAATCATCTGGTCCTGATGAGATATATAGCTGAGTATCATCTACATAACAGTGAAAGCTAATTCCATGTTTTCTAATAATGTTGCCAAGGAGCAGCATGTATATGGAGAATAGCAAAGGTCCTAAAACCGATCCCTGAGGTAATCCATAATTCACTTGCGTCAGATTTGAAGACTCCCCGTTTAAATGGACAAATTGATATCTGTCTGATAAGTAAGATCTGAACCATTGTAGTGCCTGTCTCTGAATACAGGTAATTGTGTAAGCGATCTAAAAGTATGTTGTGGTCTAGTATCGAACGCAACACTAGGGTCAAGCAGGACTAGGAGTGAGGTGTAATCTTTATCTGATGCTATAAGGAGGTCATTTGTAATTTCATTGGCAGAGTTTCAGTGCTATGATGCAATCTAAAGCCTGACTGAATTTCAGAGAACAACTTAGTGGACACTACCTTTTCTAGTATTTTAGACGGGTAAGGGAGATTTGAAATCGGTCTATAGCTTCCTAGTTCATTGGGGTCTAAATTTGGTTTCTTGATAAGAGGCTTAAGGACGGCCAGTTTAAAGGGTCCTGTGACATGTCCTAGATTAATTGACGAGTTGATAATGTTGTAAGTCTGCACAATTGCAACAGGTAATAAATAACACTTTTAAAACTTTTGTTGGTACTGGGTCTAATAAGCATGTTTTGGTTTAGATTTTTTAATCCGTTTAATTAAATCTTCCTGTTTTATAGGTGAAACACTGTAGCTTTTCTTTTCGTGCGATGGATGGTACTAATTCACAGGACATACTTGGAGGTTGAGTTTTAACTATTTTGTCTCATATGTTATCGATTTTCTCTGTAAAAATGTCATGAATTCATTGCTACCAATGTGCTGCAGAATAACCAGGTCAGTTTAGGTCTGTTTATTTGTTAATTTAGCAACTGTACTAAATAAAAAGCTTGGATTGTTTTTGTTAGTTTCTGTGAGGTTTCGGAGATGTTCAGCCTTTGATGCTTTCAGTGCCTTTTTGTAACAGTGTGCGCTCTCTCTCCACGCAATTTTAAATCTTATTGGGTGTGTTTCCATTGGCGCTCCAGGTTACGTGTTTCTCTTTAAAGGGCGCGGGTGTTGCTATTGTATCATAGTGCTATGTTTTTCTCCATCTTTTTTTACTTTATAGGTAAGAAAGCGCGATTCTGTATTTATTGGTATTGTTATTAAAGGAGTCAGATCTGGCTAGTTCTTTGCAAAACTATCTTTAGTAGTCGAGGTAATTGTTCTATCCCGACTAGTTATACGGCTGATTTCTGCAGTGCCCAGTGTACATGTTTTAAGATGGTGATCGGTGATATCGTCGCTTTGAGGAATAATGTATATATTGGTTAGATTGGATATAATCAAGTCTAATGTATGATTAAATCGATGAGTGGGTCTATTTATGTGTTATGTTTCTCCAAAACAGTGTTCTCCTGTGTCATACAGTAGAGGGGTGGACGGATGAGAAGTGGTGGGATGCTTCAGGTTTATGACCGTGACCGTGTTTCACAAAGGTCGCTAAATGAGAAAACATTGTGGGAGGCTAATCAATTATAAACACCGGCTAGCCTGAGTGGCCAAGCGAAACGACCAAATCAGCCAGGACACTGATAATTTATATCCCAGGGACTTTTCATTTTACCCAGAAGGCCATAGGGTCCCAAGCCGCCTTACTTAGGGGCAGAGCGGGCCATAAATCTCATTGACTCATGGGAAATGGTGTGTGCCGGC
Source organism: Triplophysa dalaica (assembly GCF_015846415.1). Lineage (NCBI taxonomy): Eukaryota > Metazoa > Chordata > Actinopteri > Cypriniformes > Nemacheilidae > Triplophysa > Triplophysa dalaica. Next base: position 8,771,484 of record NC_079554.1, on the reverse strand, counting down.
GTGGGTGTGTGTCTGACTCGAAACACAGTCTCACTGTGACTCAGGTGACCTATGACTGGACTTTTTTCCATCCAGCACTTTTATTGTTTGGTGAAGAGTAATTGAAAGATAAAACCATGACCAAATAAAACACACGAATTAACTTAGTCCAACTCAAACATACCTTGTGTTTTTATGTGCGTGTGTGTGTTTGTGTGTGTTGCTGAGTCATCAGTCAGTGTGGATGACACCCGTTGAGGACCCCCTCCGCCCCGCTTAGCCAGCAGTAATCCTCCTGCTGCTGTTGCTACTACATTCCCCACTGAATCACAGACACTAAATAAACATTAAAATAAAACACAAATTAACTAGAACGAATAACCTTGTTTTGTGACCATCTGACCAAAAATTCAGTCCTTCAATTACTTTATCGGGAAATAGAATTTTAATGCATTAAACTGTGCTACTTTCAATTATTTTGACCAGACAATCATGGCAAAAAAACAGGTCCGAAAGATTCCACAACAATGTACCCCATGGTTGGTCTGCCTGCATTCCCAAACTATTTATGTTTCTATATTTCTGAATATTGCACAATAAGCTACAAATCAATAGTTTAGACATTTTCACTTTGTTTTATTTTAATGTAGTATTGTCATAGAAGTGACTCATAGGATTGTAATTTATTCCCTCTAAAAAAACTGCAACAAATAATTTTGCGTTTTTATCTTAATTATAAAGAGTATACATACATACATACATTGGGGCAATGTATAAAAATGATTTAATTTTACACAAAACCCTCTAAATTTGAACAATTTGACAATTATTCTGTTACAATAGCCTATGTTGCTATAAAAAGTTCAATATGCTGTGATATTCCTGAGAACTGATATGTGACTTTTTTATTTTCCTCAATATAAATATGAAACTAATATGATTTGCATGATTTTTCGAGTGGTGAGGGGATGGGTTTTGGTAAAAACGAATTAAGACCTTATTATGTTCTTTTATAATAAATGAAATTCAATTTACATATATAGCACTTTTCACAATGTGCATTGTTTAAAATCAGCTTTAAAGGAGAAAATAAGAAAAATAGAAAATCACAGAAAGGTAAAACACAGCACTGTGCATGGTGTTTATAAACCAAGCAAGATCCTTCTTATAAATAATATCCAATAAATAATTAAATAAATGAATAATAAATGCGAAATTGATGGGATTGGTAAGAAAGGTGATTTTCTAAGCTTTCAAAAGATACGATACATGTCTAGGAGAGATGATGCTATTACAGACCCACCCGTGGGTTAATATGTGCTTAAAATATGTCTTGATGAAGATGCAGTTTTTGTATTTCCCACTGATGCTAATTGGTCTGAAACCAAGGTTCCTATTATTGAACTCTTATAATACCTATTTATATAAAGCCAATAGTTAAATATGAAAGTGACATTTAATTAGCCTTAAAGCATTATTTAAAAGAAAAGATGAAAAATGTATTTTTGTCATTTCTGGATGATCTGATTACAATCACCTGCCCATTAAGTCGCTAAAAAAACAAATGGCCAATAATACAGTATGGATAGTGTCTAAATGGCATGCAAAATAAAAAACACTGTTTATTTTTTTATGTGTCGTTTATGGGCAGGTAAATCTTCGACTGGCGACATCACAATAATAAACCAGCATGCAGCAGCAAACTGTTTACAGAAAATAATGGCGCAGCTGTTTCCATGAAACATTGCAAAGACAATAAAAATGCAATTAGACTCTTGTTTAGTTTACCTAAATGGCCTCAAACAAAACTCAATATATCAAAGACTCTGTGTCACAAACATTCGGAAAATCCAGAGATTAGATGTTCTCTGTGTGAGCCATCTGACACAAGATGTGAGCAGATCTAGTCCATGCTGCTGAATCATTAGTGCCCTGGAGATGTCACAGTTATGGTGGATACAGTTTACTGGCACATTCATAGTGCATTTGATTATGAGTCAATAAATCAGCAGTGTTGTGTTGAATGTGACAAAACTTTATTTAGAACATAAACAGTATTCAAATATACATTTCCAGGGAACTCCAAAACTGATATTACAAAGTAATCACATGTTTATATATAAAAGTTATGAAAAGGTAAACAAAATGAAGTAGACTACTATAATTTTGTTAATATGTTCATTACAGTTATGCATATAACTCGTAGCATTTAGGTTCAACTTTTAAGGCGGCACACGGTACGAATTCTGACAATCGCCAGTTCGTGAGCCCTGTAAACACTGTATATTTTTTGATGACTCTGTAATGGTAAATGCTCATAACATGCTTGCCGTAATTCCTCTCACACAATGAGAGCCTGGTCCATAAGAGCATAAACGATTTCCTCCTGAGCAAAAACAATCGCCTAAGCCCTCGTACGACAGCAACAATCCCACCGCGTATGCCTGCCTTCAGGTTTCACTTGAAACATTTCATCTACTGCTTGCAGCGTGTTTCTACACACTGGGCCCATCAATCTCACTTCAATATTGAAGTCTGAGTACGTCACAGTGGTGAAAGGACCCTGACAATATATTACTCCATGAAGCCATACATGTAGCTTTTAATTCCATAATTGCCTGGAAATTTTTGTCTAAAAAAGTGCCTCTGCACTGTAAAATATTTCTACAGTATATCTGCCAATCTTCTTTTTTTCCTTCCGTTCCCTTTATCTGATGAAGTTATTTTAAACTACTAAAAAAAGAATGCAAATTAATAAAGCAGGTTGGAAGTCAAGTTCATTTGTAGAGTTATGTCACAGTAAAGACTATTCTTAAAAGATTAGGGAAAATGCAAAAACATGATATTCTAAACTACTGTAATGAGCAACTATTGAATGGCAGTTGTATGATGTGATTTGGGTGTAGCAAAGTTTATTATGAAACTAAATACAGAGTAACAAAAAATCAGAGTGAAACTTAATCAAGCATATGAGAGTTTGCTGCATCAACACATTAACCTTTAGATTTCCGGTGCGACTGATGTGAGGAAAGGAAAACCTCGGATGCACCAGACTAAGCAAACAGGGGACTTTCAGAGCGGCAAAAAGTGCACGAAACAGCAGAAAAAAATAATGATGCGTCACACTAGAGGTTGACCGTTTTCAAACCATTATACAAATTACTCAGTGTGAGCATTGCATTTGTCAGTCGTCAAAACAGAAATGTATTTATGTTGGATGCCGTTATAAAAAATAAACAAATTTCTAAGAAAACAGAAATTCAATAAAACCCTGAAGCATCCTGGTGATTCATGAAATAGAGCGAGAAATGAGGTGTATAACAAGATGACCAAAAACATTTTAGCCACATTTTGACTTCCAATAATTAGCTACGAAACTTTACAGAGCATGACAGGAAATCATTTTTAACACAGCCAAGTTTTAATAGAGTATTGTGGGAAAGTTGTGGGGATTGGTGCTGCTCTTTTCAGTTAAGGTTGAAACGTTTTCCATATACTTTGCTTATTGTCTCAGTATTAAGGTTGCTTAACATAACTTACATACATTAGAATTTTTAATACCTCCTGGAATCATTGTTCTCATACTTTTTGATATTTATTGGCTGATAGGAACGCTCCAGTAACAATTAAAGGAAAGACTATTTGGATTTTCTGATATAAAAACATCAGCCTTTATCTTCACATGAGCCCAACAGCATTATGGGCACATCCAAACAAATGGTTATAATAGTCAGAGCACACTGATACACTCAAGAATTGTGATCAATGTAGCAAACAAGCATTTGTTTCCAGTTTCTTCTACGCTTCCATTGTGTTAACCAATGTGTTTAGTACATACAGTGGGAAACAAAAGTGGCAACACGCTCATAAAGCCAAGCTGTTCCTTACAGTTTCTTGGCCTGCACGCTCTGTTCGCTCCTGGAGCTCTCACAACAAATCAACAATTAGAAGGACCCGATCCAGAAGCTTGAGACATTCAGCATCTGAATCAAATTATATGACCCTGAGAGAGAGAGAGAGAGAGAGAGAGAGAGAGAGAGAGAGAGAGATGAGCGGAGATGGTTAAACAAGGTTAAGGCACCATCATGCCCCATTTACATGACATTATGCAGACCTGAGGATGTCTATCAATGAGCCCATTCACTAAACAAGCCCTTCAATTAACCATCTACACATCCCCTTATACACCGCCTGTCACATTTCATTACAGTGCTTATCTGAAACAAAAGCATTAGCTGACACACATCATGTTGCGTGTGTGTGTTTGAGAGAGAACACGCAGTCATCTGTTGGCTGGAGTACAGGTACATGTACATGAATGTCAGTGTAGCATGGCCATAGAGACGTTACCTATAGTTATTGAGTATTATTACCAATAGTGAATGATTTTAGACTGCTGTATTTTGTGATTACTGTCATTTTTCATTTGTTCTCTTTATCCATTTTTTTCACAATGCCCAAAATTATCCTTTATGCCTTGCGTATGCGCGTAGGGCTGTTGCTTAAGACTTCCGGTTAACCACTTGATCCCATTAGTTAGGCATTACCAAGATAGCTTGAAAGCTATTAAACGAAGGATGTAATACTTTAAGTATTCTAAAACAGCTAAATGTCAAAGAGCAGTGTCTAACTTATTTCAAAACAACTTTGTTTCTCAATACAAGATGTTGGACAGCGACTGTATACAGGGATGATGACATTAAACTCCAGCCAGCAGGTACATTTGATGTATCGTCTTATGTATGTAGATGGCCAATAGCTTTACATTTCTTAAAACAATATATGCAGTGTTAACATGCCTTTATTTATACAGCTACAATTCTGACTTGGCCAAACATACACTTAAATACATAGGTACAAAATACTTTTAAATAGTGTGTATTTCCTTTGCATCCACTGTGAATACGTATGTTATGTTTGAATACTGTGATATTAAACTTAATTTGATATTATAATAAATTATTACTGGATATGATTGATGTGTTAATAGTGATGTACTAAGCAATAACAATAAAGTATATAACAAAGTTAACAATATGTTGTGATCAGGGCCATATGCTGGATTTTGGAAATACAGAGGTCCAAAAACTGAATTTGTCACAAAAAAAAAATACTTTCTTGATTTACATACAGTATGTGCAAATTACATAATGATTGCTAAAAACATCTCTGTCTTTTCATGTTCATCAGTAATGAAAGTAAACACATGGTCAATTGATATTTTTATACATATACTACCAGATTGAAATACAACCCGTCCTTCATAAAGGATCATTATGCATTTGCGTTTGAATTTATATAAAGGTACAAAGTTTCCATTTTTGAGTGAACTGTCCCTTTACCTTTTTTTGTGTAACTACAGAAGTTGCAGACACTAAGTTTTTTGTTAATTAAAAATAGGTAATAGGTTTTGTGTTCACACAATAGAAGGGAATAGGGTCTAGTGCTTTAATAAAAATAGTGCTGTAATGAAAAAAAATCTTTCTTCAAAATATATTCTTTCATGTTCTGTGGAAGAAGGAAAGTCATAAAGGTTTGAAATGATAAAAAATCATTCTTGGGTGAACTATCACTTTTATATTAATCATGAAAAAATAAAATCATAAATACATGATAAAATGAAATTGTACCAAACAAATACTTGGGTTAAACAATACATTTTTATTACACATTATTATCTCTACATATTTTTCCTCATCCTGGGGTGGATCGTGGATGGATTTTTACAAATGCTTGTTGCAATGCATTCTGGGACAGCTTTTAACAATGTATTTAAAACTGAAACGAGTAGCTTTTTGCATCCCAATTCTCAACTCCCTTTGAAACCAAAATTTTAAGATTACTTTGCATACTTTACAGGTGTTTATTGAACAAATAAATTTTGATTTTACAGTTCTAAATCGTGGTGAGATACGGAGATAGTTTTAAAACAGAATAAGTATATTAGATTTCGATTTCTTTATTATTCACTGCATGACACAAACAATGAAATTTGAGTGCACTTTCTGAAAAATGTAACTTAAAAAATATATTCAATACAATTAAAAGAAGCTATTCACATACAAAATTTGCATGCTTGCACTTGCTCAAACTCACTGTTTATTGTTTACCTAAAAAATTACGGATTGCAGCTTCAACTTCAACCAAAGGAAAACCAATCACAATTATATCCACATTTTCAAACCGCATTTGCATTGAGATGGCACTTATAATGCCTGAAAATGCTGCCTATATAGCAAAAGGTCCCCGGTTGAAACAGAGCCTCTTTCTTTCTCTTTCTGATCAAAGTGAATTTCTTGTCACTATGGCAGCTATGTTGGGACATCCTAAAATCCAGCCAAGTTTGATTGTCCCTTTTAATCAACGTCTTCCATTATTCTCCTCCTAAATCAAAGCAAAGCACTACAATGGTCTCCGGCTATCTTTAATGACCAGGTAAATATTGAATAAGGGGAGAAGTCCTGAACATCTATTTTAAGGCCTGACCTGTCTATCTTGCTTACGGATAACACCCAGCAAATGGAAGATAATTATCATTTCAAGGTGATTGGTAATCAAGGCTGACAGCTTGCTCCTGGTACGCGGCATTGTGATGTCTCATTTACATGCGGCGAGTTCCACGCAAGCTGTGATTCACCGGTGAGAGTGGAATCCTCATGCCAACAGATGTGAAACTGATATATCACACTATTTACTTTTCCATCTCACAAGAAGCAGGTGATGAGATGGATCTCGGGTGTGTGAGATTACACGTTGAGTTTCAGACACAGAATGTTTAGAGTGCATTCATGTATCATGCACATTACAGAATAATAAAAAAGCTAAAGAAGAGTAGGATTCACGCCTGGTTGGCAAGTATTTGTTGACCTGAGATGGTGTGAAAAGTAAAAAAACAAAGATGGTAAAAGATATGTTGTGTCCAATCTATGGTATCCCTACTAAAAAGAAGAACCCAAAACCACAACATTTAAATTGCTCGAGCTGCGCGGGCACTGATGCTTGCTTTCCGGCAAATGATGGTTACAAATGCTTCCGCATATAAGACCGACATCCTATTGGCTCAAAACGAAAAATGCTGCGTTTGTCAGCGGAATTTACGAAAGCAACCATCAGTGCATGTGTAGCCCGAAGGATAACGAAAGCTAGACATTAAGGTTAATAGCGCTGCCAACATGGATATTTCTTTTCAACAAACGCATCGATTCGCATCAGAAGATATTTGTTAAGACCACAGAGCCATGTCGAGCCATTCTTTGATTGATGGATGTACTTTTTGGACCTCCGCTTGGAAGTAAAATGATACTTGGGATTATACTTTATTATGATCCCATTATTATAAAGTATTTTACTTTATTCACTGAATTGTTTTTCCAGAAAAAAACCTTATTTGTTGATGATGCCGTTCACCCGAAATATCGCTTTAAGTCTATCTCTCACACAAAGCCATTGTGTTGTTTCAAAAGACTTAAAAAAACTTTTGTTGCATTTGACAACATATCTGACAACACCATCTACTTTCACAAAAAGCAGCTTAGAGATTTTGCAAAACACCACATTTCACAGAAATGCGAAATTGAAATGGGTTTGAAAGTAAAGGATGACAGAATTTTCACTTTGGGGTGACTTACTGCTTTAAGTGGTGTAACTTTATTCTTTTTAACAGTTGTTGGGCTGTTTTGTGGAGAGCCACAAAAGTCAGTTTCAATAAAGCATATCACAGGGAGTGAAAAGCTTTTTTTTGGTAACTGTTGGCAACCCAATCAAGTGCAAATCTGCTGATCTTGCACATATACAGAAACATACAAAAGTCTCTCAAGCATCTAACCCTCTCTTAACATTTTAATGAGACAGAAGACAATAGACCGACTACTTTTCAGCACAGTCCCTTCAACGGGATTCTATTTGACGTTGACAGATAATTTTCATATTAGGAGGCAGACCTCTCCACAATGTCTCCATAATCAAAAGAATATCGCACTGTCAAACCTTAATCAAAGCACTCAAACCCACAACTGCACTTAGACAGATGCCATTTTCAACAACATCTTAAGTGAAAATAAAATTGAAGTATATCCGTCCTAGTGTGAATGTGTGTATTTCTACGTGAAGCAATTACCATTTTCTTTCTTTAAAGCAGTTCTTCCCTCTCAATCTTTAAACAAAGTCTCTTAAACTCAGACTTGTTCTCACATTTGTGTTAGTGCAGAGCTACCAACTGCAATATCGAGCATGCAAAACATCTGATGTGCACATGTACGCTTGTCTGCACTTTTGTTTTGAAAGAATTGGCTTCCCTTAGCACACATCCTCATCTATTCAGAGCAAAATCATCACATTACCAAAAAAAAGTTTCTAGACCAACTGAGGTGTACCCATATGTTTTTCCACAGCCGCCCAAGCTGATGTCAAAAGTTTTGGCTCACTAGCCAAGTTCATTTTACACCAGAGATGTGATGTCATAATGATGTCATCACGTATTATAGTGTTGTCTTTAAAGGCTGTTGATTCAAGGCTTGCCAATTGTTTAGGAATAAATATTCCATGAAAGAACACGGCGCTCAGCAACAGACATATTTTTGGTCTGATAAAGAACAAGTCAGACTGCATTTCTTGCAATTAAATGCATGCCATGTTTCAACAATGTTAGAATGGTTAGTAAATTAGTGTTTTCTATGGTGGTCGCCAAGTATTTATTTTGGACCCCAATAACCTTTTACTTTAAAACTTGCGAAAAACGTTATGTATCTTCACTACTGGAATCTTTTTATGAGGATGACATTTATTTTTCGAAGAACCAATTTTGATTAAAAAAAACATTTTCCAGTTACCTCCACCTTACACACACACTAAATCAAACCATACTCCAAAGGAAAAGTTTTAGAAAATATCTTGTGAGCTACAGAACACAGACTTTGTGTTTAATTGTAAACAGTACCACCCACCATCTTCATGGTCCTGTACTGAACCAAACACTGAAGGTGATGATGGGTCTTACAGCTCGAACAAATATCAAAGTGTATAAGAGATTAGAGAAAAAAGTTACAAAGTTTTGATTCTAAAAAGTGAGGTTGGTCTATATTCAGCCACAACAAACTAATAGATGGTTACAAGATCTAAGACAGCTTCCTTTGGCCAATGTTTTCAAAGGTCAAATGCGGTTTACTTCCAGTTTACTTTCAACAGTGGTAACATTGGTTTTGTGTTCATACAATGCAAGTCAATGGGTGCCACCATTGTTCGGTTATCAACATTCTTCAAAATATTCTCTTTTGTGTTCTGTGGAAGAAAGAAAGTCATACAGGTTTGAAATGACAACAGTTAATAAATGATGACAGGTTTTTCCCTTTTGGGTGAACTATCCCTTTAACAAATACAACCTTATTGTAAAGTGTTACCTGTCAAACATATTACATTATACACTTGACATGCTGATGTCATGCTAAATAATGAAAATGATGCTGTGTGATGTTCTGCCACAATATTCAGATCTGTATGGAAATGTTCATGTCTTTCGATTACAGAGAGCCATTTCCCCTATTTTAAAAGTCCAATGTGTGATTTGTATGCAATTCATTTTACCAAAGGCAATTGCAAAGAAGGGGTTTTCAATTGAGCAAAAATTTTTAATAGCACTCAGTGTACAATTTTCGGTGAAATAAACCTTCAAATGACAACTTGGAGTTGTCGCTGTATATTTAACTGGAAATAAGAAAAACTATTTAACATACAGAAGCATAAAAAAGCTTAAGGACGCAAGTTCAGGTCTTTAAAGGGCATTTTTGCCCCCGTAAAATGTTACATCTCTTCAAACAGACACAATGCCTGCGAATAAACGCGATATCAGAATCTGCAGTTTTACACATCCATTCGCACCTTCGGGCTCAGATGAGACTGAGTGAGAACACGCACAGAAGCACACAGCAAGAACAAAAAAGGTGTTTGAAAGCGCAGAGGGAAAAAGCGGGCAGAGAGACGTGCATGAAAAATGCAGTGGGAACGCGTCTATTCTGAAGCTAAATAATGCATTCACACAGTCTCATGAAAAGTGCACTGAGACATTAGCTCATTGTTGGTTACCATTCTCCTCTGCTCTTTCTGTCTGTTGTCATAGATATTTATTAAAGACCACGGCCGTGACCAACTGCGGTGCGTGGTACCGAATGCATTATGTATGAAAACGCTGGTGAATCGTCAGGAGAAACACAAAACTATCGCTTCAACCATCTTACTAAAAGAAGGTCAAATACACCTTTGTGTTATGCCAGCATGGAACATTGTCGAGAGGAGAGATTCTTGAATCTGATTTAAGAGACACAATTGCTCCTGTTCATTCTGAGTTGAGTTTTCATTTTGATATATTCACTTAATCTGAAAATGTTTTTCTTTTCCGCTGTTTAAGTAATTATCATTTTTCACATTTCTAATCACCTTTAAAAGAAAGCACACACTTCCAAGTTTATAGCTGTCGTGACATCTCTGAATATGAATACAACTCTGCTGAATGACTTTTAAGAATAGAGTCCTTTTGACGAAGGTTGTTTGACCTACATTTTCAGTTACAGTGCCCCCGATCGTTCACAGTCAAGCCACATTTAAAAATGCATGAATGCCTTTGCATAAGATGACAAATATCAGAAGTGATATTGAAAAAAACTTTCTAGAACTACACTTCTCATGGCCATCATGACTTTTAAGCTAACTATAACTCTCAATGTGATCTATGGCAGATGTGGTGTCACTTCACATCAGGTTGACACAGGATGTAAACAAGTTCAGACCTCAGTAAACAACATGCTTCCTAACAGCTCACAGTTATATACCATAAATGGAATAAAAGCTTTTCAAAAGAAAAAAACCTTTAGCATTCAATAAATACAAGGCGATAACAGATATTGGTCCTAGTTATTCTGTAACCACAGAACTGCGAGCTTGTCTGCAGCTTCCTCCTAGTTGAAAACAGTAAAAACACTCAAATCAAAATAGTCTTTAAATATTCATTAAGCCCTCTAGCCCTCAAAAGATATAGTTTAGAATGTTAAACAGACCAACGCCATCTCTTTTAAATGATTACTTTAAAGTATCAAATTTGTATCATAAGTTGTAACATAAACACTCTCTCTCCGTTTAATATTTCATGCTTCCTGACATCAGTCAGATTAATATATACATCTTAACAGCAAAAAAGTGACATAAGTCACTTTAACATGTCTTTTTATGACTGTGTGCGTCTGTGCTTACACATTCAAATTTAAATGATGTTTAATACAGTTATTTATGTGTAACATAACCAAAGCCACAATCTAACCCGAAAAGGCAAATTTTGCATTTTTACAATTTTGAAAAAAGTAAAAAAAGAAAACTTCAAATGAGGATGTTCCCAGAGAGAGTTTTTTCTCGTATTTACACACACGTTAGGTTCCTATACATTGTGGGGACTTTCCATAGGCGTAATGATTTTTATAATGGACATATTCTATTGCCTTCCCCTTACCTAACCCAACTCCAAAACCTATCCATCACACACAACTTTCAGCATTTTCTGCCATCGGTCCCCACAATATAATTGTGTCTGAGACTTTTACTATCAATTTGGGGACATTTGGACCAATAAGTATACACACTATATACTAATCCTCACCCTACCTCTAAACCCATCTCTCACACAAACCTTTCTGCATTTTTTATGTTCAAATTAACATCATTCAGTTTGATTCATAGCTGTCATCCTCATGGGGTCCAAAAATGTCTCCAAAAGGTCAAAAATCACTGGCATATATGTTTGTGAGAAACAGGGTTTCCAGGACCAAACACACACACACACATATAGAACCAAGTCCAAAGTGAAGCACTGGCAGTTAAATGGTATACCTAGGCTGTAAATGTCACCCTACACCTTCATAAGCGATGAAGGAGAAGCACTTAAAAGTCCATCCTGCAACTTTACTCCCAGATCAAAGAGAGATAGTAGATGGAGGTCATGATGTTTATGTTTCATCTTTGTCTCATAAAACTATATGCAACATTAATATAGCATTCACACAACGTTTTCTCACATGGAGCAAAAACGATGTTTAGCAGAACGCTGCCAGCCACTGGTCGCCATTTTTTTATTGTATGTAAAAGTGCGGCATCGTACAGATGAAGTCATGCTTAACATTATCTTTTGGGTTCCACCTGAAAACAATCACATCATTGAAGACACAGGGATTGAATAACGGCAGAACTTTTATTTTGGGTTGATCTATCCGTTTAAAACAAGTTTTCACACTGCATGCTTATTTGTTCTATTATGTGGTGTAGTCAGGGAAAATTTCATTGCTCCGCGTTCACACTGTTCAAATCCAGGAAATGATATTTTTCATCTTGTTCTCGGTAGAACAAAGGCAGGGCAGTATCTAGCCAGGATTTTTTCCCCTGGCAGAGAACGTTAAAACAAATAACTTCATCCTGACAAGGGTTCCCACAGAGATGAAAGGGATTGTGGGGACATCTGGAGGGCAGATACAACCAGGTGAAAGGAATAAGATACTCAGAAAGCCAGAAAGTGAGAAGGAGGGAGAGACCAGGATAGGTCCTCAGGATGGAATGAGGCCCTTATTAAAACCACCCTCTGCACTTATTTTGGACGGTGAACAAACATCGGTCTTAAAAAACAAGCCCTTTCATGGAAAAGAAGATCTCGAAACCCACCTAGATAAACCCGGTCAAAAGTGCAAGCAGTAAGAACAAATAAAAAAATCTTTGAGGGCTTTGTAAAACACATTCCTGCCTGCTAATTGGCTCCAGGTGTGTGTTTGTTCTGTTTCTTCGTCTGAATATCTTGGAGATAGTTCGCCAAAAAAGGAAAATTCTATCATCACTTACCCATCATCGCAGACCATCATCGCTTATGGCTGACATCCTTCCACTACTTTCCAATACTCCTTTCCATACAATAAAAAGTGAATGGTGACCTCGGCTGTCCCCAGTCTCCATCCACGTTCGCTTCATAGAAATATCTACATGAAAAGATCTCCTTACGTCTTTTACAAACAAAATAAATGGGTTTAACAAGAAAATCATGACATTGAAGGGATAGTTCACCCAAAAATGAAAATGATGTCACCAATAACTCACTCTCTAGTAGTTCCAAGCCTTCACAAATCTCTTTGTTTGTTTGAACACAGAGAAGGATATTTGGAAGAATGCTTGTAACCAAACAGTTCTTGTACCCCATTGACTACCATAGTACGAAAAAGTACGATGGTAGCCAAAAGTGACCCAGAATTGTGTGACTCCTTCTTTTGTGTTCAACAGAACAACACAATTATAAAGCAATTTTTCTATTGGAGTCAATGGGGTCCAAGAACTGTTGGGTTATCAGCTTTCTTCCAAAAATCGTTCTCTGTGTATATCAGAACAAAGACATGTATACAGTTTTGGAACAACTCGAAGCTGTGAAAATGACAGCATTTTAATTTTTGGGTGAAGTATCCCTTTAATTTGAATCTCTTTAACACCACATCAACTACATCAAACACTTTCTAACTGCCCTCCGTGGCCACTACCTGTTTACTGCTAGTTTATTAATATGTTTTATCAAGCTTCCCAAGCCTTGCCTGTCATCTTCCTACTTTTGGTTGTGCAAACTTACCCATCCATCCACCTTTTTGATGTGATAAGTTTTCGCTTTATTCATCCCTGTTGACCTGCAAAAGTCAGCCCCATTAGTGTAAATGCTTCAAAATACATTTCACCGAGCGAGCGAGCGAGCGACCGAGAGAGAGATTAAATGTAATCACTCAGATACATGCAGTTGTGTCACATTCACACCCCTACCACTCATAATCAAATTTGCTGAGGCTCCGTTGCTAAGAGCTCTTAGAGAAAACCATTTCCTAAAGCCTGCTCTTAAAACTCTCTGCAGACTTTCCCAGCTACAGTTACCCCGGGCCAGAGAAAGCAGCATGCTATAATAATTTGGCTTTAGTTCAGGCTTTTCTCTTTATTAAAACTAGGAAAGTCATGTAAGAATTCGAAGGCACAGCATGCTGTCTCAAACTCTTTCCATATGGAGATGAATGAGTCAGCCATTTTGATTTTTTTTAAACAAAAGGACTTTATAGAGTTGCATGTTTAATCACCAGAGAAATATAGTCTGCTGCCAAAGTCATGATGGCAATGACATGGCATGGAGTGGGCTGTGAGAGCGAAAGCAGATGTAGCGAATTCTTGTAGCTCATCCCATAACTTTTACAAGAGACTGTCCTGCTTGTTTTGTCGGTCCTGGATTTAAGCCATATTCCTGTACATGAGCGAGGGGTGGGGGAAACATATGTTAAAGAGTTTAGGAAAACATGCAGACAAACACACAACGGCCAGTGAGAGAGCCAGACATAGAGGGTGGGAATGTTTGAGAGAGTAAGAGAGACCCCTGAGGGAAAATAGCAAGATTCAAAAAAAGACAAATGTGTATTTTGGTCTGAGAAAATAAGGAAGGAAAGATGAGACTGTTTGCTCTCAACTTCAAATACAACAGGCCCATTATTTTGATGTGGGTTGCTCTTCTCTTACTTTTGTTCTGCCTTTTAGTCGTTGCTTTTGAATGTCCAAAGCCTTAAAACCTTTTGAAAGCTGAAACAGATCAGCCTTAAAATCACTCCGCCCTAATTCTCTCTCAAACTCAGATGTTCTTTATCGGCAATCAATAATGTAAAATGTGGAGGAAAAAATCTGGTTTCAATGCAAACAAACCCATTCGTGGAAGTTGTACTCATGTCTTCACAATAAAGTTACACATTTTAGTTGCTGCATTTAGTTTCTTCTGCTGCAAAAGTAATTGAGTGTGTTTGAAGAATGCATGATTGTTTGCTTGACTTCTCCCGTGGCATTTCTGTGAACCACACAAGAAACCATGCAAGCTCATTTTTTCACATAACAAACACTAGACTCTTTGAAGTCAGTGCAAATAGTTTCAAATTTGGGAATGGAATTTTCTCCAAATTTCAATGTAGTTAAAACAGACAGCCAAGAAATACAGCTCTACCACCCCTTTTTACTCGTTCTTTGTCTCTCCCTGATGTTGACAGAGCTAACACCAAAATCACAGTAGTGGTACATGCTAACAAATGTGCAAGTCTGTTTTGCTATACACAAACATGTGACAAACATTGTGAAACCAGAAAGGGTGCTTGTAACTCAACACAAATAAATACAACCCTCTCAAAAAGAATGTGTCCAACACAGTCTCACAGGGAATTTGGATGTATTTTACAAGGTTGCTAATTTGCACAATTGTAGTGTGTCCGCTTTTGTACCAGTAGCCCTGTTGAAAAAGCATATGTTGGGTGACGTATGTTTTGATGCTGGTTTGCTGGTAGATGCTGATGACCATCTTAAACCAGCTAAAACCAGCACATGACCATCTTGAACCAGCATAAACCAGCATCAAAACATTCCTTACCTCAGCATTTCTGTTTTTTCAACAGGGAGCCTAGCGTTAGTTTGTGGGCTGGGATTAGCGGAGAGGCTTCAGTGTGTTTTTTGTTAATAATCGCACATTTTTGTACAACTCACCGTACAAATGCATACAAATTTGACACGTTTATAGACTCACATGTTCTAGATGTCTAAATGACATCTGCCGGGAGACATCCCAGATACGTTTTGCAGATGAGCATTCAACCAAAAAAATACATCTTGCTGATGTAAATGCAGACATCAAATAGATGTCCCCCCAGATGTATGTGTGCTATCAGGGGTGTCGTTTTAACACATTATGTCATTTTGTTTTGATTTTGTGTTGCATAAATAAAAGGGACCGCACAAAGTTCTTAAAAGTAACACAACATGTGTTGTCCTCAAAACACAGAGATGTTTAAACACAACAATGTTTTGAGCAACAATGACAGACTTTCGAGATAGTTCCAGTGTATGGCTACATGCTCATTTGATCAATTGTTCTCTCTCGCTTGCCAATCTCCCGGTCCATTGATCTCATATGCTTCACAGCCTCATAACTTTTATGACCGTCATGTGATAACTGTTTAACTCCAGTAGTGGAATTGTAACATCACTCGGTGGGCCAATGTGCAGTAATAGCATGTGTCCCAGCTCTGGGGCTCCTCTGTTCATGTAACCATTTCAATCACTCAGTCAGTCAGTCAAGTGGAGAACACTTGAAAACCATCTTGCCATTTCATAAATTTTAAACGAATGTGTGCAAAGGCAAAAACAATTTCATCGCTTTACAAGGATGTTTTGAGCGAGCGCCTTTGTAAAGCCAATGAACAGAGCTCGAGTAATTATCCCAATTGAGCCAATCAGCACCTCAGCTCTGGTTTCCTTGGTTACATTGGCTGCAAGAAGGTCTGATTCTGAGAGAGACCTGAAATTACACTTAACTTTCTAATGGTAATGACATAATGACCGGATATGTAGTAATTAGCATGTGACTCACGTGTGACGTGTAATTACGTGACGACTACAAAGGCGAAAGAAGAACGGTGGGTGTGAGAGAGATTCGCGCAGCCCACAAAAGCCATCAAACAAGCCTTGAATTCAATCAATCAAACAGGGAGGTGGAAACAGGCGTTATAAAACAAAAGGTGTCCTACATTGTATATTACTGCTGTAACAATGATTTCTGCTAGAGTCGCAGTCTTCTCCATGAAGAGAAGATGTGTGTCTGAAAAAAAGCAGAAGACATGGCAAAATAAAAAGGAATTATGTATATAATGCATTGAAAAGTACATTAGTTTGAATAGAACATTATCAGTTTTAATATTTAGGGCTTGTTTGTATCGAACATTGTTTGGAGTCTGTGAGATAATACACCGGAAAAGCAACACACCTGCATGTGTGCACAAAAAAAAGAATACATTTACACACATACTTCCTAAAATGACTTTTTCATGGATTGAGAATATAAACAAGCAATTAAATCCTTAAGATGTCACTTCCAAAACTATTGGAAAGAGATCTGAGGAGAAAGAGCCTTTTATACTCCTTTCCGATACTATTATAACATCTGAATCTCTCTCCCGCTCTATCATCATATATCAACACTCTTCCAGGACAACTCGACTTTCTTTATTCTGATTCCCATTAGCTTTCACAAAGGGCTTGCCAGTCTTTCAGGTGTCTACATAAAGATATACAATATAAAAAAAACAATGCACTGTATATTATGACTTAAATAAAGATGCTGCTGATACTAAATCAAAAACTTCTTTCTCAGCTTTTCATAATATTGGACCGCAATGACAGACTTTTAATGATATTATTGTTCATTTTAAACCAGTTTTTCAAATCAGACAATATAATTTCATGTAGTGATGATTGGTCTCTGCCTTTCATTCAATTACTAAGGATATAAAAAAAATGTTTTGGAGTTTAAACTGAAGCTTGGCTTTGAGAAGAATTTAAAGGGATAGTTCACCCCAAAATAAAAATGCATTCATCATTTACTCACACTTGAGTTGTTCTAAATCTGTGCAAATTCCGATGAACACAGTGAAAGATATTTGGATGAAAGCTTGGATGTACCAAACAGTTCTTGGCCATTGACTACCATGGTAAGAAAAATGACAATTGTAGTCAAAAGTGCCCCAGGACGGTTTGCTTTCCTACATTCTTCAAAATATATTTTGTGTTCAACAGAACAAAGAAATACATAAAGCAATTTTGGTCACATTTCAGTATAGGGGGCAATTCTCGCTATTAACAAAGCATTAACTACTACTTTTTTAAACCAATAAACACTTAATTTGTTAGTTGAAAATAGTTAGTAGGTAGTTGTTAGGTTTAGGTATTGAGTAGGATTAGGGATGTAGAGTATTGTGTTGCAGAATATGTGCATTATAAGTACTAATAAACAGACAATATGCCAAAAATAGGCATGCTAATAACAACTTAATAGTGAGAACCGCCCCTTATACTGAAGTGTTACTGCAATTTCTTCTTCTACATTAGTCAATGGTCACCAAGAACTGTTCGGTGACAAGCATTCTTCTAAATGTCTTTCTATGTGTTTATTAGAACAATCAAAACATTTATACAGATTTGGAACAACTTGAGGGTGAGTAAATGAAGATAGAATTTTAATTTTCGGGTCAACTGTTCCTTTAAGAAGTCTTCCCTACACTTTATATTTTGATGGTTTAATGTCTAACCTTAGGGAGCATTAAAAGCCTATATTGTACACATACATAGAGCAAATTTCCCTTTTGGCCACTACTCTAAATCTATTCCTCAAGTCTCAAAAGTAAAATCAAGGTCAGCTTATCATCACCCATATGGTAATGAAATACGGTCGCTTGAAGTGAGCTGTTTGTTCTGTAGAGAGTCCAGAGCTCTTTTCAAGACAATATTATGCAGCCGTATCAGCACGCAGACTGGGGACTCGGGTTTGTGTGCTATCGCACAGAAGAATAAAACAGATTTATTTACGTGTCGGTTAAAACAAATCTATTTAATCAGTTGAATCTTTCAGCATTGGAGGGAAATTTGTCAAACACAGCCGCTTAAATGCACTTGTTGTGTTTGTTTAGGGCTTTGGGCCTGCTGCCTGTCTGGGTGAAGTGGGGAGTAAAATTGAATTCTTTAATGGCAAAAATAGTAATGCATTTAGATGCAACATATTATTTGGGGCACGTAGACCCACAATAATCACATCCTCAAATTAATTAAATCCCAGAGAAAGTTTGTATTACCACAGGAATAGCGCGGGACCCATCTCCAATTTGAATCCTCAATTTAACTGCCGCGCCGCTGCGCATTTCTGCCAGGAGATTTCATAGACATTTAATTGCAAATTGCACTCTAAATCTCTCCTTCTCGTATACATGATTTAAATCATCTTGATTTCTCTTTTAGATTATTTATGTGCTTTGCCTGCAAAAGGTTTCTGCTTAGTTGTGTAGAGTGAGTGGGGCAAGTTGTCCCATTGCTTCTTAGTGCAACTCATCACATCAATTTAGTCCCACAACAAATATGTTTCATAAAATATGACCCTCATATCATACTGTTTTTACCATTTTGCTGTTGGTGTTGTTTTATTTTACTAGAATAAAGGCATTTTAGACACTGATTCATAATGTGCACAAATATTCTAATAATCAATGTAACTTATGGTCTTCCTTTGCTTATTGCTTTAATAATTCATAAACAAATGACAAAAATTATGTAGGAATGGCATATAAGGAAAAAGTACTCTATCTATTAATGAATTCATAAGGAAAATCACTCACAACCACCACAAATCAACCAACCCATTTTTCAATCAATACATTACAAGAATTCATCTTCAATAAACATATCTTACTTACGCATTTCATATTTATATCAATTCCAAAGCCCTTCATTTTATATAAATCCTGCCAATATGTACTCGCCCTCGTGTCCAAAAGAGTTATTTATGAATGTCCCCGCTGCTCTTATTCATAAGGAAATTGTAACTAAAGCAGTAAAACTCCTCAAAAGAAAATTTCTATAAAAGTAGTATATTCATAGATCAAGTCCATACGACAGCTTTCAAAATCATTACAATTTACCACCAATTTACGATGAAAACTCTGTCGTCACTTATTCCCCCTCATGTCATTTCAAACCTGTGTGACTTTCCTTCTGCCGCAGGACACAAAAGAAGACATTTTGAACCAAGCTGGTAACTGAACAATGGCGGTACCCATTCACTTCATTTGTATTGGCACAAACCAATTCAAGTTAAAGGGTACTGCCGTTGTTTAGTTCCCAACATTCTTCAAATATATTTTTGTGTGTTTTGCAGAAGAAAGTCATACAGGTTTGAAATAAATATTTCATAAATAAATTTTGCCCACTATGTTTTATTCTGTTTTGGACAGGTAACTGATAAAAAAATTTAACACCAATATTGTGAAAGTAGCACCTTTGAAGGAAAACGTAACCATTGAACTACAGGATGTTGATGACATTGTTATGACACGTGGTGTCATCTGCATCAGTCATGTGGTTATTGATCGCCTGTCAAATGGGTAATTCTTTATAAGGACTATTTGATCAAAAATAATCTAATCCAAAAAAAGTCCAACAACAGGTCACCAAATTTACACTCTCAATCTGAGACTCCTTAGATTCTCTCTTTTCTTTGTCAGTGATGTTTTTAGAAAAATGAGGCAAAACCTGTGGAATTTCCCAACTGACATTGTGAGCAACCTTGACAAGAAAGAGAAAATATACAGCCATCCCAAAAAACAAAGTCTTACGTTATTCTTGTCCAGTGATTATTTAAAATGTAAACACTGCCCCCTAAGGGTTGGGAGAAGCACGGCCGTTCCTCCCCATTGACATCTGTTTCCTGCTCAGCTAAATCAACAGTAGCTGTACATTACGTAGAAGGCCGGGAGGGCTGCCAACACCATGTACTGTCCTCGGTATTTTTAGAGCTTTCTCCAGCTCCCCTCAATTCTGCACGGCAGACATAATCACAGTGACACAATGACAAAAATCGAGTCATGATTTCTTCACCAGTTAATTGTTAAAGAAACACTCTCTTACGAGGCCCCTCCGCACATCAGTCTATTTCTGTAAGGCGATCTCGGATGTGGAGATGGAGCAGATTAATCACCGGTCTGCAAGCACGGATCAAGGGGAGACATTTCGCATCACGTAGCGACTTGATGTTACCGAAGTACGTACTGTTGTGATGAACGCTATCGTTTCATTATCTGGGACCCAATTTCCTGTCTGATGGATGCTAGGAGAGTCATAACAGTGTGCGGAGGAGATGAGGTCTCTGTCTATCTGTGAGGAAGAATCTTGCAATAAGTCAAGCCGGCTCACCACATCACGCCTTTGTCTATAAATCAGGGCCTCCATTTTGTCGGTCCAGGCGGAGATGCAGCAACACAAAAGCGTCTGTCAGGATAGAAGGGGGGAATACGGATGGACGGGCGTTTTTTTTTCAGGAGAGAGACTTGGCAGGAATATTAAAACGATGGCCAGCAGAATTGATGGATAGCATCATTAGGATACTGCTGCAATCAAACATCTGAAAGCTGGAGAGCATAAGCAGAAGGTGAACTAGCTGCATATGAAATTTGAAACATGGAGAAGCATCCCCCTACACATACTGTGTACAATATATGTACAATAGTGTACATATAATAAACTGTAAATATACTGTGTAATATTTAACACATTTTAAATACAATATTCTTTGCTATACAGTTTAGTTTTTACAAAAGATATATCTGTATCTCCGTTTTTACCTATAAATATACAACCTACACTAGAAGATCCAAGTATTTCATTCGGTAGAGGATAAGATCACGTTTTTTTTTTTATTTGCAGGAAACAGTCTATAACTTGAATCCACTTACAATCATTTTGAATAAAAGCATCCAAATGCTTCCACCTGAACCTGCTATACCCCTTCATACAACGTAAATAAACCTTCACCTTTTAGACTTTAAAAATACATTCATTTAGTCTAAAGTCTGACTTCAATTTTTTAAGTTGAATCAAACTGGCTTTACATAGCAGCTGAATTTTAATGATATTAAACCTACTTGAAAAACCTATTCGCAATTCATATTCAACTTCAAAAATCTGGTTCATTCAATTTGACCTTTGTTGTGCAAGTCAGTTTAATTTAATTTAAGGTCAAGTGACTTGTAAAGCCAATTTAACTTAAACCTTTAAGGAATCCTTTGAACTAAAACTTTAAAGCAGAATTATTTTTTATAGTGTAATACCCAACATTTGTTTGCAATACAAATACTACCTATTTGCATCATATTTATTAAAGAGGCTTAAGAGCAATCTTATATACACAGTTAATTTTTTCCATAGCCAACATGAATAATAAATAAGCACTCTGTCTCTCTCTCAACAAAATCCATTGTTTGACCCTTAGGAGGGGTTAACAGACATTCTGCCCATGCTATTACGAAGATCACAAAGATCTCGCATCTGACATTTTAGTTTCGGTTTTAAAAGAGTCATATGACACGGTTAAAACGCATATTATCGTTTGTTTTAGATGTAAGCAATGTGTATACACGATTTAAGGTTCAAACAGTTCATTTTTGCATCTCCTCTTTCCCCCGCCTCTCTGAAATGCACAGATTGTTTACAAAGCTCATCGCTCTGAAAAGCAAGGTTTAAATGATTTGCCAGTTAACCAGTGCATCGTGATTGGTCGAATACTGCAAGCGTGTGACGGAAATGTAATGCTTCTTACCATATTTTAACGCACCAAAGACACAGAAATACACGTATTCGCGCCATGTGACCCCTTTTAAACATGCAGGATTGAGAAACAGGTGTTAAAAGAGTTATTAAGAGAGATAAAGTGCAGAACATGATTGATGCGAGTTATAAGACCTCCTTAAAAGAAAAAAATGAGTTATTTAGAGCTGTCATAAAAAAGAAAGTTCAAAAAGCAGATACAAGCAATACAAATGTAATCCGCGTGGATGCTGACAAAATTAAAACAGTATATTATGAAGCGAATTGATCGGTCTCTAAAATAAATATTAAATATCATTTGTAAACTACAGCTTCTGCGACTGAAACTTCGGACGAATATCAATCGAACCCAAGTGCCTTACTTACTAGAAAAGGGATGTTTGAAAGGGAGATTGGCAACTCTCTCTCAAAACAAAGCCGCTTCGATCACATAGGCAAACTAAACAATAAATTTCAACGCCGTGTTCTCTTTATCCGAGACGACACTGCGTTCGTCCCTTTCAGCGATGCTTTTCACAGGTGCAAAAATGACGTTTAGAACGCGCTTTTCCTGCAGCATCCGTGTCTGATGCTATGATGTTGCCTGTCTCTGTTCATTGAATGTTCAAAATATGTCACCCGAGGACTTACATTTTATAATTCACCAAGGACCCCCCTGGGTAAAAACTCTTCGGATCTTTACGATTCACAAGAATGCCATATTTAGATTTAAAACGAAAAGCAGCAAGTTGCCAGGTATGCGATGCAAGTCAAAGCCCTCCCCGGCCTTACACACAGTCATCCGGTGCACAAGAGTGTAAGATGTGTAGAGGATATATGCATTTGTAGTGTAAAAGTCTGATATGCATTATTGATTGGGCGGTTGCTCAGATCCTGCCCATGGTTATAATTAAAGTCTCCGGGAGTCAGGAGATCATATTTTTTCTCTGATTAGAAAAAGAGGAAGCAAGACAAGAGGAGAACTTGTTTCCACAGGGATGACAAATGAGACAGTTTAAAGAAAATGAGGAAAACTCTGGAGGGGGTGAATCAAGATGTGATGGATTGGAAAGACAGCGCACAGCAGTGCCGTAGGTTTAATTTGATAGCTTTACACAACTTAATATTAAGGCCATTTTGTTTGATGCTTGATTTCTGTAATTAAATGGCGTAGCACAATAGGTGACGACAAAATACCCAAACCGGAATATGGGCGCTCTGGTGAAGAAGTCCCTTTAGTGAAGTCATCCTGCTATTTCAGTCAAAGTTATGTGACGAGAGATATCTCTAAAATCCTTGAAAATAAACACAAGAATATATTGGTATTGGCATAGTTATTCAGCCTTACCTACTGCAACTTTATTTGACACAATCTTAGAAGATTTATCCAACAAATCTATAAAGAAACCCCTAAACACCAAACAACTTTTGACAGAAAGCTCCCAAAACAATGTCCTTTCCAGGGTCAAAAACTTTATATAGTGGACACGTACTGTTACGTGGCCATTGCGTAAACAAGTTGACAGTGGCTCATTTTAGCATTGGCAAAGAGACCCCTGCTGTGCATGAGCTCTAATGGCGTGTTGTGACTGCAAAGCCCCTCACATCTCGCTGGTTTTAGACGCGCGTGTCTGCATCGCTCCTGAGAGAGGCCAGTTTGACCCTGACTTTGCACCCCCCATGCGCTGCGCTGAACCAGGCGGCCAGGTTCTGACCCACAGAGATACCAAAAGAACACGTCTGCCACTTCGTCCTCTAGCAGAGCAACCCGGCATTTATGACACCATTGTTTCATTATCACCCATTTGCCCTCCTGCTGGGCTTGCCAGGCACACACACACACACTTTTTTCCTCTCATGAAAAGCAGTTTACCCTTCCGTTTTCTTATCTCGTTTGCGGAATTCGCAACTACTGCATGTATTCTCACCTCAATTTATCAGTATGCACACACCCATAACTCTTGTTTCCAACTTCTTTCCACTCAAACGGTGTAAGTTTTATATAATTAAAAGTGTGATCAGCTTAACACTGGTGTTTTTCTTGCTAGCTCTCACTTAGTTTCCTCATACGCCACAAGGACAAATCTGTGATTTTTGAAGATCTAGAGAGAGCCAACAGATGCATTTGTGGAAACAGCTGAAAGACTTTCTGCAAAGTCGAAAATCTAATTAAAATGGCAACGTGTTTGTGCATAACAGTTGTGTCATCTCTTTCTTCTATAAATGGATCATTCCAGTAATACAGGATATTTAAAAATTGTGATAATATATTTAGTGAAAATAAGTTGTTAAAAGATATTTAGTATACTGTACTACACTCTTATAAGTTTAACCAGTGATTGGGTGAAATATAGACAATCCCAAGCGTTATATTTAAATTTGTAAGGGCTGTCTAACAATTAATTGTGATTAATGGCATCCAGAATAAAAGTTTGTGTTTATATAATATATGTTTGTGTACTGTGCATTTCAAAATGAAAAAATGAAACCCATATATTATATGAATTCATTACACATGGAGTGAAATATTTCAAGCCTTTATTTCTTGATATTTGATAATTATGGCTTGCAGAAAAAGTTATAACAGTTTTGATTTTAGTTTTATTTAATTTTTCTAGTATTTAGCTTTTATTTTTAGATTTGTTGTTATTGTGTTAATTTTAGTTAAAGTTTTAGCAGTTGTGGTATATGAATTTGCCGTTTTATAATGTATTTGTATACTCTTAATGCTGCTATATAAGATTAATTATTTTTTATTTTAGCTATGTTTATTATTATAATTTTAATGCGTTAAACTTACTTCATTTTTTTTGAGGCAACATTAAACTAAAGTTTTTCGCAAAGTAATTCAGGACAATATTTTATTTGATTTCAATGAACAGGAAAGTTAATTTTTTTTTTGTTTTAGTAAACCAAAAAAAACTTGCTTGCAGATAATGAAAACCCAGAAAATTTTACATTAGATCAATAAAAAAATTTTTTTTACCAGAAATGGCAACATTCCGAAAAGTATGTTCATTACATACTGTACATACTGTGAATTAACTCAATATTTGGTTGGGGCTCCTTTTGCATGAATAACTGCATCAATGTGGTGTGGCATGGAAGTAACCAGCCTGTGGCACTGCTCAGGTGTAGTGGAAGCCCAGGTTGCCTTGATAGCGGCCATCAGGTCATCTGCATTGTTGGGTCTGGTGTCTCTCATCTTCATCTTGACAAAACCCCATAGATTCTCTTTGGGGTTCAGGTCAGCTGGCCAATCAAGCACAGTACCACCATGGTCATTGAACCAGCTTTTGGTACCTTTGGCAGTGTGGACAGGTGCCAAGTCCTGCTGGAAAATGAAATCAGCATCTCCATAAAGCTTGTCAGCAGAAGGAAGCATGAAGTGCTCTAAAATTTCCTGGTAGATGGCTGCATTGACTGTGGACTTCAGAAAATGCAGTGGACCAAAGTCCTTCTTTCAGTTGAAAGTTAATGTTGCTTTACATTTGGAAATCAAGGTCCCAGAGTCTGGAGGAAGAGTGGAGAGGCACAGAATCCATGATGCTTGAAGTCCAGTGTGAAGTTTCCACAGTCACTGATGCCAGTTCATCTGCTGGCGTTGGTCCACCGTGTTTACTGCCTGAGATACGCAATCTTTAAGAAAAATATAAAAATGTATCCTTTTTTATCTATAATTTCATTGGTTATTAGAAAAAAAACATACAAATGTTTACTAAATACATATACTATACATGCACGTGCATGTGTTTGTAAATACAAAATGGATATGCACAGTACACAGACATGGATTTTGTAACACAAACGTTTATTCTGGGTGCAATAAATCACGATTAATTGTTTGACAGCCCTAAAATTCACCATTGTTGTTTTTTTTAACCCATGGAGTCCAATCCGGACATTTGCTAGGTTACATGGCAAACATGAAAATTAAGATTCTACCTTTGAAAACCCAGCTTAAGTCATTTTTTGTGAATTACTGTTTTCTAAATAAAATCTTCTTGTATAATATAAAGAACATTTGGCGTATAGCAATAACCTTGATTTTTTTAACATTGAAAGAGTAATGTAAAAAAATGTATCATGAAGAAATTAATGCTTTTATCTCAATTAGATTATGAGACTTTTTTGTAAAAACAGTGTCACAATTAATTGGAAACTCCTTTAAAAGGGTTATCCTACGTTCCTGTTCACTTTCATACGGTTAGTCTTGTATAATAGACATTTTGTGAAATACAATTAGAGAGAAGGGACTGATATTATCATTATTTTACAGATTGATTAAATGTTGAAATTAACTTGACAACACTAAGCTAACTTTCAGTCCATTACTGGGCAATGACTAACATAAGCTCTTTATTTCCATTCTGCTAAATTCCATCCTGTTGATTTTACAGAAATTCTGTATGTCAATTTATGCTTAATGAAGAATAAGTGTTTGACACTTTCTTTAACTTAACTTCATTTTCAGTTAGAGGGGTGAAAAAACACTGCATAAAAGAAATGAACCAAACAATGGACACATTTCACGCTACCTTGATGATGACACGGCTTTCAGAACGCTCAGTTTAAAGAACATCACTGCAGTTAAACCCCCAAAAGGAAAAAAATACAAAGCTGCATGGAATCTTAACAATCCAATACAATTACACAAACCTCAGAACATTGGTAGACAGGATGAAGAGAGAGAGTGTTGGGTGTATAACCTCAAAGTAGTGCCAAAGTGCTGTCAATGGGACTGTGGATGTTCCCTCAATGATTATATGCTTTACAAGCACAGAGGAAAGACATGTAATGGCCCGTGAATGACCTTGTCCTCATAAGCCTCGGAGTGGAGAGACTTGAGAACTGCTATTGTGTATTAAATCCCACAAAACTACTTCACAGCTAACCTTGATCTTTAGACGTTTCAAAACAGCATTATGGAGGCTTCAAGTAAGAGCCAGGGTGATTTCACACCATTTAGATGTCTTGTGTTTTAACACGCAATTATATATAATGTGGGTGCCAAAGCTTGTCCAAACACTGTTTTAAAAACATGATATAAATGCTGGATTTAAAACTACCATCACTTGGCGAGATCTGACTTTTTTATGCAAGAGTTGAGTAATTTTTTCTTTGAACATCGATTGGAAACCAAACACAATCCCAACACAATACCAAAATTGTCATTGAAAGCAAAAATTTACACTTTCACAATGGAGTTGGATGGATATCTTGTGAAAACTCAAATAAACGTTTTCCTCTAGCTGTGTTGTAACAGATGATGCGTCAAATAACATTGCTAACATTCGTATGTATATCCAGCGTATTATTAAAAAGTGATAGTTTACCCATAAATAAAAAACTGTCATCATTTACTCACCCTCTTTTCATTTCAAACCTGTATGACTTTCTTTCTTTCGCAGAACACAAAAGAGGATATTTTGAAAAAAGCTGTTAACTGAACCCCATTCACTTGCATTGGATTTGTGTCCACAGAAGTGAAAGGGCTCCAGAACTTTGTTCAAAATATGTTCTTTTGTATTCTGCGGAAGAAAGAAAGTCATAATGGTTTGAAATGAAAAGAGGGTGAGTAAATGATGACAGAATTTTCATTTTTGAATATCACTTCAAGTGCATTTAACATGATTTTTTATGTTATGTGTATATAACATTATGTTTATTATGTCTGTTTATATATCAGAATAAAGTCAAATCCTCTGAGTTCAAGAAGCACTGCTTAAGTGTAAAATACACTCAGCCCCGGTCAAAACATTTGCATACGTTATGTTTTGGAACTGGTCCCATAAGAAGTCCCTTTGACTGTGTTAAATATACATTTTTAACAACTGTTTAACAGACTTCAGAAAATATGTAAATAAGTAATGAAAAACTAAAGAGCATGAAACTTCTTGGGCAAGGAAGAAACATAGTTTAAACTTTATCATGCTGTTGAATCATACGCTTGTTCCTATAGGCTCAAATTATACAGTAAATCCTGTTTAGTCAGCGCTAGACTGTTCGTCTTAACCCTCCTCTACCCCAGCACCACCTGTCTAGATCTGCAACGGGGTGTCTCATGTCCAGTAGCATCCATTGCTCTTGTGTCTCAAGTTAAAAAAAATCATCATTTGCTGTAGTGAAATGATAAAAAAACAATGTCACCGTGCTGTTCCACTCTGGCAGTTCAGCTTAGTTTTGCTGGTGAACGACATGGGAGTACAGATATACCACCGATTGGTCCACCATCAAACCCTCACAAACCAACAGGCACCAACATGGAAAATCACGCTGAACTTTTTTGTGCAACTATGCAGTTGAGTTTTTGGGAGTTTTGATCGTGTATTCAAGCATGCTCTGTTTCTGGGGACCGAATCCTTCACAGGAGAGGATTTAAAGGTCAAATCACAGTTGTTCGTGTAAACAGTAAACTGCCTAGCTGGGAGTTTGGACCTACTGTGGAAATGACTCATTTTGTAAGATGCAATAACTCACTTTGTCATCGAAAGATCTGTCGGCCTTCATCTGGTCTCTGCCTGTGGGGAGGAACAGAGCTCGTGGATTCCAGAGATAAAATAAAGTTCAGATTAACTTGTAGCATTCTGCCAAGGTGTACCAAGCTGTAAGAAATTGGAGAAACAAAAAGAGAAATGAGAAAAATTCTTCACAAAAACAAAATAAGTAGAGCCATTAAAGTGACAAATTCGTACCAAGGCCAGACAATAATGCACTTCAGGATGATTCAGGTACAATGACCTCTATAAATATTGGAACAGGAGAGTTTCAAGCGGTATATTTAAGCATAGTGAAAATACAATGGAAGAGTAAGAAATATCCAATATAATCCTGGTTTTGTGTTATTCAACACACACTGTATATTTTAGCTTCCTTAAACACTCCAAAAAATGTTTCTGCTTTATCAATTCAGTTAATTATAATGATCTAATGCAGCAAAACATTTACAAGAAGTCTGCAATGAATAAAACAATGTAAATCTGAATCCATGTGTGTTGGAACAACACAAATAATTTTCATCGGCCATAACCAAATATACAGAACTCCAGATAAACACTGACATGTTGGAAATTAATATCAGTGTTATTTTTTAATCAAACATTATCCATTCATTTTCATTTACTTGCAATCGCAAAATGCTGTTAAAATATGTTTTCTTTCTTGCTGTTAGAAAATACTATTAACGGCTAATGTTTAGTAAATGCCATTGTATTACAAATAAGGTCACAAATGTACGCTGTGGAATAACTGGCGGATGGAATGGAAACTGATGGTCAGGGCTGGGTAAATTTCTTGGGAATTGAAATCAGTTACTGATTTAAAGTAGATTACACATTTCTTGTAAATGTACTTTTTGATTACATGTAGATTACATATGTTTACAAGTGTCTATTTTATCTTTAACTGGTGATCTATGTCTCCACAACACTTTTCTTGTTACATTTAAAACATCAAATTTATATTCAATTAAATTATATTGAATTATAATAGTACATGTCGTATAAGATTCATAAATACAAGCATATATTAAAGCCACATTAATAACGTTTTGCAAATGTAAATGTTCGCAACAGAAAGACTAGATTACAAATGACAGGTACACACAGTTGCAAAACAACAAAATCAAGTTGTGAAAGATTAAATTCATCACGGTCTGTGCTTGTGATTATTTTATACAAAATTCAATTCAAACAATAGAGAATATATCCATATTTTTCACATGTTTTACCTTGTAAACAATTTTTATTTTTATATTGAATGTTCATAGTATGATTGTTTTTAGATTGTGTAGATTAACACAGTTCTTGAACAATGCATAGCGAACATAAATGCTTTTAAAAACACGTGTGGTAGTTGGTAACAGTTAAAGTGGTAGGTTTATTTTTTTTCAAGCAATCTGTAAAGTAATCTATGTTATGTAGTACTGTGCAATTACTGTGTATTGCAATAAAATAGTTACTGTACTCTGAATATATTAAAATGTATTTTAAAATGTAAGATTATTCAATTACAAGTAATCAGTTACTACCCAGTTCTGCCAATAGAACACAATAAGATTTGCATTGCTATCTTAACTAAACCTTAACACACACTATCATGTTCACTGGGGATTAGGAAAGGCCCTCGGTTACAATTTTAGGTTTGAAAATGCACCCACAGAAAATACACCTGACAAACCACTCGTCCTTTCAATAGTGGACAACTGCAACAGTATTTACATTTACATTTATTCATTTTGCAGACGCTTTTATCCAAAGCGACTTACAATGCATTACCCTATACATTTATACATAAATATGTGCAATCCCCTGGGATCGAACCCACAACCTCGCATTGTTAATGCAATGCTCTTACCACTGAGCAACAGGAAATCTACATTTGTCAAGTCACTATCAACATTCAGACTAGCGTGATGAAACTGCTGCTGTTCCAAGATGAATTTGGCAGCAGAATTTAAGAACGCATTGAAGATGCAAACCTCAGTCCGAATTATAATTTGGCAAAAAAGTGTAAAGATGGGCCAGTAAAGCTTTGGAACAGGACTGTATGGACAGATGTACACAAGATTAGCTGTACCAGTGTGATGACAGGGCAAGAGTGTAGAGGAATAAAATGGTTTGAGAAGGATCCAACACACTCCCACAACATCTGTGAAGCAGTTGCATAGTATGACTTATCCACTTCTGGGTTTTGTATTTCCAGTCTGTACTTGTCTACACAGGCAGGTGGGGTGTTTTAGTGCCCCACTAAAATATTAATCTACTTGAAAACATAACATAAACTTAGACTTGTACTATAACTGCCAGTAGTGCAATTTGTTAACTTGTAAATGTGTTTAAAATGCTGACACGTGTATAATATATAAAAATAATACTTAAAGTTGGCTAAGCTAAAAGTAAAATATTGAATCAGTCTTGTCCTCCTTCCTAATGTTTCACAACACTTAACACCAAGAAAAAAGCATTACATACACTAGATGAAAGTGTCACATTGCAATATGTCACAAGTAAATTGTTCCCATTAAAATCAATGAATCTTTCTACACTGGAAGCCACAACACGTCGTGCTTTCAGTTGACAGACGTTGTATTTGAAACGCACTCGTCCAGCTACATCTACATCAAATAAGATGAGTTACTGAATTTCCAGATCCAACTTACGTTGTTTAAGTGGTTTATAACATAGCAAACAACAGCAATAAAATCCAACTCCCCCTGGCCTGGGATACCTCGCTCTCTGGCCTGTGTATATATTTTTTGGTGCAGACGACTGGATTAGTAAGTCACGTAGCAAAATGCACAAGAAATGCTTTCAATGAGCCCTTCCTGGGCAGCTGCCCAAACACCCTGGATCGAACAGAAGATCGAATAGATACAAACCTGACATTTTCCCTTTAAAACCGTTGATAAGGTGTTGCCCTAACATCCATAATGGCCAGCACACCCTTGATGTGATGCATGGCTGGAGATAGTGTCATGACATGGGCCAGTGTGGCTGTGAAACACAATCACTAACAGCATTTTAGCCGCTCTGATCAAATTTAAACCTTTCAGTTTTTCCACCAGTTGTATAACTCACAACGTGCATGACATATTTTCTACTGTAGAAAACAAACAAAGATATTTTGTGAAGAGTGGTGGTCACTACAACACTGGACCCCTTTGACTGTCATTATATGGACACAGAACCACTGAAATGTTTTGACAAAATACCTTATTTTGTGTTACACAGAATAAAGTCATACAGGTTTTGAATGACAATGGGGTAAATATATATATATATATATATATATATATATATATATATTATACACGGCCTACATACAAAATTGTAAAACATCTATGATCTATATACAATATGTTATCACTTACCAAGAACAAAAATAACTTCATGCAAAGGATTTGTGCATTATATTCAAATTAAATGTGGAAAGTGATATTTTTCGCCGATCCATGTCATTTCATTTGAGGATCTGTCGATACAGAGTCCTGAGATAGTAGGGCAAGGTGCACACACATGTACGTAAAAACTTGTGTTCTCCACCACAGCGTCACAGAGTGTACTTTCTGTTGACGTGTTTCTTTTAATGTGTCTTATTGAATTGGTAATATTAAAAGAAGCTCTGTTGCTAGTGCCTTGCTCAATGCTAGCACTGCAGACATTACAAGCGGCTGTTGCGCTGCTTTTGTATTTCTAGGGTGACCATATGAGCCATTTCTCCTGGACGCTCTTGCAAGAATTCAGATGCGTCTTCCGGGAGTCGCAATTGTCGACATCATCTGTATTATTATTTCAGGTTTTATTTTATAAAGGCAGTTTCAGGTAATTTACCTCAAGAGTAAGCTGTAAACCTCTATAAACATTTAAATGTCAACCTCCAACACGTCGAGCTTGGCGGGCGTGGTTTGTTTCAGCAACCAGGCACATTTGCTCAACCCGCGTCCCATTTTCGACTACTTCGATCATTTTGTCACTAAAACACGTGATGCCAAGATGGCGACGACCGGCTACGCCTACTTTTGGCTTCATTTTCACTCTTCACAAACCTAGGGTGACGTCACGGACACTACGTCCATATCTTATACAGTCTATGATAATATCGCAGCGCCCAAAATGCCTTGAGCGCCCCCCCCCATTCCGATCTCTGTGATCTCTAGTCTTCATTAATACAAGCATTTTTGAGTAATTTATTCTAATGTATATATATGTTTAAATGGACAAATGTATTTCAAAGTGGTTTAATATTTTTTATGAGGAACAAATTCTTATGTTCACCTTTAGGCAAAAACAGACCTGGAGGTCCACGTCAACCCTAATCAAACACACCTAAACCAGCTAATCAGGGTCTTCAGGGTTACTTGAAAAAGTACTGGCATGTGTGTTTGATTAGAGCTGGAGCGGCCCTCCAGGAGCAGAACAGAGCACCCCTAACATACTGTACACAAAAAAAATGACTGGTAGTGTTACCCGCCAGGGTTAAGAGACACAAACATGCACATTTATTTCATTTACTTTAATTTATGTATTTATTTGCAGCTCTGGTTTAAAAGCTTTATTTTTTAATGTATGTATTTATTTGCAGCTTTGGTTTAAAAGCTTTATTCTTTTGTTAACCCTCCTTTTACTCATAAATCTGATAACACCTTTTCTCACTGGGGTCACTTTGACCCCAACCATTTAAACCTCCAGAATAAGATTTTTTTTTTACTTAAAGGTTTGTGTTAGGTAATTTATACCTTTGTTGAGTTCTTAAATATATCTTTAAATAAACTCCCCTGCTGCTTTTATCGATGCCTGATATTTTCCTGTACCATTAATGTGTGTCTTATACACTAATACTTATGTGAAAAGGGACAAAATAAAAAAGAAATAAATATTTTATGTAAGTTACAATAGAGAACTATAAAGGTTGTTTGTGCTTACTCCAGCATTTCAAAAATGACTTTTAACACAGTGGTTCGTTTTTTAAACAGCCAACCGTAAAGGACACAAGTAAGGGATAATGTACTGGGAGCCGGTTGTTATCGCAGAAATTAACCCCAACAATGTGATTAGGACCCGGCGCAAAAAGAGTCTTGTATCACACTGAAGTGGCTTATTTCGCGATAACAGCCGGCTGCCAGTACATTATCCCTTACTTGTGTCCTTCACTTATTTTTTGCCTACTTGTCAAATGAGAAAAAACGGACATGAATATTTGAATTTGAAACATTTCATTAGCTCATTTTTAACGAATGTTGACCTTCCGTGAGGAGAAGGCGCTTACTTTAGGTTTTAAGGTAAGAAGTGACGTTCGAATGTCACGAAGAGGCAATTTGGTTTAATCGTTTGTAAATATAATGTCATATATGTTATTAAAAGACATATTTATATTTAATTTGACAAAAAAAAAAAAAAATCAAAATGATTTGCTGCTTCTGGGTTACCGTGTGTTATTAGTTTTGAGAGGTTGTTATCTGGGAACAACAAACCTGCAAATGTCGCGACCAGCCAATCAGAATCAAGCATTCCAACAAGCCATGTAATAAGACCTGATAGAGCCCTGCTCCTAATCCTCACTCTCTTCAGAATGATTTCACATCACAACAGTCAAAGATTGTATATTAGACTTCCATTACTGCTTTAAATGCTAAAATGTTGCTATTATAACATTAGACATTTCATGTTTCTAGAAAAGGAAATGTGAGAGAGGGACATCTCAACCGTAAATCAAATAACAATATTCCGGCCTTGACAATCTAAGCTGTTGTTGTGGAAGTATGTTGTGTACTAGGAACTCTCACTTAAGACTCAACTCTTAAGCGTGGCTCTGGTTAAAAAGGCACTTGTGAACTTTAACCTCCACAAGCCACAAGTCAATCCCCCCTCCCCTCCCTTCCCTTAACAAGACTTTACTTGTCGTCCAACAATAATATTTTCCCTGCAATGGCGCTTCTGCAATCTGTGCTTAATTATGTGGAATGATAAACATGTGTTCTGTGTAGGAAGGGGCATATTTCTCTACAAATGTCTGTGGTTTGAAAGATTTCCTGGTAATTACCATATGTTTTCTTAGTGTGTGTTTGGCCAGTTGACTGGATTCAGTGATTAGCTTGTGTTCGTGACTTAACACGTTACAGAGCAAACAGACCTTGAGTTCATTTGTTAGTCCCGTTTAAAGAGGAACTCATTACGGGTCATTTCCAGTCAAGTGTATTGTTACATGTGTGGAGTTCAAGAGAACTGAGTTGTCTTACAAAATATAATGTGGGGTAATATTGTTACATAGAATAATATAACACCCCCGATAATAAAGAACGCAAGTCGAATTTAGCCAAGTGTTTCAATAAATATTTCTGTTTTCACAGACCAAACTGTTTTAACCGATGGCCAAACCTGTTGGCTTTTCGGCCTGATAAAACCTTCCGTCTTATAACCTACACCCTTCTGTATCTTGTTCTATGTAATCTATGCAAGACTTATGAAAAAATTTAAAGTATTCATTGCATTTTCATTTAACTTAATGATCAGAAATTTCCTTCTGTTTCTTTTTTCTTATTCAGAAGAACTGAGAAGTGCTTTCTTTACTTTAAAAGGCACATCTCAATGCTAAGCTCAATGTTCTGACACCTGACCGTGACAGTTACTGTGCTGAACCTTAATGCCCCTGTTTGCTGACATTAATTGTATATATAAGAGAATTTGGCTGTATTGGTTTCTGGCTGTTAAACCAGAGGTCAGAGTTAACATGCTTATCCCACAGGACTCAAGTTTGCTGACAAACTGTATTCTCTCGCTGCCTTTAATCGTTTTACACACTTTCACAGGCTTATCCCGGTTAAGCTCAGAGCTTCGACCTGGGACAAAGAACTTAATATTATCCATTTCAAAATATCAGGATCATGTTCTGTTCAACCCGCACCCACTGTGTGCGATAGAAAAGTTATTCATAATAAGTAACAGAAGTAAACCTTAAAGCTCCAGTATGTAATTTTTTGGATGATCTATTGCCAGAAATGCAGTATATTATACATAACTATGACTTCATAGGTGTATGAAGACCTGGCTTAATGAAGCGTTATGTTGTTATTACCTTACAATGAGCTATTTCTATCTACAAACACTGCGGATCCCCTAACATGGAATTCAACATGTTATTTCTATAGTAGCCCTACACAGAGAAACTGCTCTACAGATCGCGTTTCGTAAATCCTCTGAAGTTAAGAGGCAAAAACATGACTACATCTTAGTCCTGTGTCAGCAACTGTAGTGCTTTGAAAGGTAGGGGTGGAGTGACCCGTTGGTTGCAATTGACCCTTTGCAAAGCCCGCCCCCTTTTGCCATGTCCGACATCAGCCCTTAATAGGTAGAGAGTCGCGTCAACTCTGTTTATCCGTATTTATTGTGAAATGATCATTTCTGAAAAAATTTGCACTCTCGGAGTATATATTCAAGATGTGAAAGTGAATCGGAATAAAGTAAACAAAATAAAGATTGAAGTTCTGGAATACAGATCATAAAACTGGGTTGCTTTATATGAACTATTCTCATCATAAAAAATGAAAATCAGTATTTATAATTTCACATTCAGTAAGTCCAGAGATGGGTATAAACGCGCTACATTTTCTTCGTTACATTTACTTGATTAACATTTTGGAAAATACTTGGGTATTAGTGGATTCTTTTACTCTTACTTGAGTATATTTCAATAGAAAATCTGTACAATTAAATATAAAATTATAAAATGTGTAATTTATTTCAAGGTTGTCGTCTCCTTTTACTGGGGCATTTCCAAGTGATTCATTCTTTTGGTTCGATTCTTTTTAAAGCATTAAAGGAGGCATGAATTAAAATCACAATTTTAACCCAAGCTTTTGCTATATCAGAGGGAATCGTATTCAAGCTAACATCATGTAAGAACCGAAACAAAGTTTTACTGAGATTATATCTGTAACAGACACCAGGCCTAGCGAACGCCAAGTTCTGGAATGCACCTATAGGTTGAACACAGAAAAATATCAACGGCTACTTCTAAAGCCCCGCCCACTGGTCCGTGCATGACAATTCTGAAGTGGCGCGGAACTAGATAGAGCGAGAAAGCAATAAACAAGCATGCCGTTAAAGATAGCTGAATATTTTGCCATCCCTGGTTGTGGAAGAATACCGTCGCTGCATAACCTTCCTTCGGATTCCGACATTAGTAATGTGTGGTTACAGTTTAAACATGGAGCGTTTGTTCGTTTCATTTCTCCGAGGATTCCTTCGTGAACAAGGCAGAGATCGACACTGGATTTGTGGAATGACTAAAATTAAATACAGTGTCATCAATATTGGATCCGATAGGAACGGTGCAGCAATCTTAAGTGAGTAAAATATTTTTGTACTATGCGTCACTATGCTTTGTTAGAGATTGTGCCCTGAGCACATTTTGCATGAGATTAGTATTACCTTGGGACCTCTAGTCACTTAAAATACTTGCAAAGGTTGTCTGTGATCTTAAGCTGGTGCGAATCGGCATCTCTGTGATTTGGTGGGCTCATATATAATTTTTCAATGTTTTATCCACCGTTTGCAAATAATGGAGGCTGGTTTGAAGTTTATTTTCAATGTTTTCAATGTTATTACGTAAAGTCATGAACGCACGTCGCTGAATAGAGCAAGGCGAGCATTTGTGTTTATAAAGCATTTTTTTTTTTTCATCAAAAACCTTTGTTTCTTTTCGACTAAAGAAACAAATACATAAACATCGTGGATGACATGGGGGTGAGTAAATTATCATGAAAATTTATTTTTAAAGTGAACTACTCCTTTAACAGGCCTTAAAGCTTATTTGCTGGAGGTATTCTTGACAAACTTTTTGTCCTAATCTGCAAACACACTCATTCTTGTTTGAGCAACGGTGCTCCAGCAGCTCTGGTCGTTGGCCTAAAGTGAAGAACTCATCATTGGTTAGGTAGAACTAGAATCTATGTGGTGAGATCGAACCCCTCGTGCCTGTTGATCCCAGATCTGTTGGTAAGCTGTGAGCTCAGGCTGAAAAGAGTCTCACTATACTGTTTATGAGACAAGAGTAGATGGAAAAATCAATAGCAACAGCACTCGCTGGATTCATAATCATGTGTGACATGTGTGCTTTATTTCTCTCTTTTTTCTTCTGTTGTTTTCCATTCCGGTATGCCGGTGTTAAGAGGTCGCCGTGTCTGTTTTGTCTCAGCACTGGGCTGATTAAATCAACTCATTATTAGTTATACCTGCAAAACAAAAACAGATGGACAGATATTTTTTCCTCCCTTGAAAACAGAACTAATTGGAACAAAGCCTTGGAGACAACAAGATTCATATTTATTTTTAGTGTTGGTAGAAATCTTTTTTTTTATCAATTCAATGTTTGTTGTTGATATGACTGTTATGCAATATTGTCAAAGCATTTAATCAACACACTAGCTAATGCCAGGTATTCAAATAAGAACACATGAAAATGATAAAAAGAAGAAACTATACATGAAGCACATAAGTACACAAGTACATGTATGGTCAAAGATAAAACATATTAACAAGGTGATGCTATTACTACGAATGGAGGGGAATACAAATGCAAAAACGATCAACATGGCCGTTCTAACGTCAAATGTCCTGCCTTCCAGTGAAAGGAGCCAATCGTGTGCCTAAACATAGCCAAAGCGACTTAAAAATGTGTTTTTTTATTTTAGCTTAGGAATCAAAAGTTATCTCACATTTGTTGTCAGGTTTATTTATTGGAAACATGATATTTAATTGCCCTATGAGATCCGTAATTTTTTCCCAAATTCCGTAGTTTTCCCCCAAAATCAGTTTTTTTTCCATTACATTTTTCCAGTTTTTATTATACAATAATAATGTTTTTGCCCACATGAAATATAATTCATTATATGATAGCATTTACTCTGTAACTTTAGTAGGACACCTAGATACTACAGTTTTTTGAGTGTTACGCATTAATATATACCAGCATCTCTTCATTTTATTTACTGTTTTTCTTTTGTTTTTTTACACCTACTTTAATGTACTAGTAAAATAAAAATCTTAAATTTACTTAGGTAAAGAAAATAATATACTGTGCTATAGTCTATTCGTGTGGGTGTGTCATAGTTAATTTAAGTTAACCAGACATTTATTTTGAAAGGTTGTCTCAAAGAAGACCTTTTTAGTGCATCTTTGACAGTAGCTTTACTTAAATGAAGCAGTGAAATGCTCATGAAGTAAACTCTCAGAGCAGCTCTGGAGTCGTGTTCCCATCCCCATATAGTGAGATGCTGTAAACAGAAGTGTAATGGGATGTAGTACAGCAAACCCCTCAAATCATTCATTTAGAGAAACACAGAACAGATGGATTACATATTTAAACCGCATATGAATCACTTCTGATGTTATTTAAAGCACAAATTGAATTTTATTAGCTGTTCAGTGCTATTTTCTGATTAAAAAGTTCTTAATTTGCAAGTTTCCATGCCATTCCAAGTTATACATCAAACTCCATGTTGATGCCTGGATTCCGCGATTCTGTCTGTGTTTTCCACATTGCGGAGATCTTATGGCCCTATATAGCTGAAATAGCCGCCAGAAGGCGCTGCAAACTTTGGTAAGGTTCAAGTAGCTCATCAATTGTTTCTAGAATATTTCTAGATGTGTACCAGAATGGAAAAGAGTCTATGTTTTTCTTAAAACTTTGACTGTGACCACAAATTATTAGTCCCCTGAAGGTCATGTCTGTTTGTGCTTTTATGATTGGACTGCTCTCTCAGCTTGTATTTGTTAAGAATCTCTGCCTCATTTCTATGAAAAGATATTTTGTAAGACCTTGTGTTCCGCTAACAGCAATAATTCTAACGTACAAATCTCTGTGCACAATTTCTATGTTCACACTGGTTGAATACATATTTATTGTAACCTGCTTTACTAAAAATTTGAATTTTGTTATTTAGCAGCAGCGGTATAAGACTGAGACTTTCCCCATCTTCATGTTTGTCTTTTTGAGTCTCTTTCATTCATATTCTCCAATCCTGACAACATAAATCTTATGTGAGAGGCAAACTGCGCACTTACAGGATGATTTGAGCACTTCTTGAGCTATTGCAATCGCTTGCACAATAGCCACTCATCTGTTATCACACACTGTTGAGAATAGACTTTGGTAAAGAGAAGAAAAAAGTACATAAAAATGTTCATAGATGCAATGTGTGTAATTCTAAGGCTCTTTACACGTAAATTATACATCAAAGAGAGAAAGCATGTATCTGGAGTTTAGTCTTTCATACCCTGAAAATGGGCAGCTGGGAAATGATCCTAACTTGGCTTTTCTCCGCCGAGATTCTGTGTGAGAGTTTCACAAGTTTCATACTTTTGTTTAGAGATGTACAAGTTTCTAAGTTCATGGCCGACAAAACTTTCTCTGCGCAAAAACAAGATCCTGAAGTAGTGTGTGCGTTTTGCTACGAATCCCTTGTTTCTATGACTGTTCAAATGAACGGCATAATTATTGTCTATGTTAATGAGCTGTCCTTGTGTCAACAACTCCTGCTGTAAATGAATTACTCAGTGGTGAGATGTTTGTGGCTAATCATTCTAATTAACAGGCTCCGCACGATTTAAGTAGGTATCTGTGTTTGTCAGCGCTCTATTTTAGCAGCCATTTACTTATTTGCATCTCTAAAAACCATCCATTTATTTTCTGTTTCAGGCCTCCTTTAGATTAAAGGAGTCATATGACATGATTAAAACATCATTAAAGGGATATTTCACTAACAAACCAAAAATTCCCTGTGTTTTACTCACCCTCAAGGCAACCTAACTGAATGTTTTCTTCTTGAATAATAATGCAGTCCGAGTTATACTACCACGTAACATTTTACTTCCAAGCGGTAGAATGGAAATGAAAGGGTGTTGATTTTTTGAAGCTCCAAAAAGTGCTAAATGTGGGGGCGTGATTCATCAAGAAATTCATGCTAGGGCTGAGCGATATCTCGTGCGATTTTTATGCTCTCAGTTTCTCAATGAATAACAATTAAATGTAGCCACATCCGAAAGTTAGAGGGCACCCTTGCGCAGAAACTCTGAATATGGGAAACGGAAGAAGAACGATTAGTTACAGGAAATGCCAATGGTCATATTCAATCACTGTTCTTACAACCTTTTCAGGTATTTTCATGATAATAAATGATATTTGATGGGAAGTTGTTTGACGATTGTTGCTTTTTCAAATGCACGTTATCAACGACTCAATCTCGTTGTGATTTTAGATTGAGCACTATCTTCTACTGATCTAAGAGCCATAGTTCACAGAAGAGCTATGCATAAAACACAGAATCGATTTAGACATGTATAATCAGATATATATCACCCAGCCCTATTTGAGGCAGATCTGGTACAGACTTCTCATTTAGTTAGACTAAATAATTTTCTGCAAATCTTTGAGTTTTGTGACTTCGGACGTCTTATACATTTACATTTACATTACATTTACATTTAGGCATTCGGCAGGCGCTTTTTTCCAAAGCGACTTACATTGCTTTATCCTATACATTGTACATAGGTATTTGCAATCCCCTGGGATCTGAACCCACAACTTTGCGTTGTTAACGCAATGCTCTTACCACTGAGCAACAGGAAAGCTTATACATGCACAAACAGTTCTATAACATACTAAATCAGAAGCAAAACATGAAATCTCATTCAATCACCCTTTTAAACAGAATCCAAGTTTGAAACGATTCATGTTGTTGTGATGTGTAAATGATGTTGAGCGTCAGAACGCAAGATTCAATCATTCTAATTGTTTCATCTCAATGACAGATGAAAAAAAGATGTATTCCACAGTCCCGCCCATATTCCCCATCAATCACAATCAAAGAAATCATGTTACCACACTTCTAGCTAAATAAAGCTAAACTTTTACGGTGCCCTTGTTAAACATGTTACATGTATTAACCATAGTATTTACTTAAAATTATGCATAATTATATGTAACTAACTCTAAACCAAACCCGAACCCTATATTAAGTACATGTAGTTAATTTTTATTACTCAGTACTTAAATGTATAATTATACTGTAACACGGAGACTGTAAAATAAAGTGTAACCAATGAACTCATTGGGAAGTAAACACTTGATACGCTTGATAAAAATGAACTAAAATCGGAAACCATCTTTGGCAAATGTATTTGAAGTGGTATTGGTATTTTTGGTTTCGTTTAGAAGGAGAGGGCGGGGTTTATTACCTATAGTGCAGGCCGATCAAACTGTTTTAGCTTTGCTTTTCAGGATGTTCACTACACGCCCAGTATAGTATGCCATAATATGTACCAAAATATAAATTCTCAATGAAGCTCAATGACAGAACAAGGGCAGTTTATTTTAACAATACAAGTCTGTTTTTACCCTTTTCACTCAGCAGCACCTGTAGAATGTGAACAGCACTATATAGTTAATAGTCTTGCCCTCGTCTGGCAATTACCGCCTGACCACTAAAGAGGATTTGTATCTGCCATTGTAAGCATTCATTTAACTCAAATCTTATTTGTAAAGAGCATTTATGTAAATACTATTGCAGGGTCACATCCTTCTTGTGGAATCAATACCAATACTGTCATTACTGAGAACAAATCACACCTCAACCTTTATTGCTTAAAGTAGCAGACCTACAAACCCGGAAGAGGTGAAAAGTTGACAGCCATACGACATGGTGTTGGGGGCTGTTGTATTGTCAATTTCTTCAAGCTTTTGGACTGCACAAGTTTTTTAAGTGACACCTCTGGAGCAGACACCAATGGATCAGCAACTTATCACATGACACCTATTTTGACCTACAGGAAAAATATGGACTTTGGTAGAATTTGAGATTTTCATAAAAAATAAAATCATTCCCCTCATCTCGCAATCCCAATCCTCAAAGTCATAATTAAAAATCTAAAATAATCTTAATTTGTTTACATTTTCTTAGAGGTGCACCTTCCTAAATCTTTCCTAATACAAACTGGATGCTTGTCCATCGGAAGCAAAGCCCTTGCTCGTCTGAGGTTTTGGTTTTAAAACGTGCAGGATTGTAATAAAAAAAAGTGGACCGAGGAGCAAAAAAGTCTGGTTGACCCGAGGACCAAAAAAGATGACGCTGTTAGCTGTTAACTTAATTCTGGTTGGCCAAACGAATCCAGGCGCTGGACCAAATATGTTTCAGACACTTGAGAGTAGATGCCTTAAATTAGCTGTAGACATTAAGCACAATTTATATGCTACTAATATTCCACTTAACTCATTTGAAACGTAACCTTTGCAAAAGCTAAAAAGACTTAACATAAGAAATGTTTGTGATTAATGAATATAGATGTACTGTAACCT
This sequence comes from Triplophysa dalaica, assembly GCF_015846415.1. Lineage (NCBI taxonomy): Eukaryota > Metazoa > Chordata > Actinopteri > Cypriniformes > Nemacheilidae > Triplophysa > Triplophysa dalaica. The sequence continues at coordinate 8,728,464 of NC_079554.1, read as the reverse complement.
ACCAAATATGGATCTAAGCTAGCCATTTCCTTAAATGTGGATTCATTGGTTTGTTGTTTATTGAGTCGGCTGATACAGAAACATGGTCATGTGATCTCAACATGGCGGCCCCCATGAATCCATCTGCTCCATGTAGGGATGCACGATAAATTATCAACTATATCGGTATCTGCCGATAAATGGTCATGTTCAATGTTATCAGTATCGGCTTCCAATGTTCAAGAATTATCGGTTATTGTTTTTTGCCAAAATTTACATATCGGTGCATCCCTAATCCATATATAATACATTTTATAAGACTTCTGCTATGTCTGGTCTTTGAGTGTAAATGATTTTGAACAAATTTTCCAAAAGTACTAGCAATTCATTTCTTTAGGGGTAAAATGTTTTTTAATGGGGAAAGAAATTAGGGACTGCATCTTTAAAGTTTAAATTCCATGTTTGCAAAGTTAAAATTAAAGGGCCTAAGGAAAGCTTTGTAAGTCGAATGAAACCATATTGGTGGTTCCGTATTATAAGAATGTTTCCCAAAAGCATCTTTATAATGACAACCAGAAAGTGGACCAGAAAGCGGAAAAATATTATTTGTTTCAGAAATTACACTTTGAAATTGAATTCTGACGTAACAGGATAGCATGAAAAGTATTCATGTTTATCTTATTAACAGTGCCACACGTAGCAGGACAAAATCTAGAAATGCAATAAGCTCAACTACACACTTTAGTTTAAAAAATAGATCTAAAATTAAAGTAACCACTAATCAGGAATCCAATAAACAAATTAGCAAGAGGAGTACTTGCCATTAGGCTGTTACACAAAACCTCATTCAAACACTTTACACGTAAAGTGGCCGTAACTCAGACAGTTTCTGCATGTCTCATGTTAATCTTGAGTACTTACAGAATAGTATCACATCCTTCAAATATCCATAGAGTCTTTAGTTTGATCACATTTACAGACGTGCTCAAATTTGTTGGTACCCTTACAGCTCATTGAAATAATTCTTAATTCCTTCTGAAGAGTGATGAAATTAAAAGCTATTGTATCATGTATACTCCATCCAGGGTGTATCCTGCCTTGATGCCCGATGACTCCTGAGATAGGCGCAGGCTCCCCGTGACCCGAGGTAGTTCGGATAAGCGGTAGAAAATGGAATGGAATGTATCATGTATACTTGCATGCCTTTGGTATGCGGAAAGAAATGAACTATTGCTTAATCTACAAAGATGTTCTAAAAACATTTGTTGGTACCCCTTACAAAATATAATACATATTTGGATTATAGTGATATTTCAAACTAATTAGTTTCTTTAATTAGTATCAAACAGGTATCCAATCTTGTAATCAGTCATTCAGCCTATTTAAACGGAAAAGGTAGTCACTGTGCTATTTGGTATCATTGGGTCTTCAATTTAACATAGAAATGAGTGCATATCCGTGCGCAGAAATCATTTTAGGACAGGGTTTGTTTGTAAAGAGATCACTGCTGCAGGCAACAGCAAACCGAACTCCAGCTGAGGTTTGTATTTTTTATTGGATATTTATGTTTTGTAAATAATTAATTGTTTTACTATTTTTACATTGAAAGCATTGTTGGTTTTATGCTTTGGTTGCATATTGCATTAAATTGTAAAAAAAAATAGCGGACTTCAGTCTTAAATAACTTTGTCTTATACTTTGAGTTATAGTAATGTTTTAATGTAAAACTGAATGTTGATGTGAATTAAGCCCTAGTGATCATTTTTTTAAGGTGAAATAAAATGTGTATAAAATGTGTAATGATTTTAATAAAAAAATACTTTGGGTGAAGAGAAAAAGGTCTGTGCCGGAGGAGACGGATGCATGTTTCTAAACAGGATCTAATGCTGCTAATTTGTATGTTAGTTCTGTCTGTCAATTGCAAGAACCAGCGTTCTTCTGCCCAGGGTGCCGCCAAACCAACCGGATCCTGTCACACAACGCCAAGCAATTTTAAGCTTCATATACTTCATTAATGTAATGAAAATAAGAAATCACATTGGAATCTATTTTTACATTGTCTTACAGTGTACACGAACTGAGACCTGTCGTGAGATTTGATCGTAGCAACTGGTCAAGTAAATTTTGATAAATGGCAAGTTTTGCTGGAAACGACTGTACGTCCTGTTTTCGGTCGTACGCTCATTTTATAAATGAGGCCCTTTGTGTGCATCACACTGAACATGGACATGAGAAAGCAAAGGAGAGAGTTGTCTGAGGATGAGGCTCAGAATGAAAATGAAAATAATGGACAAGCAAGGTAAAGGCTACAAGCCCATCTCCAAGCAGCTCGATGTAACTGTGACAACAGTTGCAAATATTATTAAGAAGTTTAGGTCCATGGAATTGTAGCCATCCTCACTGCGCGCGGCCGCCAGAGGAATATCGACCCCAGATTGAACAGAAGGATGTGAATGGTAGAAAAAGAACCAAGGATATCTGCCAAAGAGATACAAGCTGATCTCCAAGATGAAGGTGCGTCAGTTTCTGATCGCAGCATCCGTCACTTTTTGATCAAAAGTGGGCTCCATGGAAGAAGACCCAGAAGGAAGAAAAACATAAAAAGCGAGATTGGAATTTGCTAAAATTCATATTCACAAGCCACAATCCTTCCGAGGTAATGTCGTTTGGAAAGATGAGTCAAAACTGGAGCTTTTTGTCAAATCACATGAGCTCTATGTACACAGATGAAAAAAAAAAGCTTTCAAAGAAGTGAACACCATACCTACAGTGAAACATGGAGGAAGCTGGGTTGTGTTTTAGGGCTGCTTTGCTGCATCTGGCACAGGGTTCCTTGAAACTGTACAGGGCACAATGAAATCTAGACTATCAAGACTATCAAGGCATTCTGAAGCGAAACATACTGCCCAGTGTCAGAAAGCTCTGTCTCAGTCGCAGGTCATGGGTCCTCCAACAGGATAATGACCTAAAACGCAGCTAACATCACCCAAGAATGGATAAGAACAAGACACTGGACAATTCTGAAGTGGCCGTCTATGAGTCTTGATCTGAATTCTATTGAACATCTATGGAAAGAGCTGAAACTTGCAGTATGGAGAAGGCACCCATCAAACCTGAGACAGCTGGAGCAGTTTGCTCAGGAAAAGTGGGTCAAACTACCTGTTAACAGGTGGAGAGTTATCATTGAGAGCTACACAAATGTAGCATTCTTCGTTTTTGTTGAAGGGTACCAACAAATTTGAGCATGTCTGTATAAAAGAAAGATACCGCTGTACGATTCCGAATACTTAAGAAGCGTGCAGGGTGGGGGGTATTGGGTGCAGAACTAAAGCACGTGTGCACCCATTGCCAACAACATACAGACCTATGACTCAGTTTCACTTATCGCTTTCGTTTCATGTCCGGCATCTTTTAGCACTCGGACCGCGCTGCGCCCTCTTTCAGTTTCAAATGATCTCCAAATCCAAAGGTATATCGACAGTTTATATAACATTCCTCACCAAAATACAGTGAAAAGGACAAACACAGCTAAATTCGAGAACGCAGTGCTCTCTCTCTCTAACTCCAGCTGGTTGATGCGTGGGTGTGCTATTTCATCTGGCTCTCCCAGGTTGACGCGTGGGCAACAAGGAACTAAGAAAAGTTGTTACGAATTGGATTTTCATGTTAAAAAAAAACTTTCTAAAACCCATACGAACGCTGGGGGAGTGTATCAAGCACAGAAATACTACGTCCAACTCGTTTTTTGACAAGTTGACAATGTCAAGCATGAGAAGACAGCACGTTTAACATTGGAATGAAGTCAAAAGACAATATGACTATTGTAGTCTAATGTCTATTTACAGTGTATTGCAAACATTAATATAGTCAGAGCAATTGCATACACTCATATTAGCTCTTATACACTCATATAGCAAACTCCATTTAACAAAAAAATGTGTTTCTTAAATCTCATATAATGCCCAATATTACTTATTCTAATTATTGTTTGGATTAATAATCATTAAAATGATTTAAAGAGTTGTTATCACCAAACATTTACAGCCTCTCTATGGCAGAATTTAAGCATCACTGGAGCACAACAAAATTTCACCATGCAGGTACCAAAACATTTGTATACACATTATGAAAATCTTTCTTAGTGACATTATTTCCATTGAGCTCAGTGTTTACATTGTGTGCACATTTCATGCAATGTGATTTAACTGCATTTAGTTTGATCGGTTCTCTGCTTTGACCGATATGATGGGAGCTGAATATGACGGCACAAATTGCTGTAGTAACAAGTAAACACATTTTCTTATTTTTATTTTGTTAAAAATGAACTGACTTATAACGAAATAAGTTAAATGTTTTTTTCTCATTTTGTTTCTATCTGAAGTATATCTAACTTTTTTTAAATGTCGATTAGGCAGTGTCAAATGAATGATTATACTGTTATTATACTGCACTCACTCAGCATCAGAATGACTTTGACTGGCTTTAAACACAAATCATGCAGTGATCCACAGAATCAAAGCAACAGGTGTGTTCCACTTCATGAAGTCATCGGAGTATGACATCAAAGTACCACGAGGGTGCCTCAAAAGCATTGATATATGCTTAAAATCTAACACTACTGGGATTCGTGCAACTTTTCCTTAGAAAAATCGTATATCAGGGTCGTGTTATTTATAGTCTGAATCTGCGTCAAACTATTTTCGGCCATCTGTAAATAACAATGAATTGTTTTCTCTTACGCAAAGGAATACAATCAAGTTTTATAGATTCAAGCTACAAACAATAAAGCATCTTACCTCGTTTTTTTTTAAACACTCATTTGACAACATCTATCCATCTGACATGATCGCAGACTTTCAATGCTTAGAATTCAGAAAGTCTGTTAAAAAAGAAGTTTGTGATCCGCTTACACAGGTAGACCAAAATCAGTACTAAAATAAAAGTCACATTTTCACGTCATGAAAAGTTAATAAACAGGCCTGGTTTAATTCAGAAAGTTTTCTGACCAGACAACAGAAAATCTATATAAAGTAGGTATTTATAGTATAATATAATATAAATATAATTAGGTACAGAAACATTAGAAATTAATTTGATTGTTTATTGAGTAGCATGCATGGCCCACTGCTTCTCCATTGGATGCCATCATTATATACTTGATGTAATACCAATAGTCAAAGTATAACCAAATTAGATAAAAAGAAACATAATTCTAATTTAGTATTTTGAAAGTGAACTCATTGAGTGTCACTCAGGTTATCTGATGGCGTCTCATATTATACATCAATTTAAATACAATTAAATAAGAAAGCCTACATTTATTTTAAGTGAGAATTTAACATTTAATATTCAACACTGAAGTAAACAAGTTTAATTGGAAGTTTACTTTGAAAATGTATTTTAATTTAATTGGAAGTTTTAATTTGATCTTAAATAGTGTAACTCAAATAAATAAGTAAACTGTTTTATACAGTCTTAACCATTAACTGTGTGTGTGTTTGTGTGCGTGCGTAGATGAATGTGTGCGTGTGTGTGTTTGTGAGGCATTAAAAATACTCTGCAAATAAGCCCATTTATACACTCTTATGTCCATTAAAATTAGATGAATTTGAACACTTTGCTGAAAATCAACCCAGTCCAACAGAAACTGCAGTAACCATGCTGGAATATGAGATGGACTAATGGTCCCTCGAAGTAATGTTGGCCAATCAATTTCATTTCATCACCAATGGTGTTTTTATTCTAACTTCCCAGGAAACAGTAAGGTGTGGATTATGAATGATTCTGATTAAAAGCAGCTGCAGCGTGTGTGAGCGTACGTTGAATGACTTGATTTGAATGGTTTGCAAAGTGACACTGTTGGATGTGGCATTCAAAGGGTTCCAGCTGTGAGAAATGCAGAGCCTTTCCACTTATCAGCACAAATGCAGTAACACGAACACGCACATCTACATACAAAAACATATGCAGCGTAAAACACTACATCATTTTCTTTGCATTCGAAAATGTCGATAAACATTAACATTTGTTCACAGCACATTGTGTTCGCCCTCTGAAAACAAAAAACACATCACATCATTTGTAGCAGATTCGTATGAATAATCACATGCAGTCATAATCTTGTGTCAAAACCTACTTTGCCACTTTTATGACATTATTCTGTATTCGAAAATCTCATCAATATTAAAATGGATCGAAGATGGCCGACAGAATAAATAAATAAATAAATTGTAATTATAATGAAAACCAAAAAGCGTGATTGAGATGCTCATGTGGAATAATTTTTATACAGTGGTGTGTCTCTCACAATGACTGACAAACACAGAAACCCACTTACCAATGGCACTGAGGTGTTTACAAATTTATGTCTAGTGAGACACGAGTTAGCTCAGTTTTCGAGGTAAGAGAAGGTTTCGTAAGAGCTTCCCAGAGGTTTCTGGACATTTTAAAAGATTCACCTGATCGGAATATTTTGTCTGCATTTAGACAATCGTCTGTAATTCTGCCATTATTTTCTACAGTCCCTTCTATTATTTCAACAATCCTTCATGTGTCTGTAATATTGTTATTTTATGCTGCAATACTGCAGTGTGGAAACTGAAATCTTATGAATGAATTCAGCGTTTAACTGTGTGTCAAACATACATGAGTCTCTTCAGTACATCTTACCATACCGCTCTTCCATTTTAAATTGGACTTTGTTTCCTAAAGGCTTTCCATTAGTTATCATGCAAGCACTTTGTTCAGTCAAGGAAAGTTTCTTTGTTCCTTTGGGATTAGTTGGAAACAGAGGCGGAGCTAGAGTTTAATTTATGGGGTGGCCAGGGGGTGGTCAAGGCAATTTCAGGGGGTCCACAGACCACGGCAGAAAATGTGTGTGTAACCCTGACCTGTGACATTTGTACAGTATACAAAACAGCTGCACAACTTAATGGCATTGATGTAATTCTGAATGTATTTGGATTAAATACATTATAAGATATAAACAATGAAAATGTTGAAAACATAGTTTAACCATGACAACTTGTTTAATTTAAACAGGAACAAAGCAGCACCAGAGGTGTCTTTAAACTGATGTGGATCAGAGTAGCTTACATGTTTGATAAAACATATACTCATTCTATGGGACTGCAAGATTAGAACAAAATCACTGCTGATTATTGCCCCTTGATGTTTCTTGATCTTGATTATTACTTTCAGATAGTATTATATTGTTCATGATTACAAGCTACAAAACAAGCTGAGAAGCGTTTATGAATTATTGTATTGATGTTTTATTGCCGTTTTAATTCTCTAAGTCTAAGGCACATAAACATCAGTTAATCAAACGGGAAATATATAGAAAACAAACAAAAAACATTAAACATCATAAAGGCTTAACATAACCTAAGGCTTTAGGTTATACAGTAAAGAATTCTACTAATGAATCACTTTCTTACATGCCTCTGATTGGCCAGTATATTCATGCCATGAACTTCATTGGCTGTAATGCTCAAAGCTTTAGAGAAAAAACACTGTCGTCCGTATTCGTTTCACATAATCTTATTAAGATTAATCTGTTAATGGAGCCTAAGGTTAATTTACACAATAAAAAGTTCTTCGCACATTCAGTCGTATGCGTTTTTCTGTATTTCGCTTGTTTGTACGGTGTCTCATACTTGTCAAAACGCCCCTCAAAATGCTTGCTCTGTGAAAAATGCAGGTGGAAAACCTGCCCAGTCCAAATTTTTTTATGACGGACCAAAATATCGAAGGCAGTCTGTAAATGCGATTGACACAAAGTGAAATCCTATTGATTTTTTTATCGCGCGCGGTGACATGTGCAAGCACTGTAGCCAAACATCAAAATAAAAACGCAACATTACATAAAATATAGAACAAACAGATCTATATTTGTAAGCTGTCAATTGCAGTAGTTTTTTGTAGAGTAAAAAATGACTTTTTTCTTCAGGTCGCAGCTACTGTATGTGTGAATTATGTGATTGCATTAACTATATTTGTACTTTAATTTAAGAGGCGCAATCTTAGTCATGTCATACAAACAATTAAAGCTGTAAAAGGGCAAGAAATCACAAATGAGTACAATTACAACATTATTTCAAAGATTCTAAGAAAGACTTTATGTTTCAACTTTCAAACACATAATTCAAGATTATTGATTCTTTAAACTATTGAGGATAGTATTATTTAGCTTGTGGGTGATTTTTAGAGACATGATTTAATTTGTTTAATAAAAGCATGAGATCATTATAGCTTCATCTATAGATTTAACTGCTGCCTATAGGACAAACAGCTGATACGTTAGAAAGATTTTGTTTATGTTTCTCTTTTCACTTAATGGGGCAAAAGCGTTTTACATAGCAAGGACAAATGATTTTGGAATAAACCCAGATTCAGATATTTAATCATTCAGCTCATGGTTTTGGTAAGTGTCACTTACGGTGCCCTGTCTGTAGGCCCATGATCCATCAGTATTCAGCTCATAGGTACCCAACATAATTACAACTGCTAAATGTCACAAAATATCACAATTCAATACACGGGCTTGAGCAAAATATCACTCTTCTCTTTCAGACGCTGATGCACTTTAGACTCTCGGCAAAACATGTTTTTCAGGACGATTGGTCGTTAATGCTTTGTATTTGTCTGAATATGTGGATTCATTTGTTCTAAAGCTCATGGTGTTGCTCACTGCTACAAAACAGCTTCTATAAACAAACAAAACGTGTAAAAACGAGCCCTTTAAGAATAAAGGCATGATAAAAATACAAAGCTTTTACAAAACAGTTTTTTGTTATAAAACTTTATGAATGATAACGATGTTTATTTATTCATGCATTAATTATTTAATTCAGTTTATATTTACAGACGTTTATGTCATTTCAACATGTATGTTGTTGTTGTTTTGTTCAAGGAACACAGAATTTTTTTGCTGCTTTTGTTTACTGGAAAAGTTTAGTTATACCACATTTAAAAAAAAATGTTTTGTTGAACAACTGCATTGTTCGATTACAAACTGAACTCATTGAGCGTGTATTCTAAAGTTCACAGTTTTCAGCTCCCAGTTGCAGTCATTCACAAGATGGCTCAATAAAAAGGAACATTATCAGCTCTCAATAAATTATAGCTTTTATTTCAGTAATCATATGACCTCAAAAACTTGTAAAATAGTATTTTATGTTCTTTTTGGAACCTGACATACCCACTTTCTATGTACTGTCAACGTAAAGAAAAGAGTGACAAGAATATTTTTCAAACCTCCCCTACTGTCTCCCACAGAAATAAAAGCATACCAGTTTAAAATGTGAGTAAATAATATTTTTGGCCCTAACAATTCATCCCCATTTCTTTAACACAGTGTAGGACATGTGTAATTATTCTTTCGCTATTTCTCTTGTGGAGGGACAGGCTCATATCAGCATGAAGTTCAAAGCCAGGCCGGTGGACTGCTTTTCCATGGCAGGCTTTGATCTCCCTCTCTGTTCTTTTTTCCCTCTAAAGTAAAATATCGCCTTTGACACGTCTGACCAGAGGCATCATTGATTAAACCGTGCACTTGACTCAAATGAGCAATGCCGTTCAACAGATCTACAAACAGACTCCACGGTCAGCAGATCTGAGGTCTTCTCTGTCCATCTTCCATCACTGACAACGCAGATAATCTGTCATACATACAAACTAGCAAAGCATTACAATAAAAATAGCCACCGGGGTCGATCCATAATTAAATACGATAATGTGTGGAAGGCGATGCAAAACGAACAGATGTTCAGATGGGTGGAAAATGAACCAAGAGAAAACTCCAGCTCTTTTCTTTTTTACTTTATTGAAAGAAAAGCAAAAAGATACATTAACTCAACAAATCCAAGTCCCCGGCTTGCACAGGCCTGTTGTTGAAAGTCTATTGTGCGTTTCGATCCGTCTCACGCAATCAGCCTTGTTCAAGGGGATTTGGGCGAACCATCGATTTCTACCAGAGACGCTGCCCACAATGGCCTTTTGTAGAAAATGATCATTTTCAGATTTCTGAAGCTGCACAGGTTTGCTGAAGATCGCTTTATGGGCATGTCTCATCCCCGTTGTGAAAAATAAAAAAAGAGATGAATCAGTATATAAATAAATAAAACAAAGACAGCTGAAAAGCTGCTTCTCTTACCTGCGTAAACTGGATTAAAAAACTGGTGTTATATTAGCCATTGTTGACCTTACTTTTGCCGGCACTATTTGCTTCCTCATTGGAGAAAATGTGTATTTGATCAAGCATAATTTTTCCTTGCGAGTCACGAGTTTGGATTAAAGTGATAGTTCACTCAAAAATTCATCATTTACTCAACTTCTTGTCATTTTTAATCTGTTGAACTTTCTTTCCTCTGCAGAACGCAAAGGAAGTGGTTGTTAAGTGGCACCCATTCACTTGCATTGGTTTTGTGTCCATACAATAAAAGTCAATGGGGGCCAGTGCTGTTCGATTGCCTACTTTCTTCAAAATATCTTTTTTTTTTATGTTCTGAGAGGAAATATAGTCAGACATACTTGTAATAACAAGAGAGTGAGAAAACGATGACCACATTTTAACTATCACTTTAAAAGAAGCTGCTTCTAGTCTTTGTTAGACTACATTTGGCTTGTTATGTACAGTTTAAAACCTTATTCCTTCATTCTAAATTATATTGAACGTCATTTTCCTGGGACGATTTCCTCCAGATATGGTTACAAAAAGCTGTGACAGGGCATCATTTTCTGCACAGGGCACTTCACCAAGAGTAATTTAAAGTTAACAGAAACATTTAAGTGTTTTCCCCCCCATCTGCTAGGAAATCTTGTGATTACACAGTCAGTTGCGAGGATCTAATTGCATTGAAAGATGCCTGCGAGCGGCGAGCGAAAGAACGATTAGCATATTTAAAAGTCTGCACATAACGATGCAAATTCCCTTTGAATGTTAGAGGCGACAGACAAGCGAATGTACTGTGCAATTATATCTTATTACCATACAGACCAGCATACAATGCTCTCCATCCACCTGCCGCCCACTATCCAACTCCCACACGCACGTATACACAACCATTCACACGCGCACACATAGTTTCATCCAAGGTTCCTTTACTTCACAATGAATGGTCTCGTAAAATAAAATTCAATAATGAAATGATGAGAAATTATTCTAAACCGTTTTTAAAAGACTGAGTCTGGACCTGATTTGCATAGAAAAAATCCTTTCATGCAAGGTTACTAAAGAACACCAACATTGTAATCACCGCCATAGGGTTCGAGCGCACTGTCGTCTTTGCTCCTCTCTCAGCATTCACACACACACATACACAAACACACACTCTTACTCTAACTCACTTTCCCTCGTAGACGACATCTCAACTCCCTGCAGTCTTCGCTGCATTGACTCACTGTAATCTATTTCTCAGCGGGTCTCTGACACAGTCTGATCAGCTCCACTACTCCACACATCCAGGCTCAGTCCACGGCTCTCAGGAGAACATATGTCTTCTTAAATGACAACAGCACTGCATTGAAATGAAGTTGTTAGGCCAAGTTACTCTGGTCACGGGTACCACTGCTGCCCAAGTCGTTAATCTTAACTTGTTTTTTGGAAGGTGAGAGAGAAATTTTGCTGTTGAAAGCTCTACATGTTTCTTTACAACTTATTTTGCATATAATAGTGAATCATGCGACACAGTTGAAAAGCTGAACACTCCAAATTAAATATTCTGTCATCAGTTATTCACCCTCATGTCCTTGAAAACCTTTATACTGTATGACTCTTTTCTCAGAAACAAAAAAGAAGATATTTTGAGAAATGGTTCTGCTTGTATACAATCAAAGTCAATGTCCTTTGGTTACCAACGTGCTTCAAAATATTTTCTTTTGTGTTCTGCAAGTCATACAGGTTTTAAGGTAATTTTCATTTTTGGTTGAACTATGCTGTTTAGTTTCTTTGTTCTGCAAAGAGCTTCAATGATTTCAAACATTCCTACTTTGGGACAATATAAGGGTGGGAAAATTGTGACGCAATTTTCATAATTGCTCTTTCAAGGTAAACGTTTTCAAGGTTAACGTATGTTTTCTAAATATATTCTTGGAAAACCAAAACTAAGGACTATGAATCAAGTGACTTGTGACATTGTTGGAACTAAAAAAGAACATCGAGTAAGACGTCTTATGTTCCAAAAAGGCAATTGGGCCTTTTTCATTCTCTTACACTAACTTTTGTCCTCTTGAGCTTCGAAACATTTTATTTTCGCAGCTCGGTAAAATTTAGTGCTGCTCATTTTCCTGCTGCTGAGAACCAAAAAAATGACTAAGAACAAAGAGGGTCTATTTTTATGACACGCTTTTTTCCTCGTAACCCTAAACATGGCTCATTAAAATGTGTTATTTCCCTAGAAACCTTAGAAAAATGTGCAAAAGAAGCTTCAAATAAATCTCTCATTTCATGAGATAAATGCTTTCTTGTGCATCTTATTTCTCCCCTAACGTTTGTGTCCTCAATATGCTTCTTTTAAGCACATGAGCATAAAGTCTCTTGCACATTGACACATAACCTGCACATAATTACTTCTTTTGTAAAAGAGGCTTGTTGTTTTCCATGTCATTATGAGAGCAGTCATTAAAAACACTTTATCCAACTCTTTAAACACAAATAAAAATATAATTTTGAGAGTCAAGCCATACAATTACAAATAACTCAAATTATATTTGTATTATAATTGGGGGTGAAAAAAATAAAACCCAGGCTCATTGGCAGTATGTGACTCTGCCTACATTTCTGCATAACTTGAAACAAATGTCACTAAACAAATCATTGCATCTTTCTGTTGGAATGTTTTCTCCGAAGGTTTATTAAAGGTCACAAAAAGACATATACACAAATTAAAACCTGCTCATCTTGTTTCACTATTTGTAGTGTAAAACTTTTTTGCTGCCTTTGCGAACTTACAAACTTTGGTGTTGGTTACGTTGACGTACTGTAACTTTAAAAATAAGTGAAAGTTGTTAACTTATTTTGATGAGTTGACGTAATGCAAACACACTTAAAATGCAAAATAGTGTGTTTCGAAAAACCAATTTAATTGAATTTATTACTTAAGGCACGCAAATACATACATGGCATGACTATGCAACCTACACTTTCCTTTCAGTTTAATTTTAACAAAACATACCTGACTATTACACAAATGTATTTTTCAGTTGTCATTGTTTCTTGTGCTGTAAAACAAGTTGTTGTGTTCTGCCAAACACGATCAACCCGAAGAGTAACAAACATCAGATTTGAATTGTGTATCCACCTGTCATATTAAAAAGAAAATACTCATATTTTTGGAATCCGTCAAAAGCTTGTTTTGAGCTGAACATTTTTATTGTTGTTCACTATAACAAACTGCCATTAAACCTCTCTCAGAAGTCAGAAATTAATCAAGTGTAACGTTCAACAATTAAAATGTATTTTTTCATTATGAACTGCAAGTAAATAACTGAAAATTCTGTCTTTCTTGTAAAACGGTAAAATCCAAGGATGACAACATCCTATATTTTAGCGTTAGAAATACTACTGTAACTAAAGAGCTTTTATATACTGGTGGATTAACCATTACAGAAATAGGCCTATAACAAATGATTTTGGTAATCACCAATATAAGTTTAGGGCATCTAACACATTTCTTTATACAGTATAAATAAAATAATAGCACACGACAGGATACGTCAGAACTTTATGTGCTGACAATGACATACATTTACACATAGCATCACCACAAGGCAACATCAGAAACTATCATTTGCATGACAACTCGAGGTTTTAATCCAGCATAAAATAACAGGAGAGCCTTTCGGTATCTGTCTCTCACCGTTGCAACCGAAATGAGGCTGGTGACAAATCTATACAGAGGCAAAACTGAAAGGCTCAGTTGGGCAGCACATCAGTCAGCCGTAAAAGAGCATGCTGTCTTCTCTCACGCCTTTGTCTCTTATTCCCTTTCGTGGCGTAACTTTGTACTTGCTTTTTGTTCTCCCTGCTTGCAATTGGAATAAAACTTTTATAACTTACGTCTGTCTGTTCACAGTGGATGCCTAAGAGAAGCTGGAGAGAAAGAACTAGGTCACGATTCGCATCTGTTTCGCATAAAACGGGAGAGACGGGACCGAGGGGTCTTGCCAGTATTGATGGAGAGAAAAGGTTGAGATCGGGAATGTTGTGCGGTTCACCTATTTGCAAAACAACCAACAGTCAACCACAATCCTCTGAATTAAATGAGCTCCATTAAACACCCCAGTCTATAGTCAATGAAGGAAATCGACTCCGCATGTCACAGTCTTTTAAGAGGAGAAGGAATGAAGCAACACGTTGAAAAAATATATATCTGACAGAGCTTCCAAGGCATGAAGATTCCAATATTAATTGCCTTTCCATTAGGACGACAAACACACTTATCTCATGAGACATCAGCTGTGTTGGTATTTCCTTGCAGTCTACTCTATTAGCACCAGCGTGTCACCAGCTGGTCTTTCACAGTTTAAAGGGATTGAGCAGTGTCAAAGTAAATTAGCCACATGTGGTCTTGGTCTGTTCTAGCACGCTGGTGTGGTCTGTCTGTATGACCGTGTTGGCCAGAGAGCATGCTAGGATTGGTCTGGTGTTGCGGTGCAATTGTCGGTCTCTTTTTGTGTCGGATACGGCTAATGTAGCCTCTAGCCACACGACGACACGGTGATAATTGATCTGTGAAGATTGTTGAGAGCTACTGGCAACTCCAACCCGATCGCAAACACCCAGATTGACAGAAACACAAAATTGACTCCGGTACTTCCAGAGACACCCTCACTGTTGCTGTTTTCGTCTTTGAAATGCTGTATTTGTGTGTAACCAAGGGGCTTTTCGGAAGACGGCATTGATGCATTAGCCTAAGGCCCTTTTGCTAATCAGGTTGTGGGTAATATCATTCTGTGACCTTTTCTCTTAATAACAAATTTTTTGCACAGCCTAATCCCCAAACCCCTCCTTTCCTGTCATACCGTATCTCATTCCCTCACGCTCTTTTCTCACCATCCCTCGCTCGCGTTACTTCAAACACAGCATAATCTTTTGTCTCTGATTGCATTAGTTATGAGGGGAAAGCAGCTCTCTAATGCAAGTCGGTACGGGGAGGAGGTGCGCCGATTTCATTTCCTTTGGCCTTGTCAGGGGGCATTTAAAGAAGGAAAACTACAACTGCACAAAACATGCCAATGCATGCAATACATCTACGTGCACATTCCAGTAATATTATTAGGCTATAACTTAATGCATAGAGGTCAATACAGAGACAAACCTAGAATAAACATGCATGCATGGACTTTGATGTCTAGTTACACATCAGCCGCTACTGGGGAGTGCATCGCAGATGTCAAAAATATGTGTGAAATCATGCTCTAACAGCAATAAAAACACATTGAAAGAAAGAAATGCTGACCAGGTTTCCCAAATCCACGCTATTCCCACTGAATTTGACTACTTTTAAACACAATCCGCAGATTGTCTTTTATTCCACGGGTTGAAGAGTTAACATATTCATAAAATATAGTTGATTTAAATTCATTCCTTGATTGGACTATATGACTGGACAGAGTAAGCATGTTTTTGTGAGGCAGGGGCATTGGTTTTCATTTCTATGCTAACAGATTGGCGGGTCTTGTCATGATCGTGTTGAGTAAATAAAAAATTTGTTCATCAACTGTAAATTTTAAGGCATAATCTAAAAATATACTACGTCAATAATTTAGAGATGCACCGATATCTGAGCCAATAATCGGTATAGATTGATAAAAGTAATGTTTTACACTATCGGCTAAAAACAGCCAATGACCAGGGCCGATTTATTCTGTCATATAAAAGAAGACAGGAAAATGTAATGACTTTGTCCTCTGTGTAATGTTAAAAAACATCACAAGTTTGATGTGTAAAATTCTTTCATCAACATTCATAAAATTAGGAAATATGAATTAATTAATTACTGATCAATAAAACCACAACACTATCGGCATCGGCAGATATTACTCTGAATAGTGGACTATCGGTATTGATGAAAAAATGTAGTATCGGTGCATTTCTACAATAAATACCACTATAATAATTATTATTAGATGTTATACCATGGTCTGTTTGAATACTCCATTCTGATTTGCTGGAAGGTGTGCATTAAAACCCTTTAACGGATGGATAGAAGTCAGTTTGATTACAATTTAAATTAACTCATAAATAAACTTGTTCGATCTAAATTACAATGTAAACATCAATAAAAGCTTTAATTTGGTATAAGCGGGATAATCCACAGCTAGCCGTGCGTTAAAGGATTTGAATGCACTTCATGGAGATTTGTGGCCTCCACGTCGTGCATTAAAACCCTTCATTGCACGGCTAACTGTGGATTATCCTTTACATAATTTTCATTGATTGAAGGGTCTAATGCGTTACAGTGACTGTAAAATCTGTATTTTAGGTATTAGAGTGGCATTTTTTGAGTGTGGTGTTTGTGGCAATTTTTGGGGGCTAGTTTGATTGGCCATTGGAAAGATTTTCTTATAAACATCTGGCAACCCTGTGGTTTTCATAATGCACGCATGACGTTAAATTGGGCTTCATTTTAATTCATGACAGATATTTCCTTGTTTCGTATTTTGAGTCCTTGTTAAAGATTATCGCCGTTTTCCCAAATACAACTCATTCAATGTTTCTCCCCACACACCTTCAGTCAATTCGAGGGCCTTCTGCACGCCCAAACAACAACAACGGTCCAATTAAAACAACAAATGCCATATTCATGAGCCTATCGCGGATACCCGTAATGGATTATTCCATAATTCATTAGCGATTAAAGTGAGTAATTAGTATTGAGAGGACTATGATAAAGCGGCGTGTTGAAGGTCAGAGAGGACCTGATGGAAAGCAGCCTCACTCATTGGGAGGCAGTTTGGCATCCACTGAGTCAGTGCACCCTGCTAATGAGAACATAATGTAATCACAATGTGCCTGAAGGTCAACGTGGGGCTTTGAAAAATATTCTTGTTCCTCACTATGAGAAACTAAACTCAGCCAAATTCAATTAAACGGCGTAATCTGGGGGCAGGCACACTTCCGTGTTAAAAACGAGGGGAAACAGGCTAAGACAGTCAAACACATTCAAGGGCAAAGATAAAATGTTAAGATTTAAATTTGGGAAACTGTGTTTCCTACGTTCAGAATAAAAGCCTGAATCATATGTTTAAATTTGTGACTCTAAATATGACAACCAGGTTAAAGTCTCATAATCTAATGAGCCTCAACATTGGGTTTCAGCTATTCATTTCACTAGGATTTCAATCTTTGACATGTCTTTAATCAGTTTATATTTAAGATATACAATATGTGTAAATTTGATTTTCATTTATTGAAAATAGGCCATTAATTCTGTGTAGAAAATGGTAAATAAAAAAGACTTTAGTTGGGTTTTCACAGTCAGGGTCACATGGCAGACAGTTTTATATGTACCTGCTAAAGATGACATGAAACAGATGCAAGAAGCAGTTTCCGTCCCTTGGACTTGCATTTATGACATAACTTTTTATTTAAATCACATTTTTGAAGTTGTCTCATGTCTTTAAAAAATGATGGCCTTTCTTTCTTTCAGTGATTTTTATTAAATGCGACAGCTGCTGTTTTTATACAATAAAAGTGTTTAGTTGGATTACAAATTATAACAAACACACCATAAGAAATCAATCAAAAGAAAAAGAAAACATCGTTTTGGAAGGGGCAACCTGTAATTGTTAAGAAAAACCAAATGGCAGTTATATACTACAATAGAAGAGGCAGTCTGTGAAAAAAACACTGCGTATCTTTATTGGAATTTCATTTCAAAATGAAAGATAAACGTATAAAATGTAGTTTTACTCAAGAGACATTACCTCATTTTCAAGGAGTGTATTAAAACAGGGAAAATATTTTTTAAACGGCTAGTTACCAATTTCTGAAGACATTATGGAGTGATAAATGGTATTTCATGAACAAATATGATCATCCAATAACACTCCCTCTGCTACTATAGCAACCCCACAGATAGGTTTCTATTTCCGAAGCTAATCATTAAATGCAAAAAGCAATCGAAATGGAATTGTACCTCAAAAGGATAACTATAGGCTAAATATAGATGAAAGATTGTGAGTCTACAGTGCATAGAGATGCATTAGAAGATGAGGATGGCAATTATGAGTTCAGAGATGATTCTGGCTGCCATCTCTTTCCCTCAAAATACACTGACACACACACACACAGGTTCACAAAACACATCCCAACACTCCCAGCCTAATTACAAGGCCATGCAATAGCTCTCCTCAGGGAAGATTATATAGCTCGATTTCTGACAGGTAAAAATTAGATACCTAATGGAATGAAGCTTTCTACCAAGAAGAGGACAGTAGAAAAATGTACTTTTTAAAAGCCTCTTAAATTAGATTTTAATTTGGAGAGTAGCATGAAGGAACTAATAGACTAAATCAGCTAGTTTTCGTCTCAGTTTATTTCTCTGTGTGTGTGTACAGGCATGTGTGGGTGGATGGATGTTTGTACGATTGGTTCACTTTTCTTCCGTGCTTAAAATTTAATGAAGACTGTTCATTAACGGGCCTAATTACAAAACTTCGAAATCTCCCTCATCAGCCCTGTCACAATCAAGAACTTCTGATGGAAGATGTCAGTGGTCTCCTGGAGCAGTGATTCTCAGCTGGTGGGTTGTGACCCAGAAATGGGCGGCAGGTCTATTCTGATAGGGTCACTAAGACGCAGGAATAAACAATGCTAAATGCAATTCATTAAATGCAACCAACCTAAAAGCAGTGAGAAGGACAAAACAAAAATCGCTGAACTATACATCGTCACATAATCATTTCTGATGTGTGTGTCAATAGAGCTGCTTGTGTATCGTTCGGGCATCACGTTTAAAGTTAAGCTGAGTACATAATCCAACCCCTACTGACTGCTTTGACCATGTGAGCGGTAAAATCCACATTCCAAATAAATAACTTTTGTAATTGCTAGAAAAATCTGCGCATGTCGAGCAATATCAAGACCAAACTCAGGACCTTATTGTGTCTGATCTTTTCATTTCAAAAGGCTACCTAACCGTGCTCAAAAAAGTTTAATCCATTATACAATTTTATAACACAGCTATGGTTTTGAATCAGGATATTATACATTTAACCTATACAGGTAAGCAAATTTAGAATGGTCTTTTATATATTTATTTATTATATTTATTTTTCTTATCTTCATCAATCTTATTGCGTTTCAAATGGTCTAAAATGTAAGACTTTCCCTTCTCTGTTAAACAGTTTACAATATACAACTGATAACATTAAATGCCTTAATTATGTCCAGGAAAAACTGATTTGTCTCAAAATACATACATTTTGTATATTTAGTGCAGCCCGGCCCTACTTTTCACTTTGTGGAAGCTCAAATCAAACCTCAAATGATGCAAGTGCCAAACATCTCCAGGTTGTTGCATGCTTCAAAAACTATGCACTGCAGGTGCAAAATGAGCGAAGGTAAAAGAGACCCAGGCTACATTAAATACGAGTTCACTTTCAGAGAGGATAAACATGGCTTGTGTAGACCACAAATGTGTTTTGTTCTGAAAATTGCTGCCAACTAAAAGCATGAAATTATTGACATTCAAGATAAAACTAGAAAGCTAAATTGAGTTTATGGTTATATATTCAAAATGCTATGCTTGATTTTAGGGACATTTTTCAGTTATTTATGTGAAAATATGCATGCATCTCTTTCTGTAGACTCATCACATTGTAGTGGAGGTTGAATATTATGTTGTTTTTTTGTAGCTGGTTAGATGATGATGCTGGTATGCCAAAAAGATGCCCTTGCCATACTCGATCAACAGTTTCACCAGCTATGGTTCATTCAGCCAGTGAACATCAGCTGGAATAGCACCAAACCATTCTGAAACCAATAAACTCTAAATCAATCCTGCCCGAAGATGTTATTTTCAGCAGGGTTACTAAGTAACGCAATGTGATTAGTTCACATTGAGACTTCGTATAATGTAGATATTTCATGTAACATTTGCTTGTAACAATGAAATCGCAGATGCTCTGACACCAGCTGCCGTATTACATGAACTTTCTATTTTAAATCGTAAGTTAAAATCTGACAAGTTTATTGTTCTAAATGGAATCTTCATAAAAGTCACCATGGTAACTAAACGAATAAAATAGGTTTCGGAGTTCTAAGGCTTTTTTTTCCCAATACTGCCCACTAAGCCCAGTAATGGATGACCATGGATGGACACCATATGTACACATTCACATTAATGTAATGCACATTTGCAGTACGGACTTACATAGTGCGCTAGGCAAGATCTCACCAAAGGAAAACAAAACAAAATACTGTAGTTTTACAACATCTTAAATTCTGCCAGATCCTGTCTCACCGGCAAGTCCAACATTGCATCATCAAATCAATGAGTTGTGGAGCACAAAACTAGAGACTCTGTATGTGGTATCTTTCGAAAGGTTAGAACTTCAGCTTCCTTATTAGTTCACTTGAAAGACCGTAATAAGAGCCGAATTTATCTTTGTCTTAAATTCAGGTAAAAGAGCCAAATATGCACCTCAAAGAGCAGTGTGGAGATCTTAGCGGCATCTAGGGGTGAGGTTGCATATTGCAACCAATGGGTTAACCCACCCCTCCCCTTTGAAGGCACTACGGTGGCTGACACAGCACTAAGATGTTGTCAAGTTTTTGCTTCTTTGCCAGAGGAAACACGCTCTGTAGAGTAGTTTGTCCGTTTAGAGGTACTGTAGGAACAACATGGTGAATTCCATGCAATGGGACCCAAGGTGTATGAAGATAGAAATTGCTCATTCCAAGCTAATAACAACATAAAGCTTCAGTATAAAAAGTTCTTTATACACCTCTGAAGATTAGATATATTATACGTTATATGTTATATTATATTGCATTTCTGTCAATAGATCCTCCAAAACAATTACACACTGGACCTTTAAAGGAAAGTTAAGTTCTTCTGCTGCAAAGTAGAAAAAGCATGAAAGTACTAACACTTTAACATCAAAACAGATCAACTTTCTCTGCCCGCTGTGCAAGCTGATCATTTTATGTAAATAAAAAGAAAGCAGGCAAATCCCAGTTACTAGGTCAATATCTATGACGACATGTGTGAATGAGAGAATTGGTTGTGTTTGCTCTGTAATGGTTTTGTGGGATGTGTGCGTCTGTCTGCTCCAAGCTCAAAAAACTCTTGCAATACCCCAAACATTTGCATGGAGACAAAAACAGTCAATTATTGTACAAATGAAATATGAGAATGAGAAACGCAGGCAATTTCTTCCCAAATCAAATAAACACAAACATGTAACTATTCCGTGAAATACGGACCGGTGCCTGAGGCTCTCAAGAATAGAGCTGGAGAGACACAAAGGCAGAGATGGCAAAACACAAGAGGAGACAAAGCCAGAAAGACATGGAGAGCTCTTAGAAGAGGCTTGTTCACACAACGCCAAATGCTGCAGGCCAGTGCAACAGACAGTGAGCTGGAGGGTCTGAAATGATGGCAGCTAAAGCCACAAAAATGCAAAGGTTACACTGTGCCAGCAGGGTGTATGTTCACTTTTTAAACAGAAACACAATTTTTGATAAAGGTTGCACGCAGAAACATGCATGTTGAACAATCCATGTGAGAAGTTTTATTTAAAAAATTAAGTAGCTTCAGCTGGTTTTCTATTCTGGTTTACTCTTCTGACCATACTTTACATACTCACACATACGATGCAAGTCAATATACACAGTAGAATTGGTAGAGCGAGCGAGCAAGAGAGAGAAAGACAAACAAAGAGGTCATACTCTGTCCTCTTGTTTCATTAATGCAGTCTGTCAACTGCCGGTGCCGTACCCAACCACATCTGAAGTTGTCTGCATTCATCAGACAGATGTGAATCGTGCAACAAAAGAGTTTTTGGCAAGGCGGGCTTCACAGCAGGTCAAACTTTGCAAAGCACGCAACTCATTGGATCTGACTGCAATCAAGGGAATAATGTATATGGGCTCTCTTCCCAATCACGAAATCACATTGCATTTGTCAAACAAACTAATACATCCATCAGACTAAACGTATAAACAGTTGCGTACAGAAGTCCTAATGAGAACAGAAATTAACATGAGGTGAACCGCCATATTAACCCCCATAAATGCTTTTATTGCACTGCCGTGGAATATGATTTGTTGATTAAAGGGGAACTGCAAACGCACGCTGCATTCATGCTTTCCGTCTGGCGTCATAATTAGACGACGATTCTGGGAGCAGAAAAGGTCTTCCAACCTGAAGTGGAGGTTTGATTAAAGATGCATTATGCAAAGCAAGCACCCAAGCATACTTACAGGGACTTTGATGTTACGTGACGGCCTTAGATGATTCTCAAGTTAATTCTTGCCCCCCAATTAGCTCCAAATGTGTTTTACTGATGGAGGAGGAAGGAAACTAGAAGACCATCAGGAGTTGACAAAGAACTCTGGAATGGCCCAAACTCTGGAATGGCCTCCTTTTATCCATTAGGTTGATCACTATAGAATCTTTGTTTACAATAAAACTAAAGATTCACATTTTAGAAAAAGCCTATAGCATGCGAGTCATCCGGAGTGTGCTCCATTTGTATACTTTTTTATCTCTTGTTGTATGTCTTTGTGTGGTTTTTACTATTTATATTAGAAAAACTTTTATAAAGCACAATGGTTCAACGACGTTGTTGTATTGTGCTATATAAATAAAAACCAAAAAACAGAGAATGCTTACAAATAACTTTCAGTTCGTCTTTTTTAGACTTTGCCCTTTCGAAGCCACAAAGAATATGATGCTGAGCGTTTTCACAGTATCACACGGGTTACATTAAAAGTGTGAAAATGAGTAAAAATACTCACTGCTCACAGTATGACAGAGGAGTTGTTATGTCCCCCCCAAGCACAAGCATGCACACGAACACACACTGTGCAAGTTCTCTTAAGGGCTAAATTCTCAGTAAAGCTAGTTTCAAAACTGTTAAAGGTTAGATGATGTACTGTTGTTTATTGTTTTATACTATTATATCAGGTCTACTTATGACATTCGGGTGGTTTTAACATCCAAAAACATCAAAATCAATAAGTAAAAGGCTATGTTCTACCCAGGTTTTGAAGCCAGCTCTGGAAACGTTCGGTTTTAATGGGCGTGCCGCATTCAAGACACTTGGAAGTAAACGCCCACCGCTTTGATTGGATAGCAGTTTGCATAGTTGGAGCTTTCTGTGAATTTGGTTAGAGACGTAACGTTAGGTTACACATAAGCACCATTCACAGTTTTCGCGGGGCATCAGTATTATCTGGAGACCTGCTGTGAATTATAAATGACCTCCCCACATCAGTATTTCATGTGAGGCAATCGCACAGGACGATTTAACTCAAATTTACTGAATTATTTCCCTGGTGTGATGGCAAGGCTTTGCGTATAGCTTAGTATTAGCTCCCGAAATAATACCAAAACAAATCAAAGCAGACTCCATTATTCTCAAACGGTGGATACAACCTTCAAAAATGATATATGAGCCACCAAATCACAGAGATTGCGATTCGCACAGGCTTAAGATCACAGACAACCTCTGCAATTAATACAAATGACTAGAGCTCTGAATAGTGCTCAGGGCAAAGCGAAGCGATCTCTAACAAAGCATAGTGACGCATAGTACAAAAAGGTTTTACTCACATAAGATTGCTGCACCATTCCTATCGGATCCAATTGAGGCCCCGGCACTGCTTTTTAATTTTAAACTCTCCACAAATCCAGTGTCGATCTGCCTTGTTCACAAAGGAATCCTTGGAGAGATGAAACGAAAAAAACGCTCCATGTTTTTCCCACAGGAGCTGGAACGTCTTTACAAATAAGCTTGAACCCCACATTCTTAATTTAGGATTCCGAGGGAAGGTTATACAGTGACTGTATTCTTCCATAACCAGGGTTGGCACAATATTAAGCTATCTTTAACGGCATGTTTGTTTATTGCTTGCTCGCTCCATCTGGTTCCGCGCCACTGGCTCTGTAATACGCGAACCATTGGGGGGGGGGCTAGAGAAGTAGTCGTTGATATTTTTCATGGAGGCGGTGTTCAACCTATCAATGTCATCATAGATAGGTGCATTCCAGAACATAGCGATCGCTGGGCATGGTGTCGATAACAGATGTACTCTCCGTAACAAGGGCGTTTTCAGTTCTAACACTTATATGATGTTCACGTGAATACGATTGCCTCTTATATATCAAAAGCTTGGGTTACAATTGTGATTTTATTTTATCGCAACTTTAAAGCTTTTAATTATGCATTTAAGTGCTTTTTTGGTATTATATTTTAGTAATTCCTTATGACAATAAATAAGTCTTTGCTTTGGATATTTTTTTATTAGCTGGAGAAAGAATGAATTTTGTATTCCCTGTAAATCATAAACCATTGTGAGTAGTTGAGAAATGCAGTCGTCATTGTGTTTTTCATTCAAATATCTAGTGTTTATTATGATTAGGGGTAGGTTTAGTGTGATGGAGAAACTTGAAATTATATTTTTTACTCCTTATGCGTCTATTGTTGCAAAATGCCAATTACTATCTAAAAAAACCAACAGCTATGTATTAACTGTGTTTATTAATAAAGGGTAGATACTTTTTAGTAATGAAAATGTCATCATTTGCTCACACCCCCAAGTTGTTCCAAACATATATTAATGTATTGGTTCCACACAACCAGTGTTGGGTAAGTTACTCTGAAAAAGCAATTAATTACTAGTTACTCATTACATATTCAATAGTGTGATTAGATTACTGTCCAAATTACTCTGTCCAAAAAGTATTTAGTAACTCATTACTAATTACTTTCTATGTCCTACATCAACCTTGATTAGTTAAGTGATTCAAGGATAGACATGAAACGGCTTATTTAATTCATTCAAATAAATAATATTATTAACCAAAGTATTACAAATGTGAGAATTATACATTAAAGCACAGATTTTAAAGTAAGACTTTGAATTATGATGTCAATTACACTATTGCACACACATATATTTCAAAAAGTATTTAGTTTAATTACATCAAAAGTAACTGTAATTAAATTACAGAAAACATACGAGTAATCCCTTACTTTACTTTTCAAGGGAAAAGTAATTAAATTACAGTAACTAATTACTTAGTAACTAGTTACACCCAACACAACTGAATGATATTCGCAAAAAATTACTAAAATGACTAGTCAATGGCGCCCCATAACTGATTGGTTTCCCACATTCTTTAAAAATACCTTTTTTTGTGTTTAACATAAATACCTTTATAAAGATTTGTAACAACTTGATGGTGAGTAATCAATGACCGAATTTTCATTTTCGAGTAAACTATCCCTTTAACCATTATTTCAAGCTGCAAACTGTAACTGTTGCTTTAGGTCTGTTGAAAAACATCTGACATTTCCTGCAAAATCCAACAGGACAGCTCAAGTTATGAATCATTGTTGTGTATTGTGGTAGGGTGAGGACTTGTTTATATAAGTACTTCCTCAATCATTTATTTTCGTTTTATTTGTAACAACGTTTTTATTTAAAGATGTTACTTCTTGCAGATTAAGTATTTCATTAAGAACAACGCCAAAGTCTATTCAATCATGTCAAATGACATAATCACATTAGATCACATTTGTTTATTAGGTTGAAAAACAAACCGGATCAGATTTGAGTCTTGTGTGCTCTTTAAGCGCTGACAGACAGAAATAGCTTCAGCATGCAGTCGGGTTAATTAAACTGATAACAACGTCTGCCTCATTACTGAAAATGCTGTGTCATGCTCCCAATGTCCGCTATTGATCACCGCTACACCGCAACAGATGCGCTCGCATGGATGCACATACACATATAGAATTTTTCTAAAACATCGATTCGTTCTTTTTGTCTCCTGCCTACCTTTTTTTATGCTCTCTCTCTCTTTCTTCGACTTTCTCTAAAGTGTTCTTAACATTTATACCTGTAGACTCTTTGCTTTCCGAACAAACAAAAGTTACAACGTTGCATTGTCTTCTTGGTTGGGTTTATGCGTCAACTTTCAAATTGATTCCTTTTTTAATGCAAGTTGTGTGAGACTTCAATGGCATTTTATTGGTCGGTATTCTGCCTGCAGTGTCGTTTAATCTTTTTCGATTAATCTTTGCTCCAGTTTAAACCACGAATCACGATAAGATCTGGAACCCAAATGAGGGAGAAAACATAACCGATTCCATTTTAAACAAGCTTGGGTGTGAAAACGTCTAACAGATTCTCACATTTAACCTCTCTCACACTTTTCTTATAGTCTCCTTTGTTTGCTCTCCCTCTCGCTCTCTCTTTCGTTTTGACAGCACATTTATCACCTTCTCTATTTTAGGTGCTTTAATTAGATCTGCACTTAAAGCTGCTGTCATTGTGCCGCCGTGGCGCACAGCGCTCGTGTCAAGAGGCGCTCATGCATAGGGCTACCCAGATCGTGCGCAAGCGCGTGGAGGTGGCGGGGGGGCTTCACCTTTGCCAGCGGGGAGGAGATGAAGTGAAACGTACTTATCAACTCGTTCAATGGGCCTCAGTGAATTTGTTAACTTTTCTGCTTGAGAAGAATGAAAAGCAGCGGTTGTCACGGTTCTTGAGATTTACGCGTTCACCTGTTGTCTTTCTTTAACTGCAGCATCATCGATATCATCTTTGACGTGTTTTCTCGGATGTGTCAAGTTCTTTGGAGATCATTTGTTTATGTGGCCTAAACATGGTCTCATGATTGAAGCATAAGAATCCCCGCTGAGCCTTTTAGCAGATGAAAGCTTGAAATGTGTAGAATGGAGAGCGGAGTAGTTTGGAGGGGAATGTTGTTTTGTAAATGGCAAACATCCATCTCTGGATTCAGCTGGATTTGTAGATTTTGCGAGGACAGAAACTGTTTACATTTTATTTAAATACATTCCTATATCACATTAGCAATTGCTTGGCTGGCAAAAAACACCCAACCACAGCCACTTGAAGAGGAACCATAGAACTTTCTGAGCCAAGAAAATGACCTCTTCAAGTAACAGCATTTGCCAGCGTGAACAGAACCTGTCAAACCCTGACCACTGATCACAGGTGCTCGGGCTAAATATAGATATAAATTTCTGATTGTTATCAGATCACTGCAGTTGGGGAACTCAATTTTTAATGAACTCAGACTTGTCATGGACTCATATGCAGGGCCGGACTTTGGGAGGTGGGGGCCGCTGGGCTCGAGTCGATTTCGTCCCCCCTACGGTTTAAATAGAATAATTTGCTACATGTGTTTGTTATCATTAGGAAATGATAACTGAGCTTTTTATTCAGTGTCTTGATTTACACGTTTATAGTTCTTGCTTTGACAGTGGAGGCATTCTTACAAAAAGTCATTCTTAGGCATTCTACTATGTGTTTCCGGTGGATCTTGAGAGATTATGCCTGTCGAATTGGAAATTTGGGAACCCCTGCATTCACATGAAACCAACAATGACCAATACAGTTCTCAGAGTTTATTAATCTTGTTTATTTTTAGTTAATGACAAATACAGTTGTTCAAGTTAGTAACTTACTGGATGCCTCCAGCAGGTGATGGTCCTCTGGATTCTCTGCCTAAACACATCAGGATGTGGTGCCACAGTGTAAGAAATCTAGTAGCTATTTTCATTTCTTTTGCATTCTTGTCTCTCAGTTTTTTTGTTTTCTTTTTAGCGCAGCACAGCGATAGCACTTATCAGCCATTTCAACAGTAGTAAACTTCACGGGTAGGAAGGATCCACCAATAACCAAATCATGAAACACCAACATGACTGACGGATAGTTTAGCCAATTAAACAACATCCTTCCTTACAAAAGGCTGTAGTAATAAATCGTCCTAGACTACTGAACAATCTTTAAACTAAAATTAAAATGACTGGCATATTACTAAACAAATCAAATGAAAGAGAGCATGCGAGGCCTCCTAAAGGGCCTGGCCCATGGGCTGGAGCCCAGTCAAGACCAATGGTAAGTCCAGCCTTGCTCATATGAATTTGTACTCTGACATTTTGGACAGGAACATTTTTGAGA
The DNA here is from genome assembly GCF_015846415.1 of Triplophysa dalaica. Taxonomy (NCBI): domain Eukaryota; kingdom Metazoa; phylum Chordata; class Actinopteri; order Cypriniformes; family Nemacheilidae; genus Triplophysa; species Triplophysa dalaica. The sequence continues at coordinate 8,700,314 of NC_079554.1, read as the reverse complement.
GTACAGTTGAGTCCAGACACTTGATAAGTAAAAATTAAATTACTTCAATTATTTAAAAAAAATTTGACATAGCATTGAGCATAGGCAATCGCTTACATTTATGTTAAACGCATGGGCGTTTTAATCTGAGGTGGGTTGGCATCAGGTTGGAATGCACAGAATTTGCTCTAAACAGGTGTTTAGGAGCAGCAGATTAATTTCCCCTTATAACCAACAAGGTCAAGACACGATGTAATAAAAGATTCACTATGTAGTGGAGACCACTTGCAAAAGTAAGAGTGCAGAATGTGGTAAGTAACATCAATAAATGGAATAGAAAAGAAAAACCCTTATTTTGTAATCACAGGTAAACACATTGTTCGATAAACCTTTTAAAGACCCCCTGAGGAGATAATCAGGTTTTTAATGTTTATGTGGTGTTTTTAATATGCTTTAAGACAAACAATGTGCAAATTTATTGTTGAGGATTTTCCCCAGGAAACTGCAATTTACCAAAGACAGTTTAAACACGTGGTTTGAAACTGCACCGGTTAATGATGTCATAAATATGTAACCAATCACAAACTCATTTGACCACATAGATCAGCAGTTTAAGGCATAAATATGCAGAATAGATTTGGCCTAAAATTAATCACTGCACTTCTGTGTCCGCTCTCAGTTACACTTTCAGGTTAAGCAGCGTCTAGACCTGCCAAATGTGTAGGAAGGGCCAATTTGCATCTTCATGAAATGCATTAGTTTAATGAAGCTGCGGTGTAGAGTTACATTCAAGATATTTTAAGACAGGAGTTTTTTTATACTAGAAAAACATAAAATATGTCATTTTGATGTCCACATGTGGACTTTAACTAATATCTAACTCAAATATTCAAGGTAACACAACAGACAGTTTTAATTAATGATCTAGGAAGCGGATTCAGACGCACCCAATGATGTCTCCTACAATCACTTGTGAGATGCATGTCAATACCATTGTGAACAAGCCCAGAGCAGAGATTATTATATAACTTCCCTTTGAGTATTAATGAAAATTCCTTCAAATTCTAAACAAACTGACTTATAGCTGCAATTCATAACTTTGAAAAACAGTCCATAATTTGCTGTACATCATCTCTGAATCCTAAAATTCTACCTCACTTGATGTACTTACTTTACATAGGTGCAAGTCAAATGATGTCTAACCATCCACCTCATTTCTACATGAATCACGCATAGTGGACTAGATAGGGTATGATTCAAACTGTGTAACTGTTAACACACCATTAAATGCAGCTTTCCAGGGTGACTGTGCCGTAAGCAAAACTGGTCAAGTTAAAAGGGGGCGGGGCCACTCAATGTCTCATGATGTCTGCATTTTAAAATTACATCAACACATCAAATAATGCTCCAATGTGATTCACTGGGCATTTAAGTAAGGATACAATCAATGCATCAACTGTTTTGTTACACAAATTCTTGGAAACGTGTCTTCTACTGTAGTGCTTCGATATAACACACAATAATAATAGTCCAAAACCTTCGAAAGTCCAGAATGACTTTCCGGTTATAAAATCCATACATGGACAAACTCACCATTGAAATTCTATAGCCGTAGCTGTAATGTGTTTTTCCATAACAAGCTTCTTGTGCCTTTGTTGACTTCGAAAGCTAATGATTCTTGAAACAAGAAAATATATTTTCACTACTAAGCAACAAGGAACACATTTACAGTGTGACTCGGTGTCTTTACACAGAAAAACGTCCAATTGTAAAGCTCCCTCAGGTATTCATTAAAATATTAGGAGTACCACGACCGCAGACTTTCGTTCTCTATTTTGTTTCACTAAATTGCAAACATTTTTCTGAATAACATTAATTTAGTGGCGCTATTAGAGAAAGCTTTACTCACATGTCAGTCACGGTCTCTGGTGACTAGTGTAATTAGGTCACTGTGGATCGCATGTTAATCTAAACACTGTCGTGAATGTTTATGAGGAAGAGAACATATCAACGCAAATGTGAGATAGGGACTTCAATTCATCCAAATGCTGTGTCAAATCTTTTGTGCAAGACATGATAGGATAAAGGCTAGTGGCTGACAGACTCAGTCCTCATTTACTTTCTTTATATACCAAAAAGATCCAGTGACTGTAAGTGAAAGTTTAAAAAACCGTCAGCGGGAGTAAAACCTAAAAAATTTGTGGCAAACTTTCCATTTAAGCTTTCCCTGCCTATCATGTTTCAATAGATAAGATTCATGTCACGGTGTATTTAACATTGCCAATATTATTGATAACATCTAAATTGCTTGGATATTATCAGACTGATAAGAAAAAATGATATGGGTTTGAAATGGTCTGATATTAAAAAAGCAGATAAGTGGTGGGTATATAACACAAACGCAATGACAGTAGACTTTCATGTTTAACATAATGTTAATCTCAGGCAGCTGAATATGAATAAAATATATAGGCATTCAAATGTATTATTAGTACTTACCTTACAATTGTTACGGTTTATATGCACAGAGTCCACAGACATGGAGAGATCAGATCTATATGGTGATGAAGACATTAATGGCAGGTGGAGTGATGGCAAACGAGAGACAGGTGAGGGAGCATGGAGGATACTGGGAATTGAAGTCCATGGGGAACACACAGGAGAAACAGGCTTGGGAATTGTCTGGGAGGCAGACAGGACCATGAAAATAATATTTGTATATTATCTTTGTGGATATTGTGTGTCAAATGCTGGCTTTACATCCCAGTGGCCTTCTTATGTACAAAATAGTAGCACGCTATATAGCGGGCGAACAGACAAAAATATCATCCAGTTGTAAAAATGTATCTGCAACTAGGCCTACCGATAGTTTGCAAATTGCTAATTTTGACCTCATATTTCGTTAATGCAGATCCAGTAGTCTATCCACACTAACCAAACCTTAGTCAGACAGACACACATCATTGAGCTTTTGATGAGATGATTAGAAATTGATTTGAACAGTTTAATGACTATTAACAACTGGCATACGTCCACACACCACTAGTTAATGGACAGAAGCCTCTCAATGGACAGAAATTTAAGCGTGATTGACAGATATGTGGAGACTACAATTTCCATAATTTCATCATTGTCATTTGATGGGAGACAGTGGGGTTTATTAATTTAGCTGCAAACGTGGGTGAGTCCATTACATTTTCGTCTCTCAAACCACTTTGGGACACGTCACGCATTAGCTGCATTCAGTATCACATTCAACAACGTACTAGAGATCAAAGAGATGATTGAGACATCACACAGGCAGATGCAAACACTCACATGTACACAAACAGTGATACTTTAGGGCAGAATGCATGAATTAGTCTGTTGGTGTAATTAATCTCACTGCCATGCTATTTTGGCTGCTGTACTCATTAGCTCGAATAAAGAGATTGACTTTTATCAGACAAGTCTGTGACATGCAAAAAAATATTTTAAGAGATTCTCTAATTGTTGCGGAAAAAAGATTTAGCATTCCTTATTCGTTCCATAATCTGTTAAGGCCTGCTCATGCCAATAATGATCCATATAGAGAACGATAACAATGAACGTCCTCTCCAACAAACAATAATGTTTAATCCAAGCAAAAGTTTCCATTTTGAAACGGCCAAGCCCGTTGAATTGAAATCGGCTTGTTCATTAGCTTGGAAAAAAACATTCTTAAAGTGATCCCAACTATGTTATTATTATATATTACTATAGTTCTGCTGTCCTCTGCTATTTCCAACATAACTATTTTTAAAACACAATCTTTTTAAATTACTATTATCACATGTAAATGCGTAAGACCGGAAATGCAAGCTCCTGCTGAAAAATCTGCAATTTCGCATCTTTTTCGCATTTTGAACTGCGAACCAAAATTTTAAGTTTGGAGAACTCTGACTTCCAAATTCGTATCACGTGATGACAAGGTGTGTTTCGTTCGACCTTTTTAAAGTTCTTGTGGTGCTAATTTTTGTGGTAATATTTATTTTCATGTATCGATAATTTAGTGTATTATCTAAAGTAAATTTTGAGCTTATATCATTGATACGATATATCGGTATATTGCAAATAAACAAAAACATCTTATTTCCCAACTGTCACTGTCAGAAAATTCTAGAAATTAATTTCTAAATATTATCTCAAATATTATTCGTTACGCACATATTAAATATCTGTGCAATATCTAACTGAACCAGTTAAGATTACTCCGCAGTACACGAGCCAATCAGAAACAAGTATTCCGGACGATATTCCTGTCATTTGCCAGGTTTCCATTACCATTTAAAATGCGCAAATTGAAATTGCGCAATGAAAATTTGGCCAATGGAAACACGTCAATTTCGCAAATGTACAAAAAGAAGTACAGCCAGAATGACTTATCGCAAGAAGAATCAAAATATAGTTTAATTGAATAACATCATTTAATGGAGTCATGCCGAGATATTGTTTAAGTTGAAATTTAAAAAACATTTCTTAAATTTTGCGTAAATCTGTAATTTTGAAGAATTATAACGAGAGCAGTTTGTAACTCCCCGTTTTGACATTAAGGATACTACCCCTGCCCTCAACACGATCGTGAAGGGACCTGTTTACCATAAGCTTACTTACAATACCTTGTCCATTTTGGAAAACGTGCAGAGACTGCAGTGCAGATGCATCTGTCCCAGACCCCCTTATCGCATGCACGCATAAACACTGTGGGACGATTCACATTTCCCATCTAAAACCGTGCGAAAAACCAAAAATGAAAATAAACAACAACGTCTATATTGGATATCCAGTATCAAAATAAATACAAATTAAATAAATATATTTTAAATACATTTATAAAGTTCTAATTTCATAAAATCTTTCACAACTTATTGTACTTACAATTAGCATGTAGCTATGCATGATCATACAGTATATAAAACACTATAAATCAGTGACTTGTCTCCTTGTAGCAGCAGGTCTCAATCATGTTGTGGCAGATTCTGCATGTATTTGCTGTGCATTAATAATCCGTGCAGTGTGGAAGGAGCCATCAGTGTTCTCGTGGCAGAAACGAGCTGTTTGATGGAACGCTGGGGACACACATGCTGACTACTGCATCAAGGGACTGGAGTGTCTTTGAGGGCAGATGTGCCTGGAGGCCACACATACAGGGAAAGACAGACTGATTGGATGGAAACACAAACGAGGTAAAGGACAGCTCTTTCTCCATCACGGAGCCGCTTTGGACAGATGCCAAACCCAGAGACAAAGAGGAACTTGGCTTGTAGTCCTTGGAAAAGTGAAGTCATTCTACAGTACAATCCTGCTTGTCTTCCCAGAAACAGAGTGTATAATGTTCACAGACAATAGCAAGGAAGTGAAGGAGCTCTGTTCACAGCACAGAGGTTACAGGGTTGACAGCTCTATGTCGACGTGTTATATTATTTTGTTTTTCTTTGCATTCTAATTTACCTGACTGACTCCTCAGAGATTGAAAAGGGACTGACAGGTGACAGAAAGTAAAGAAACTCGGTCTGCATAACTGTCATTCTGCTCTAAAAAAAAGTAATACGATGTCTGTTAGAAAAGACGGGTTGGAGAGCGTGATGACATTTGGCTGGAAGGAAACAGACATAGAAAAAAGACACCAGTAGAGTGTGGGGTCAAATCCCTACTTTGTGAAAACATCCAGCAGACATTTTGTATATACCAGTGGCGGATAGCTAACTTGATAGTTTTACATTGCATCGTTTAATTTGGTTTTCCTGTTCAACCACTAGATGGCAACACCAGACATGAATTATACATACTGTACAGTATTTTTGTAAAGCTATATCAATTTAAATGTCTCAAATACAATACATTTGGTTCCACAATAAAACATTTCCACCGTGACCATCAGCCGATACATTGTCATCTACTAGTTAAATCACTGTTGGCACAGTCTACAATTTATAGCCATCATGGATGCCATAGGGCTAATCAAATCAAAACATATTATATTATCTTCAAAACTGTAAACATAATACAACAATTACAATTCAACATTTGGAAAGTACAACATAACACAACTTACCATTTAATAACACACTCACTCATCACTTGTATTGAAATTTTGACTGAAATTTCCCCCAAGGAGGCGGGGCTACTGGTTGGAGAGTGATATTCAGGCTGCTGATTGGACAATAATATTAAGACCTTTATACAGACTTAGACCGGCAAAATAAACTCTTTTATCCCCTCTTTTTTCATGTGGCTGAAGGAATACCTACTTTGTGCCAACCCCCCCTGGTATATACACTAAGTTTATATCCTGTAGAAAAAAAAGAATAGTTTCATGATATAAAACTACATTAAATGATTATTACCGAGGCTGTTCTCAGTCGCTCCCTTCAAAGCCGTGTTCCGGGGTCCCCAGCATAATTAATGATATATGAGAGTTCTAAGGGAGAAATAACACAACGGGAGGGTGGTGGGTGGATACTCCCGGCCAAAACAGGAGTCTTGTCAGGTAATGCATGTCCATGCATAGTCGGGCATCGAAGACCCGTCAACTTATAAAATAATACGAAATAATGGAATATATCGTTCGTCATATGATATATCAGGCCATTTCTTAATTTCAGTCTCTATCTGTGTTATACATCACAGGTGAGGAAAATATTTACTGTTTTTAAAGGTGTTTTGAGCAAGCTCCCACCAAATTGTTTTCCAGCCGGTAAAATGGAAGTGACAAAATTGAAGTACGTCACAATGTTTACTTAAAAAAGTTAATTTGTGACACTGACCTTGTCAGGTTTATACAAGTTTTAAATGGCTTTTGTGAAACAATGGTAGCTTGAGTGCGTGCTATCAATAAGGCAATAAGGTAAAATTGTTGTTTTGATCATATGTGACCCTGAACCGTAAAACCATTTATAAGAGTAAATGTTTGAAAATCGAGATTTATGCATAATCAGAAAGATGAATTATATACTTTCCATTTATGTTTGGATTGTTAGAATAGGAAAAAATTTGGCCGAGATACAACTATTGGAAAATCTGGAATCTGAGGGTGCTAAAAAAATCACAATATTGAGAAAATCGCATTACACTTGTCCATCAGAGGCGCTGTAGCAGGCGGTTGCTGAGAAGAAAAAGTGTTTTTTATTCTGTCTATTCGCTTACTGCTGTAATGACGTTGAGCAGAGAGTAGATGAATCCGAAAGCAGAAGTTCTAAGCTCACAAATAAATCAAACTTGAGTGAGTAATTCCCGAAAGAGCGAGCAGCAGCGAGTAAAGGCCTATTTATGGCCATCTTTGTTTGCGGTTTTGATGCATCCATTCACAAAATAAAGTGTTTATATACTTACTGTAAGAAGTGTAGAAAATGTACATAATAAATCTACATAATATCCTAATATTTTTTGCATTAAAGAAAGATTTTGACCCATACAATGTATTTTTGGCTATTGCTACAAATATACCCGTGCTACTTATGACTAGTGTCCACGATCACATACAATTGTAATAAAAAATTGTATTCAGTTCCAAAAGTTCTAAATAGGTCTTTCTGGACCCACAATATGATTACATAAGTTAATTACTTAACAATATATAGAACGTTTTTTTTTTAAATCTCCTAATAAGCTCCATTTTGAACATTTTCAACCTTTGTTAAATCAAATGCTTTTAAAAGAGGATTAAGCTCTGCCTCTGGGCCATTTCTGAGTCTCAGAGCTTCTCTCTCTTGAATACACTGCAAATATAATTACAATCACATTATAAAAAAAACTATGTCACACAAGCAAAGCAAAAATGCTTTTAAGCATTGAAAAGCACTGTGTCAGATCACCTAATCACAGCAGTTGATGAAAGCTGTGAAGCACCTTCATAAGGAATAATAAGTGCAATATGTGTATTAAGAGGCGCGGGCACATTAAAAGATACAATACACAAACGTTTTGAATAAAGCTCATCAGAGAGACAGAAAACATGAAGAAAACAGAATTACAGGAGAGAGAGTTTGAGAACGGCACGATAGAAAGATTATTGAAATCCGTATTAAGACAGACAACACAGCAAAGCAGGTATTTTTAAAAATGAAAGAGAAAAAGCTCAAAAGCATTTAAGGGTCTTAAAAAGTCTTTTTCATCTCGATAGATTACACTTTGCTTTCATTCAGCCATCTTGAGGAGAGCTCTCTGTCACACACACTTAAATACACATTTGTACATATCCACAACAAAATTCTATTAACCTTTTCGTATAAATCAATGGATTATGGTGAAAAGTCGTGACCAATGCATCTTTCCTCGACAGGGCATCACATGCCATTGAATTTTCAAGGGCAGTTTATCATAATTCTGCATGTTTAGCAGCATGAGACATGTTAGAAGATTTTTTTAAGTATATATAATAAATGACAGCCAAGTTGATATAAAACTTGAATTCAACAATAAATAAGGGTGAAAATGTGTTTTGTAAAACTTGTAAAAGGTGTCATGATTTGTATTTTCCTCTTAATCAAACTCGGTAATCTGACATCTATATCATCATCATTATTATTATGAATTACTTGTATTATTATTATCAACATGTACCATTTGAAAATGGCTGTTTTACACTTTAGTTTTATACAGTTGGTTGCTTTTTTTGTACTCTCGGTGAATCTACAGAAAATTAGGTGACATTTATGCAATATGCAAGAAAGAGATAATGAGAACAAGAAAAGGGGACAAGACCAAAAGAGATTTGTTTAGTGTTCAAAAACTTAACATCTATCCTTAAGGCTATACTAAAGAGAGTCAGAGATGAGAGAGCATAAGATTGACAGAGAGCTGCAAAGTGACAAGGATGATTTCTTGGTGTTTGATTCTCTAGAGACTGGTGAACAAAACAAAGTGTGCTGCGCTAATGGAGTCTTTACTGAGCGAGATTCACCTTGTTGTTCTGAGTTTAGACACGACTGACATCAAAAATATCAGACTCCCCTCCGCCAGACTGCTCGATAGACTCATTGAGGCTCTCAGTGGGAGACTCAACGTCACCAATTACACACACAAACACACACTTTATGAAATTCTAAAACCCCTCAAAATCCTCTTAATGCTCTTATTGGTAGGGCTGTCCAACCTATCGCTACATTTTTTTAAACCAAGTTTGACGTAATATACAGTAAACATGGCCATTGTTTCAAGCATGAGCGAGTGTGGTGCTCCAGCTTCCAGAGCCGATGCATGGGTTATAATGGGAATTGTATAGGTTTTAATTGAAACTACAATCGTGTCTGGTATGTGATGGATTCTATTGGTGGGGTGTTAAAAATAGCCCCAAGTGGTCCACAGCAAGTTGTATTTTAAGCCTTTTTTTATTTTAACATTGTTTGTTTTAAAAAGTGTTGCAATATTTTGTAATATGTATCGTATCTTAATATCTTGCAATACATTGTATCGTAATATGTGCCCTTGCCAATATACAACCCTACTTTTTTGTAGTAAATTCAAATAACCTTCGAAATCAAACAATATATTCATAGATTAACATTTTCTTTCATAACAAGGCTTCATGGTCTCATGTTGGGAAACTGTCATGACTCTGGAGGAAAACAGAAAATTCTGAGACTCAATTGCAGGTACAATCACTGAATTCGTTTAGAAAAAACAGTCCAAAGAATCACCAGGCGACACCGACCTCGAGTACAGGAATCATGTAAGTCCGAGGGCAGAGGTCTCAACCCAACGGCACTCACTGAAGAATCAATAGAAGACTCACCTCGGGATCTCCTGATCTCCTGGGAGAAGCCTAGACCCGCCGGCCGATTCTGGATGATAGCAGTGATCGCTGGTGGAGAGGCGCCGGGGCGAGGAGTGACGGAAGGTCCGGAACGCCAACAGGAACTAAGGAGGATAAGCACAGCAAACTAGGAAGAGATGGGCCTAGGCACTGGAGACTTGGCAGAACTAGACTGAGCCTAGTCAAACTGTGGTTAAGACAAAGACTGAAACAGAACTAGACGCGCTAGACTCTGGCAGTCAGAACTGGCAAAACACGCAACTATCTGACACAAGACGAGAGGACAAGCAGGATTCAATAGTGGAGACCAAAATAGCTACTGATAGGGATGAGCTACAGGAGTGCAGGTGATGAGGTGATGGAAACCTGGTGAGGGGAAAGCCTGGCGGGGAGACACGGGGGCGGGGCAAGTGACGTAGACACGGAACATATGTAGAGCTGTCAAAACGGCTCCCCACAAGCTTGACAAAACATACACTCACACAAGACACAAAGCCATGACTGAGATCACGACAGGAAAACACTTACGATGCTGAAAGAAATCTGTTTTAATTGATCAAATAAAATATGTCACGGCACACAAATGAGCAACGAGGCCATACACAAAGAACTATTCAAAGGTTTAATGAAGTGCTATATCCACAGGTAAGTTCAAATCCACATGTTTTAAACAAACAGGTAATCATCCACGGATCACAGGTCTGAACTAGTGACGTGGGAAAACAACAACTAACAATATGACAACTAGACTTGACCACGAACAAAGACAAAGAACAGTTTATGTAGTGTCCAGGTTATGTGTGTCACTTGCGGATGAAATCAAGGTGGCTGGTGGGGTGCAGTGCATGCTGGGGAATGTAGTCACTGGGGTTAATAGTCCGATGAATGTGAACGGTAATGATGCGGGGGGGGGGGGCGTGGCTGACAATGTTTGAGTTGTTACGAAATGATTTGGGATTCTGTATTTCTTCGTTTATTGATTTGTTGATCATCTTCCCCTATTGTGCCTACATTTGTATTTAATGTGCCCAATGCATATCTGTTTGAGTTACCGACCATTCGGCTGCACTTCAGTTAGCTTTTTAGTTTTGTGTTTGGTACGAAAGGTTTTTTCCAGACCTTGTATAAAAGGTGTTAGTGCTAATAAATTATAAGTGCTATTCAAAAACATCTGACCTCATTGTAGCCTGAAATGGTCTCAATTAAAACCTATTTTATCACGAATGTGTGTGTTTCATGTAGCTGTGTGAAAGTGTTATTGGGTGTATCTGTGTATATACACACAGTGTTAAGTGGATAAGTGCTCTCTTTGAGGCAAGCACACGGAGAATGAAGCCATTTTGTTTCTGCTCAAGGCTCTTGTTTGAAAAGGTTCCACATTCAGACCATCACATTTAACATTTAATGGACAGTCTGTACAAGGGCAGCGCTGTTGCTGAAAGTAAAAAGGAAGAGAACCACATGTGTATGAAAAGAATTTGCTGGATAAACAAATTGAATAAGCCAGAGAGAGCAAGGAAGACTAAGGTCGTCAGAAGCACTTGAACCGCAGAAACAAAACACTTTTCTTAATTGAAACAACACAATGACTGTATGTTTATTCAGAGGTATGAGTTTTAAAATATTTAACATCTTCGCTGAATATGTGGCCTTCATTTCATTAGTTGACATGATCATGTGATTCTTTGGTGCTGTTGTATACTGGTCAAAGCAACTATCTGGAATGTTGAACTGTGTTTCAATCCTCAGAGGATCAATGACCTTGAGGGGGATTGTCATTGTAATAACTTTGTAATAGCTTAACATCTAGGTTGATTTAATTCAAAGCTACTAACTTACCTTGGGTGTATTGTATGCTTGAACACAGACTGTTTTGATGGACTGTCCACAATAGAGGGGTGGCTACAGGAGTGTTAGCGGCTAGCTGCGTTGTAATCTGTGTTAGGCTATATGCAGCATTTTTACCACATAACATATATTGCTCTCTACAGTAAATAAAGTTGTTTCTAGATTGCTAGTATTTGCTCCTAAAATGATTAAATGATTAGCAAGTGAACTATTGAGAAGTATTAAACTTCTCAATGTGAAAAAATCCTTTGGATGAGTATTAAAATAGCTGGATGATCTCTAATTTTGTCTGTTGGTGTCAAAACAGTGTTCAAATCACAAATGTTCCTCAACTATAAACTGTTTATATCTATAAAATCATTTACTTAGGCATTTGGAAAGGCTGTTTGTTAGATGTTTTTTGAACGGTGTTTAGTTAAAGAGATAAGAATAAAATACAAATGCTGTCATCATCTGTTCACCCTCAAAATTTGTGTGCCTTTCTTTCATCTGTAAATCACAAAAGATATTCTGAGATATGTCTTTGGAAGTCAATGGGTTTTTAGAAAAGTATCTTCTTTTGTGTTCTTCAGAAAAACACAAATCCAATTTACATTTACATTTAGTCATTTGGCAGACGCTTTTATCCAAAGCGACTTACAGTGCACTTATTACAGGGACAATCCCCCTGGAGCAACATGGAGTAAAGTGTCTTGCTCAAGGACACACTGGTGGTGGCTGCTGGGATCGAACCAGCAACCTTTTGATTTACCAGTTGAGTGGTTTAACCCACTAGACCATCATTTATTGTTGCTTCATTTAAGTCTGATTATTGTATTTTGGGAACTCTGTTGTAGACACTCTACTTGCTTACACAGACAGCATGAATACCTTAACCTGTTAATATGTGAAACAAAATAAATACACGCTACTCACATGTGCGGAATGAATCCATCTGTCTCAATCTGGTTCTGTCCCTGATCAAAACATCAGCTCACAGAGTTCCGAACTGCCCAGGCTGGTTATCACTGGGGTGTTTCTATTGTCTAATGAAGCTTTGAAATTTTCAGTGTACCTTTGTCAGAACAAAAATATAATTGAAATGCCAGGGTAACTATAAGTACTCGTAATCATTGAAGGATAAAGAGAAAGCATGCGTATAAAGCTGCAATGCGTTTAATCAACTACATGCTCAGTTGGATAGTTCTGCTGTTCTACATTATTTAGGTTCTGCCAATCATTTACTGCATGTAATGGGTCAAAATATTGAGCAATGTTTCTTTCCTCTCTATTCATCTATCACGCTCTTTTATTTTCTGTGGCACTGTGTTTATATGCAGCCAGTTTCTGCAGAACTTCATCACCCTGCATGCAAATCAGATTGCAGGTGACCTCATCACTGAGATAAGTGACCAATGTTTAAAGCGGGCGTAACAAACAGGGTTTCTGCCAATCTTATATTAATCTTGAGTACCTATAGAGTAGTGATGCATACTTCGTATCTTCGAAGAGTGTTTAGTTTGATCACATTTATAAATGATAGATACAGCTTTACGATTGTTTCCGAAAACATACGGTGGCGTGACGGGGGAGGGGTAGACTGAACCAAAGCACGTGCGCATACATTGTCAACAAAACACAGATATGAGTTTCACTCACCGTATGTGGTTCGTGTCCGGCATCTTTTATCGCTGGGACGGCTCCATATATCAGTTTCAAACAATCTCCAAATCCAACGTTATATCCACCTTTTATATAACATTCATCACCCAAATACAGTGAATAAACAAACACCTGAACTTCGCGAACGTATGCTCTCTCTCTTTCCTGCTCACAAGTGAAAGTGACGTCTGCGGATGCTCCTTCTCGAGCTCTCCTGTGGCCGTGCCGTGTGCTTTTCCGGGAGAATTGTCCAATAAGGGACTGAGAAAAGTTGTTTCAAAACAGTTTTTTATGTTTGAAAAAAAACTTTACGAAACCTGTACGATCCCTGGGGGATTGTATAGAGCTACGTAATACACCCAACTCGTTTTTTGACAAGTTGACCATGAGAAGACAGCACGTTTAACATTGTAATGAAGCAAGAATGCATGACACATGATTGCAGGGCCGCTTTAAAGCAATTGGCTTTTGCCGAAAACAGGTCTAATCGCATCCGCTTAAGGTCTATTGCAAGCACTTTTTACATGTAGAACTGTTTTACTCAAAATGCCTTCAGGAAAAGATATTAAAGACAAACTTAGTCAAGAGTCTCTTATATGTGCAAATTGATACATACAACTTAAATCTAACAATAGAATATATGAAGTAAAATTTTGTTTTTTATTTATTACCTAAAATAACAATAGATATAAGTGTTATTTCAAAATTCTGTTACCGTTTTCTCCAACAAGCGGATGTAACAAGACTTGATTTCTGGTTTGGTCATGTGACATTCAACAAATACCCTATTATCAATAATTATATTTGTCCGAAATAGCCCCCATACCCTAATATATTGTACTCTTTGAGGGGGAATCCATTTTTAGTGGTGTCCTAATCCATAGGGAAATTGATTGAGTGCACTCATTTAATCCCATGATGCATCTTAATAACGAGTTTACAACCGATGTACACTCACGGTAAGCTGCTTGCCTGCATCATAATGCTCGAGCTAAATTTCCAAATTTCGGCAGATGATGGTGCCAGCAGCACTTTCAGTGCACTGAGTGTCCGAATTTACTCACTTGTATTCAAGTGAAACAAGTTCACTTGTAATCCAAGAGCAGGTCAACATACAAAACAGAGGTCAAACTAGTTACATCACCGGAGACAACAACTAACAAAAACATCAGCGTAAAATAATCGAGACCTGACCCTGACTGACTGCAGTGGGTGAGTATTTAAAGCAGGGGTCTTCAACTACTTTTCTTTGAGGGCCAGATTCCAAAAGTATCAATAGGATGAGGGCCAGTTTTAAACAATATCATAATTTCTTGTTATTTTGTATTTCCGTTTGGCCTATTTATTGCACATTGTTTCTTTTATATTGGTTGTGTCGCTGTTACTTACAGGTCATATACATGTATTAAAGCATGCACACAAATATTGCATGCAGTATACCTATTCTTAATATTTAATTAAAAGGGATATGGCTTTTTAATTGCATTTTATATTCCCCAATACGCTGAATGAAATTGCTGTTTATTTACTCACCCCCAGTCCCCCAGCGAAGATGTGGGTAGTATTCATTTTTTTCAAGAAGATATTTATGAAGATATTGAATTAATGAAGTCAAATAAAAAAATAAAAACCTAAAAAATTCAGCACAAAAGTAATGGCTGCCTCTTGACGTGAAACTGGCGTCTTATAAAGCAAATCAATCGATCTTAGCAAGAAACTGAACGCTATTATCGAATCATCGTGTGAAATCCAATCGCATTCATGTGATGCACTTATAAGGTCAGATCCTTTGAAGTGCAAGTTCTGGATGGAGATGAACAGCTGTTTTTGTAAATATAGCAGTTTAAATCATACATAATGAATGCAGTAATAAAAACAACATAATTTTTTCCGTTTTTAACAACAGTTCACGTGGTGTAGTACTCTTCCTGCAGTTACTGTCAAGTAAATAACATTGCAAATAACATTAAGTATCTTGGACAGACCGATTAAATCGCTGTATAAGACGCCAATGAGTATGTCCCGCCGGAATTACTTTAGTATTGAATGTGTGACGGCAGCGTTTTGGACTTAACGTCATCTCAGGACGTGCATTTCTAAAAGCACACCGTTCTTAAAGTCTCTCCACTTATTTGAAATGTTAATGTGGGCCAAGTATAGATGATTGGCAGTCCGCATTTGGCCCGCGGGCCGCCAGTTGACAAGCCCTGATTTAAAGAGTCCATTTATGTCAATCAGGTGTAGATGAAATCAAAGCTTGCTGATGGGGTGCAATGAATTATGAGATTTGAAGTTCAGATAATGGGAGCACAGGTAGGAATGGTGACAGATAAAGGTGTTCTGATAAGGTACGACAGAACAAGCGAGACTTGCATCGCAAGTTTTACTTGATGTTAGCACTACGTGTTAGCGCTGGATAATTCAGAATGTTTTCTAGAAGGCTAAAACATATGTAATGATCCTTTATACAGTGAAACTTATGATTTGCAAGGTACATTAGGAAATGAATAATGGAACCATTCTTGCGTAATTCTTGGATCAATTGTATTTGGGAAGAATGCTCTAACTCTACTGACAGCGAAGCTATGTCACATCCACTACATGCTATAGGCTATTACACAGCTACTATACACATTTTGTTCCAGAACGGTCTTGCAGCATGGTGGCAACCTTTCCACAGCCTGGTACTGGGTCATGACCCGGCGGTTGGGGACATCTGCTTAAAACAGTGTTGAGTGTGTCCAACAAATGTCATGATTTTCTCTTTATACCTTTTTTATTGCAATAATGTCTAAACTGTACAATACAGACTTTCCATGTCGTCCATTCTGCATTTCACTTCCTGCCATCCATCTCCATTTCAGGTGTCATCAGAATCATGTGACTTCATAAGCTATTGCGTATTTTTGTTCACAGATGAAATGGATCATGGCAGACTGTGACTAATGCATTTCTGCAATGGCATCAGTCCCTCGAAACTTCTGAATGATGGTATACCCACACTGCTATGTGTCATTATAAAGTCTAACGTTCCTGCCATATCAACCGGCCCAGTGTATAAAATACTTGCCAAGTGCTCTGAGGACGGCTCTATGTAAAGATGTAATGGCGCATAAAAATCTGCATTTAAATGTGTCACTTCTCCCTGTCTAATATCAGAACTGACTCACCACTCTCCATTTGAATACACTCTTCACATTACACCGTCTTTGAAGACTTTTGGGTATTTTAGATTGTTAAAACACTGAGCTGAATCTAATCTATTTTCGGTATAAACATTGTGATATAAAAGTGCTTACAATCTCATGGTAACTATTTTTCAAGGTCACAAATTTTTATTATGTCATACTTTTTATTATGATCTGTTCTGGTAACAGTGACTGTAGTTGTCGGTTTGGGGTTGCGCTTTAAACTTTTTTTGTCTTAACCATTTTTGTATGATTCACATTGTACACATTCGTATGAATTATGCCCCGTTTCCCCCCACCAGAGCGACATAATCTTATTTATTGCATAGGTAGTTTAGCTATTACCAGCAACACTAGCAACAGTAATGACAGGAAGTGAGCGTGTCTCACAACATGACAAAGTAAAACATTTTTTTGATTTTATGCACATCACATAACGGGCGGTATGAACTACCTAAAATTGTTACAAAGTCCTGTGAGATTTACATTACATTGCTGAGTGAAGTGATTACAAATCAGTCGCAGTAGCGACCTCTTGAACTTAAGAGTTCAAGACAACTAGACATAAACAAAACATTGGCCACTCAACGACCAAAATACACTATACATTTGTTTTGTTTTTGGTGGTTCTTAGTTTGATACATTTGCTTTTTTGAATGTTTGCTGCTATTGCAAATCTCTCATTTTGTCTGTCCAATGCTGCCTTTATTTGACTAATTAATCTCACATTGTGGTCATTTGTGTGGGTTGTTGCCGACTTTGCCTCAGTGAGGTAGGGTAGTGGCCACGGCATTAGCATCGCTGTTATCAGACACATAATGGATGTAGTGCTTTGCTAATGGGAGAAAATATTGCCTGGCATAATTCATTTGCAAAAATGTAATTGTTGTATTAAGGATGTGTGGTCCCCAAGGCTAGGGCATTGGCCCTGATAAGAGATGTTTCATTAAATTTACTTGTTTACAATCCAATTACTTTGGGTAGGCTATTGTCATGTGGGTGTGAGAGGTAAAAAGCCAATTCTGTCAGTGATGTGAAGGTCACTTATTACAACAACAAATTGTGGAAAGATAAACTAAAGTGTTTTTTTGTTGTTATATTTGGGCTCTGATTCTGAGGATATGTACATCAAAAAGCAAAGTTGCAGTTTTTGGTTTGTGTTTGATGAAATTTTAGGCTATTAGTGTAGGCTATTTGTCTCTTTGTGTGTACAGTATGTAATTTATGCATGTAGTCTGGGACCATAGTGAAATCATGCAATTCTGTGCTTTAATTAATTACAAGGAACGTACAATGTTGTATTCAAAATAAATATTGGTTTAAGATTTTGTGCACATTTAGATGTGCTGTTTGTGCTGGCATGGAGTCCACAAGTAAACCTTCATGATCCATGTTATCCCAGCATGCTTTGAGAATGTGCCAAACAGCATTTTGTGTGATTCTATGAAAAAAAGAATCTCAGACTCAGGCATCCACCCAAAATCTAAAATCCTTTCAAATCATTTACTCGCCCTCACGTCTTTCCAAATATGACTTTCTTTCTTCTGCAGAACACAAAGGAAGATATTTTGAAGAACGCTAGATGCCAAACAACATTGGTCCCCATTAACTTCCATTGAATGGACACAAAACCACAGAGACATTTCTCAAATTGTCTTCTTTTTTGTTCTACATAAGAAAGAGTCATATATAGTCTGGAAATCAACTAGGTCTTATTTAGACACGACAGAGCGAAAGTGGCGTAAACCTAAAGAACCTATTGACCTCAGTCTCTATCAGCCTCTCTTCACTTCTTTATATGCTGATGTCTCTTTTGCGAAAACCCAGTACAAGCACGCTAAAATCAACAACTCGCCTGACTCTCGTACTCTCTTTAAAACCTGCTCTGCTCTTCTTTGCCCGCCTGCCCCTCACCTCCATCCAACTTAACAGCTGATGATTTTACGTCTTTCTTCGTAACGAAAACGACCACCATCAGCAGTAAGTTCTGTATGACGGCGCCTCTTGATCACGCCCAAACCCCCGACACATGCTTGTTCCCCTCTTTCTATCTCCTATATCAAGATGATGTTTCCAAAGTCGTGTCTTCTAACCATCCAACTTCCTTCCCGCTTGATCCCATCCCTACTCATCTCCTCCTCTATCCATTGGTTGTTCCTGCTCTGACCCACATTATCAACCCGTCTCTCACCAGTGATACATTTCCCACAGTCTTCAAAGAGGCCCGTAATATCCCGCTACTAAAGAAACTCTCTTTATCCGTAGAGAACTGCAGACCGGTAACACTCCTCCCCTTCATTGCTAAAACTTATTAGCGTGTTTTTTTTAACCGTGTCTCATCCTTTTTCACAGAAAGCAACCTCCTGGACAGCAACCAGTCTGGTTTCAAGAGCGGTCATTCCACTAAAACAGTGCATCTCTCTGTCATTGAAGCCCTGACACTGGCAAGAGACGTCTCCAAAACATCTGTTCTTATCCTACTAGATCTATCTGCTGCCTTTGACACCATCAACCACCACATACTGCTATCGACCCTCTCAAGGCTATGGTGTCTCTGGAGTGGTGCTAGGTAGTTCAGGTCTTACCTCTCAGGTAGGTCATTTACAGTATCCTGGAGAGGAAATGTGTCTCTTAGTCCCAACATCTCGACACGGGGGTGCCCCAGGGCTCAGTGCTTGGTCCTATGCTATTTTCTATATACATGACATCCCTAGGCTCTGTCATTCAGAAACATGGCTATTCCTATCACTGCTATGCAGATGATAGACAACTCCACCTGTCATTTCAGCCTGATGATCCGACTGTTTCTGCATTTCAGCATGTCTAGCCTGCATTTCACTCTGGATGAACGACAATCACCTGCAGCTGAACCTTGCTAAAACAAAGCTGCTTGTAATCTCGGCCGACACAAAGATTCCTCACAACATCTCCATTCAGCTGGGCTCATCAACCATCACATTTTCCAGAACGGACAGAAACCTGGGAGTGGTGATCAACAATCAGCTTAACTTCACTGATTAGGTTGCCAGCATCACCCGGTCCTGAATTAGATCTTCCGAGCCTACTACGCAAGTCCTAGTCCAGGCTCTTGTTCTGTCCAGACTGGACTACTGCAATGCGCTAGTAGCTGGACTTGCAGCTTGCACAATCAAACCTCTACAGATGATCCAGAATCCAGTGGCGAGAGTGGTCTTCAATGAACCGAAGAGAGCAATCGTCACTCCACTCTTCATTAAGCTACATTGGCTCCCTATAGTCGCTCAAATCAAATTCAAGACTCTGCTCCTGACCTATATGACCACCACTGGTTCGGCACCCCCTTATCTTCACTCGCTACTGCAGACTTATATACCATCAGATCCCTATGCTCTGCAAATGAACGACGTCTTGTGGTGCCATCCCAAAAAGGTAAAAATTCTCTCTCACGTACATTCTCGGGATCGGTTCCACATTTATTGAATGATCTGTCGGCTGCAACAAGATCAGCAGATTCTGTAGCCATCTTCAAGAATTGTCTGAAAACACATCTCTCCCCATCAACACCTGACTGGTCAGTTCTGACTTCTATCTCTTTTCTACTTCAAAAAATAAATAAATAAACGTATCTATGTATACTGTGGTGAGCTATATGAGACAATTTTTCTTTTCCTGCACTTATGCTTTTTGTTGTCCTTATGTTGTTCCAATTGCTTCCTTTGTTTCCCTCATCTGTAAGTCGCTTTGGATAAAAGCGTCTGCTAAATGACTAAATGTAAATGTACTGGGTCTGACAAACAGGAAGGTTAATAAATCTCAGTATTTTGGGTTAACCATCCCTTTAACATTAAAAATTACATTTACAAATTAGCTCAAATTTGTTCATATTACATTTGATTACACAATTTGGTTTCTATATATAAAATTGATCAAGTTTATTTTATACAGGATTTCTAACGCCACTTGGACTTCTGGACTCAAACTGTATGTGTGATTGCGTGTGGTCTTTTTAAAGACCGACCGTTCCGTGTCTATGTAAATGTTTGACATTTTTCACTGATTTTCTGAGCGATGAAATTCGTTCATCTTCTGATTTGCTCTGTCATTTGTCGCTCGAACGAATCTATCAGACACTTGTGGCAAAATAGAGACAGATTGTGATGGTTTCACATTTACATGCACACGTGCGTAGAGAAACGCACACGCATTTCCAAAGTAGCCCGAGCCAGAGATTTCCAGCTGAATCTCCAAGTTCATGTATTGATCGGTTTGTCTCTGTAACTTTTCGTGTATTGAGTCTTTAGTAGGAATGGTTGAAGGCCTGTCCTGTTGCCATTTTTTACAGGAATGTGTGTTTGTGTGTGTTGTTGCCAGTTTTCACAGGCATGGGCTGAAGTTGGTCCCTCCATCTCTATTTCTCTTTCTGTTAGTGTCTATGGAACGCTGCCATTGACTGTCATTGTGAAAACACACATTCAAGTAAACAGATTCTAGGCTGTGACTTCAAGCTCTTGCGCACTCTCACTCTGTCACACACACAAACAAAAGAACAGCCAGGGAGAGTCATACACTCCACGAGACTCTAGAGCAGTGGGGAGGCATCTGATGTAAAACGGTGTGTGAACAGAAGCAGCGGTCCGGGTTCTGCCAACAGTCTGTCCTGATGCCGTGTGGAGAGATCCTGCTGCGGTCCTGATGGGACATCACAGGAAAGCCTCAGCCTTACCTGAGCTTCAGACTGATGTCACATTGATTGATGTCACTTAATAACACATTCAGTCCATTTGATTTTAATAAATGGCTGTGTTTAAACAGACATCTTAAGTACAGAGTCATTCCAGCCTTTTTTAATGCGAGCACTCGATCAAACCATGACGAGAGAGAGAGAGTTAGAGAGAGCCGGAAGGGGTGGGGTGGGACATGGGACTTTGAATAAGCTTAAGTGTGAGAGGAAGATAGACTGATAAACAGATACTGTGTGCCTAGTAATTGCAAAAAGTAGGTCTATCTATTGCATATGTTTTGCAACTTTAACAGGAATTTTTGTTTAATAATAACAAGACCAAAACATTTACGATGGCTTTAGGTTGCATTCAGAGCATTTCAGTTGCATCACTGTTGGTGTCAACCACACTCACAATCAAGTAAATACACCATAGCAAGAACGCAACATATAACACCAAACCTCCTGTTTGTGAAGATAATCCTTAGCATTACACCATTGATCTCTCTTTTCCACAGTAGCTCTGTTCAAACGTCAATGTGTTGACAAAGGGTTCAGGTCCAGGATGAAAAAGGAACAACAGTGCCACCTCGTGGCTGCATGATCGAAAGTACATGTGTTCAAATACACAATGGGCTTGCCTTCATTTTTACAAAGCAAAGATCGTATGACCGATCATTTCAGAGAAACTGCTAATTGTATACATTAGATAAAAATGATGCATTTGGCAGATAATCATAATGCATTCAATGTAAATCACACCATTAATGATAATTTGGTAAAACAAAAGTATTTAAGTTTCTTATAGGCCTATTTCTCTTTACTATTATTTATATAATCTAGATTGAAACATCAAATCAAATCCCTTTATTGTCACTCAACCATATACACAGGTGCAACAGTAGGTGAAAAACTTGGGCTCCGTTCCAACCAACATGGCAGTATGACAGACATTAAACTACTGCTTAAACATTGTGTTTAATATATTTTCTATGCCTTAAAGTCCCAGTGAATTTTTTTTTCATTATATGTTGCAGCGTTTAATTCTAAATGGTTTATCAATGTGGATCATTCTCTTTTGAAAAAGTGCTTCAAAAAGAGGCACCCGGGCTCGTCGGAAAGGTCCCGGCCTCCTTTTATGTTCCATTTTACATCCAACAACAGCACCCATTTGTTGTTTCTTAGACATTTTTGTCGCTGGCTAGTGGCTTCATCTGCTCTTTCCTGAAAATGGCTGTCAGTGTGTCTCTGGCAGAAGGTGGAGCTATTCGCTCATAAGGCGAAGTCTCATGAATGGTAATGGGCGGGCATAAACAATGTGACATCAGATTGATAGGTGATCCCCAACAGCCTGTTTTGTGTTACTTTTGTGGTTTAAAGGAGATTACAAAAAGTAGAATTGATGGCTTTGTATAATTACAGGGTGTTTCTGCACACCCGCTGGGAAATCAATTTCTGGTAGATAAACATTTAATAGTGCATTTTCAAAAAAATACATTTGTATTAGAAACATTCATGTAAATTCACCTACGCACCTAACACGTAGTTCCAGGTCTGTGTTTGGTTATTTAACAATTTATTTTATATCTAATTTATATTAATGTTAACACATAATAATATTTGATTGTATATTTGTTTGATTAAATTGAATTCAAACTATTTAACAGTAATTGACTCTTTGCGGATGTCTACCGGAAGTCACGTTTTTGGGCCACACAGCGCTTGTTATTATTGTTGACCCTGAAATATCTATATGAAAAGTGTCAATTCTTTCTATTGTTTAATATATTATAACATATTGACAATATATTATTTTAATATTTTTAATAATATATTAAATTGTGAAGTTAATATATACGAAAACATATTTTCTTTATATTTTAACATATTGTATTTATGTAAGGGTGGCAACTGGCAGTATTGTGTCTACCATTTAGACATCAACACACAAACCTCAATGAAGGTGACGATCAACGAGCATTATTCCTTTAAAATAACTAAATACAACAGACAGTAAACAATGACAACAACAACATTAAGCCAACAAAAAGGAAATCTTTTTAAAATATAATTACCACCAAATTGAACATGATGCAATGCATGCTGGGAACGTTGACATTGTTTGTTCACATTGGGAAGTTGGGAAAACATTTGATCCATTTTGTTAGGATTATATTTGGACTAATCTCTTATTCAGTATACAAAACAACATTTTAATCGTTCCTATTAAAAATTCTTTCTTTAAGTTACCATTGTCATGGAAATATTTTGCAAGTTACATTTTGCAGTATGGTAAAAGCATGGTAATACTATTATAATGTAGTAGGCTATTATATAAGATACTAGGGTCCCATGTGCAAGTTAGGCTTTTGCACAGTATTGTGCAATATATAGAATGGGATGTATAAGGTTATAAATATTCCCCTTACACCTGCTCCTTGAAATTGTGTTACACATTAGGATGTATTTAAAAGCTTGGAGCTTATAGCAGCTCATGGTGCAGTGGCCTGCAGGCTGATACACACACGGTACAAAGCAGCAGAGATATAATCTCATCTTGAGCACAACTGATGATGTGCCTTACTGCTGTAACCCTCAAAGGCCTCTCTCACTGTCTTCAACACAGAGCAACATCTCTCACAGTCTCAAAGCAATAAAGATTTCTGGTAGCATTTCTGTTTTAACAAGGCACATCGCTGCTGCGAAGATGCTTCAGACATTAGGGGTGGAAAGCGCACATTAAATAAGGCCTTTCATCGATTGTGTTGTTCTTTATTATACATCTAAAAAAGATCTTTTGAGAATAAAATGCTATTTAGCGCCAACTTATCCCGTGCCTTCGTAAATCACCCGGATAAAGCCAATATTTCTTTGGTGTGAACAGCTGCCATTGGAGACATTTTGAATGTTTGCATATGGTAGTAAAAAGAAAATGTTTCTAAATGACGTGTCTCACTGTGCTAAGGGTAGATAGAGAGGAACGTGATTAAATCAGATTTACAGATAAATCAACACATCCTACTGTGAGATATTAAAGGATCCTGCTGGGAGACGTTTACTACACTGTTTCAAATATGGATGTATGCATCTGCATACTGAGGTTTTATTCTACAATGCAAAACCGGTGAAATACAACACGATCACAATGTATAATATGTACACAGCATGTATATCTGATGCAACATGACAAATGTTTCTTTTATTAAACGTGGCCACAAATTCTGAGCAAACAGACCTTTTACAAATCGCTCTCCGTTCCCTCTTCTTTTATGTTCCCATTGGATGCTTTAGTGAATGTTAAAACTACCTTCTTCAAGCTCCTAATGAGATCCTTTGGGAGTCCAAAAACTTTTCCTCGCTAAAGATCTATTTTGTTAAAGTGATCGTGTTTAATTCTTTATTCCTAAAGCACTCTTTAAAGGAACCACCTCAATCAATGGTGGCTAATTAAATCTTGTGGGGAAATTCGGTTGACAAAAATTGCCTTGATAGTTATATATAGATACAAAGAGGAGGTCTGTGTATTTTATGCCAATATTTAACTGTGCACATTTCCAAACATATGCAATGCTTGATGCGTAAATAATAGGCAAATATGAGAATTGAAAAGCTAGATGTGCCTTAAACCTTGTCAAGACCTTGTCAATGTTAGCAACTGACATTTCTAATGTATTATTGACTACCATAAAATAATAAAAGATATTTTGAGGAATTTAGGAGTGCAAACAGTTCTGGGGCACTATACCATTTTAATGTTTCCTGTATGGTAGTCAATGGTGCATCAGAAATGTCTGAGGTTACATTCTTCCAAACATATTTCTTTGTGTTCAACCGAATATACATTTGCACAGGTGAGTAATTCATGACAGAATTTTAGTTTGGGTTGCACTATCCCTTTGAAACTTGAAATGAAACCCGATGATTAGAAGTGAAGCAAGTGAGACCTCTGGTGGTTACATCTGACTCTGCTTGCCTCTTATTAAAAAGTCTGAGACCACATTCATTTATATACAGTACATAATTTAGTTAGAACTATATTGATGTGAGTCGATGTGATTATTAGATGTGAGTGTGTGTTGGTGTATGTGTGTGTGGGAATGTGTGTGAACACGATCACTATAGATCTTGACATTCAAACGCTGCGTGACATTTGGAGAAATTTTATTTTCTGTGACATTTTATGAAAAACGTGGCGAGGGTGCGTATAATGAAGCCGTACGTTTGAGCGCATAGCATTTGCATCCCTAACAAAGTTTTGACAGAATCAGCCAGGGGCTTGTGAAACTTCTCTAGCTCTGAACACCTAAAAGAACATTTTTAGTTTTACTATATGCTTTAAAAAATGTACTTTGATAGCTGTAGGTGGCAAAAATTACACCTTTCTTTTGAATTTATTGGAGGACAAACATAAACAAATAATAAGAAAGATCCATGGTCTAAGCGTTGTTGCATAACAGTTTTTAGACTTTTAGGGAAGTTATTGCATTGCAGTATTAGTTTTTGCTGATGCCAATAAAAATGAATCAGGTGATGGACAATTTCTCAACTTCATCATGTGACCGCCTAACTCCACCAATCACAAACTAGAATCTTTGCCTCATAGAAACCATCTTCCATGAGCGCTGTCACCTCTTTTTTGTTATTTCACCATGACCAAACACTGGTTAGTAGCTCTCTTAGCAGTTTTGTTTTTGACTAAAGCAGGTATCTGTGGGACCAGTGGTGAAAACCAACTGGGATCCTGCAGGATTGTGTGTGACCCCTCCACAGACCGCTCAACTGACCGTAGCAATGGCTTGGTTATCCCTCTTGCCTCTTCTGGAGTTGGACCTCCTGGTCCAGCGGGGCCTCCAGGTAAAACAGGCCCTCCCGGCTTACCTGGACCTATGGGTAAGAGCGGCATAACAAATGGAGGTGTGGCATTTTACGCTTCAATGAAGGATGAATTCGAAAACAATGCAGTGCTGAAATTTACTGATGTGATAACTAATCTGGGAGGTGGTTATGATTCCTCTACTGGGACGTTCACCTGTAAAACACCAGGAGCGTACTACTTCATCTTTCACATTGTGAAGAGTGGGCAAAGTCTACGAGTGGACTTGGTTCTTAATGATCAATTGGTAAGTTTACCGCATTTAACGTATTGGGATTGATTTAACATTGTGTGTACTGCAGAGGGGGGGCACGGTGGCTTAGTGGTTAGCACGTTCGCCTCACACCTCCAGAGTTGGGGGTTCGATTCCCGCCTCCGACTTGTGTGTGTGGAGTTTGCATGTTCTCCCCGTGCCTCGGGGGTTTCCTCCGGGTTCTCCGGTTTCCTCCCCTGGTCCAAAGACATGCATGGTAGGTTGATTGGCATCTATGGAAAAATTGTCCGTAGGGTGTGAGTGCGTGAGTGAATGAGTGAGTGTGTGTGCCCTGCGATGGGTTGGCACTCCATCCAGGGTGTATCCTGCCTTGATGCCCGATGACTCCTGAGATAGGCGCAGGCTCCCCGTGACCCGAGGTAGTTCGGATAAAGCGGTAGAAAATGGATGGATGGATGTACTGCAGAGGAGCAAATAAGAAATGTTTTACATCAGTAGTTTTCAAATTTATTTAGTTTGGTGTTGGTTTACCTACATAATAATGGATCATAAATATTCAATAATTCTTTATTTTAAATTCATAATTACCTTGACTGAGTCTCTCATGACAACAAAATTTCTGACGACATATTTGTTTCTTAAATATTATTTATTTGTTTTTAAATCAATAGTAGATATGTACGTCATATAAATTATTTAATAAAATACCATTTATTTATTTCTCTTTTTACATATATATTTGTGATCACCATGAAAAAAATGTTTTTCACATTTTTTTACTTTTCCAACAATCTTTCTAAGATTCAATTTTACATCTTGAAATTGAATAATATTAATAATAGAAAATGTGTGTTTGAGACATGTTTTGTATGTGTATAAAACACAACATACCTTCACAACACAACGCTACCTGTCCAGCTGATGAAAACTGATCTAAAGCATTACATGAATCGGCAACAACTGGACTGAAATTCTGAATTGAAGAAGAAATTATTTATAAAGTAAAAACCTGATTTTTTGTTTTGTTTTTGTGTATTAGGTTGTGGCCACTGCAATAGCTGTGGACGTCCTTCATACCGACACGGCAAGCAACAGTGCAGTCGTGCAGCTGAAAGATGGAGACCGGGTCTATGTCCGTCTGAACAACAGTATCCTAAGCAAGAAACAATTAGCAGACCGCTTAAGTACTTTCTCTGGTTACTTAGTGTGAGAGATGTGAGGAAGACAGGATTTTTCCTTTTTGCTTAAAACTCATTCTTTCCTTTTGAATGACATTCTTTGCATTCAGACTGTGGGTCTGATTTTGAATAAAGAATGAAGACGTACGCATCCGCAACACCTCCTCAGTCACAACCGTGTTAAAAGCCTGGTCTCACTAAAGTAAATCACTGCTTTAAATAATATTCTTTACAAGGGATTACAAGGACAAAATCAAACCCTGAATTATTGATCTTACTTAACTCTAGTGCAAGCAGAAAAATATTCAACAACCTTTCACTGCTGTTGGTAAATTGTAAATAAAAATAAGCTCTTCTACTTCTAAAGATTTCAAACCTCTCTCTAGAGATCATGCTCCAAACATTCTACCGTGCATGTGGTAGTTTCATGGTTAAAGATGAGGTTTTCTCTGTATAGATGTTAGGCTGGGATATTCATGAACCAGTACGGCCTGTATTTACGCGTTTTGCTCCCTGTCGCAACATTTTACTTCACATCCTTCATGTTACGCAAACAACAAATACATTCAGAGGTATGTCATCTCATCCGGGGATGATGTTAAGCGTGGGGGAAAACAAATACCAGTTACCACAGTTACTCTGGGGAATACATTTTCATCAGATTTAGAATTTTACCGTTGTAGGACCAAAATTCCCCAACAATTTTTTTTCTCACCAGGCAATTAAATGTAATATATATTAGCATACACTCTACAGAGAAGACACTTTATCTTTGTTACTTTTTACTGACTAAACATAAACACGATTTCATTTACTCCATTTATACATCAGTTGTATTTACATCAAATTTAACACCATGTTTTACAGTTTACCATAAACGTTTAAACCATTTGGGCAATACAATAAGGTCTGTTAACAATTTTATTAAAATATTTACAAAACACATCCCTTACTAACTTTGAAATAAGAGAAACCCACTACATGTATGAATAATGTTACTGATACCGTTTACAGCAAATACGACAAAACTCCAGCTAAAACAAAATCAAAATAGCAAAAAACGAATATATTCTCGTGTTGTTTTCCCAATGTTACCTATTCCTATTGTGCTCATGCATTCATGTACAGTGGTTTACATTTAAAATACAAAAGATTTGGTTTTGAGAAGTGAAATAAACCCATCGCAACTACACAGAATTAAAATGACAAACAAAACGTTAAAAAAGCTACAGTAGAACCGCACAGAATAGAAATGAATTCTTTGTCGTTACGTCAGTGCTTTCTGAGCTGTAAAATGTTCAAAATTCAACACGTTTGCCACGTGTTTGCATTCATTCTCATCTTGCAAATACAGACTCGGGTAATACTTCACACAGCTGAGAATTCCATTTGAAGAGGGAAGGACTATTGTCCCTTCTCAGCTCTGTGAGGAAAAGATGTGCAAAGCAGATACACAGCAAATAATTATTAGGCTTGTTTGCAACATTTTGGTTGTAACACAGTCACACACTCATACAAAAGGAAACACACACTCACTCGCATTTTCATCCAGCATTCCTAAAACTAACTGTCTTAACCATTGGTTTTGACTATCTATATAAAGATAGAAACAAAATATCTAAACAGTACAGATGAACTTGAATAGCAAAAATGTTGAGATAATATATCTTGTTTCCAGATCTTAATTGCAGTATAGTTTTCTTGTTTAAAGCATCAATCTAATACTGTTTGTTGAAGTGTACTTACGACAATAACAAAATATATTATCTTGCTTCTCAAGTGACTTTATCATATTGAACAATGTTTAGATATTGTTTCAGGCAAAAAACACAACAATATTGCTGAACATATTTTGCATTGGGGTTCAAAGGTCCAGGACATCCAGCATAAAGTACTTCCCCTGTCCAAATCATATCTTGGTATTAGTTGTCGTGTAGCAGACGTCAGCCAGTGGTCTAAACTTGGGTCCGAGAGTGTTCAAAAAGTCCATGGTTTCACGTTCACCCAGGTTGCTACAACATCCTACAGAACCGGCAGGAGAGCCCATCCCTTCATTCCCATAAGTCTTCAGCTGATCATCTGCATACCGCCCGTCCTCCTCTTCTCCAAAGTAAGCCAGTTTCTGTCACACAGCAAAGGTCAAAGGTTAGGTCACTTGACGATAACAACAGAACAAAGATAACCGAACCTGTTTACACCGTAAACAGAGCTCAATAAAGGTATAAACGGTTTGCGTCTAAACATTTTGGTTTTTCTCACCCTGTCCAGGTAATTTTTATTCGATCTCCACGTGTCGAGAGTGTTCACGTTTCCATACTTCTGGTACGTGTTGTTGGCATAGAGACTGCCATTATGATTTCCAGGTAAGGTGTAATTCACTGTCGCAAAATCCTGAGTCGTGGTGTTGTAGACGCCTCCGTCCTGGAAATACTTCTGATTTGAGCGACTATCACCCACATTCTTAGTATCCCTATCCATGCCATTGTCCAACCCGTCCAATCCATCAGTCACCGAAAAGATATCTTTCTATAGAGACAAAATCATTGAAGGGAAATAAGGTCAAATAACTAGACTGTACTGTACACGCTCAGCGATTTGCTAAAACATAAAACCGGGTTTCTCTTACCACTTCTTCACCAGGAGCCTCCGTGTTGGATTTAAGCAGCATTCCACCACTTCCTGTTTCATCATTTATGGCAAACTTCTCACTCTTAGTGTTGCAGAAGAAGATTAGCAACAAACCTGATGGAGCAAGAAAGACAGACTTTATAGAAAGAGCCATTTTAATATGACGTACCTTATATAAATGATCATGTCGTTTTTGTATGTACCCGTTCGTTAAAAAGTTTAGGGTCACTTTTAGGGTCATACGTCTGTTTGGTGTGAATTTGTTTTTGTAAACATTTGTAACTATTGCTTATTTGTGTCAATTTTTTTTAAATAAAATGATTAATTAAAAAATATTTCATTAAAAAAACAAAATAATTTGAGAATGATGTACTTTAAAATGGTTGAATTGGACCGAATGAGAGAGAAGCAGAGAAAATGCAGCAATAAGAGTCCAGCAGAAATGGCATCGCCTTAAAAAGCTGTTTGATAAAGTATTTTTACAAATTCTACTCAAATTGTTGCAAGATTAAAAATCCTCAAATATAACAAAGTCTTGTCTTATTATTATTTTGAAGCCTAAGGCCCGATTCACCTTTCGCGTCTTAAACGGGCCTAATGCTGTGTTCAGACCAAACGTGACTTAAGCGATTTGCGTGAATACATTACATACAAAGTCAATGCAAAGACGTGAATATCCACAAACTTGTGCTGGGCGACGCGAATGATGCGAATCGGGTGGTGCGGAAGAGCTCATTGACACCTAGTGTTTGTACCTACAAACTGCGTCGCACGGTTTTTCACGTCACTTAAGCGAAAATAACGAACTATTGTCATACATCATTTGAAATGTATGGCTATATTCTCATTTAAATTTATTTCAAATGTTACGTTTTTGCATTTAATGCCTTAACCTCTCTACAAAAGTTCCCTTTTTAGATTTCGAGAACCACAAAAGGGGTTCTTTAGAACATTCTCAAAGAATTCTGCGATTACATGACTTATCGGGTTTTGTACAAACATTTGGAATCAATGCCAGCGCAAGTGCAGAAGTTCAGAAACTCTGAATGAAGTTTTCACTAGATTTGCAATTCTGATATTATTATTTTTTGTGTATTAAAATAGAAAAAGTGCAAAATAAAGTGTTACAATTTATACAACTGATTATACATTAAATATATAAAAGGGGAAACTCACACAACAGCAGCAGCAGCAGGCCAGACAGGACTAAAGCGAGGATGCCCCAGCTGCCCAAAGAGGATGAGGCACTTCGAGCTCCGCACTCTCCAACCCCATCTACCTCCCTCTCACAGGAGCAAACTCGCACATTCACAGTCTTCTCCTCCCCTAATCCCTGCAGATCTTTTACTAAAAGCGTTACAGTGTACAGACCGTTGGGCATGTTTACAGCCTGTTCCAGCACCACAGAGGAACCTGCCAACAGAGAAAATGAAGGAATGTCAGGAAAACTAGGCCACTTTGAGTTTAACACAGAACACTTATCCATTAAAGGAACAGTTACCCCAGAAATAATACAGTAAATAATTTTCAGTAATTCACCTTCGAAATGAACATTCTATCATCATTTACATATCCTCTTGTCATTTCAAACCTGTATGACTATTTTCTGCAGAACAGAAAAGAAGATATTTTGAAAATGTTGGTCAAAACAGCATAGCCCCCCGATCACTTCTATTGTAACCAATGCAAGTGAACGGGGGTCTGTTAACAACATTCTTCAAAATATCTTCTTTTGTAATTACAAGAGGGTGAGTAAATGATGACAGAGTTTTTCATTTTGAAGGTGAGCTACTCCTTAATGGTACTACTGCTTGCCTTAAAAGTGTATCTTTGCATTAAAAACCACCACAAAATTTTACCTTTGGTGAAATAAGAAACTCAGATTGCTTTAAAATGACATGAATGAGTAAATAAGACGTTTTTTCACTATTCATTTAAATTTTAAAAAGCTGTTCCACAAGCTCAAAGAGGCATCATCGTCCTCCAGCCTTACTTGAGGCATCCTTCAGTGTCCATTTCCCATCATCCTTTTCTCCGAGTTTAAAAATGAATGGAGTCGAGTATGGTGACTGATCTGCGTCCACAGCCTCGACTAGAACCGAGCTCAGCGTATCACCCCGATTACACATGATCAGATCCGAATTTGTAATAACTGGCTTGTTATCATTCACGTCTTCAATCTGGAGTATAACCATCCCATTTCCGGTCTTCTTACCTGAGAAAAGAAACATTACATTGAGTCTCATGCGTTTAAACACCATCGCTTGTTTGGCATTACATACACAACAAAATATCTACACTTCCGAGAAACGTCTTTGAGGTATAAAAGCTTGAGATAACTGAAGACAACTGTTCCATCTCTTCCCGGAATGTCATTTAACAACATTCTGTACTTAGAACATGTAGCACGTTGACAATCATCTGATAGATCGTCAGTGTTACATCACACTGACACAAAACCCACAATGATTTATCAGAGACTTTGTTCATGTCCTTACCAACCACACCCTGTGTATTACAGAGCCAAATGGTTCTGGAACACACACACACCCATTCATAGAACGAAAGGAGGGGTGTGCTCACAGTTGCGCAAGCCTTTTTGTGCTGCATACATTTTAGAAACTATGTGTGTCGACGGTCTACATTACACAAGGTTTACTGTAATTATGCAGAACTTACTTTCATCCACTGCTTTGATGCTTATGTTGTAACGATCATTGGAGACCAAAGGTGATTCGCGGTCTATGGTATTGGCAACTTTCAGATCTCCAGTGCTCTCAACCACTGTGATCCAGTTTCCAGGGTCGGTCAACTTATAGTACCTACAAAATACAGTGGACAGAACAGTTAGGATGTTGGAAAGTGTTGTCAAAATACTCTTTATAGATTTCATACAGATATTAAAAACTAAATCTAAAGATCTCCCATATGGTCAAGGCAAAACAGCATATACGGTTCGAAGGTTTATAAAATTTTACTATATTCATAACTCTCAAAACTAGTCTAAATTGTACCCATCATATATGCGGCAAAGTCATGTGAAGGTGTCACAACACATTTTCCGTGTTTTTGACTCCTAAAATAACTTGAAACTTTTAAAGTAATAATTTTCGATGCAAATTTCGTTTTTCGATGTAATTTCAAGTAAAACGGCTTCTAGAATGTAAAAAAATGAAGGGGGAGCCCCGATTTAGGGAATTGATGCAACGTCGGAAGTAACTGGACAGTCAATATAATTTCACCCATATTTAAATCATTGAAAAGATATTAATGATTGATTATAGATTGATTAAAGATAGTGAGGGATTCAAAGTGAAAAGAATAAATATATAGTGACATGTACAAATAAACAATTTACAATAAAGACTGCACTATTTTAATTAAAATAAAATAATATATATATATATATATATATTAAATTATAAATAAATTAAATTTAAAAAACAAAGGTGGTAACTTGGTCTCGTAATTCCTGGTCTAGTTTGTCAAAACAGCTTATACGGCTATATAACCACATTAACACAGAACTCACTTTATTCCATTGCTGTTTTTGTTCTCTGGGTCCAAAGCTTTATACGTTCCAATAAGGGTTCCATTCGGAAGGTTCTCCTTGACCTTGAGATATAGAATGTTGGGGGAGAACTCCGGACCCTCATCCTCATCTCCTACAGTGAGCTCCACCGGCACAGATTGCCAGGTGGCTGAAGTCCCAACCAATGGAGCTTCATTACGGGCAGTTACCTCAAGCTTCACCACGGGAGTTTTTTCATAATCCAATGGCTTATAGAAGAGAACAACACATGTCAGAACAATGAGAAAAGTAAATCACAACACTTCTTTGAACAAAAAGCACCAATATTTTAAATGGAAAACTGTGAAGAGCTGTTGAAATGAAAGGTCTGCATAATATGTGCTCTTTTCCTTTTAGAGGAGATGCCACATATGCCCTAGTTTTATAACAGGGTGTGTCTGACAAGCCTTTTCACACACAGCTCTAAAATGGTGAGCTAACCCTGCAATGCTGTTATAAATAATATCAACACAATAGTGTCAAAGTTTTAACAAGAGCTCAACAGACCCGTACAGCTAGCTACATGAACACAGGCTACTAGTAAGAAGCAAAATGTGATAATAAAATTCATAATAAAAACGTATTTTCAGACGAAGTTATAAACTGAATATGTTTTATCTTATCATACCTTTATGAGATACAGAAGCCCCTCGTTGGTTTTGGGGTCAGTCTCCATCCTATAGTTCCCGCTCCTGTTTCCCCTGGTGACCTCATACAGGGCCTTCCAGTTGGGGGTGTTTATCATGTCCTTATCCTCGACAGGGATCCTAAGAACTAGCACATTTTGCTGGTTCTCCATCACCTGACCCTTATACTGTTAAGAGAAAGCAAACATATGCCTTAAAAATCAGACAGCAAATGTGATTCCTTCATCCAGAAGAATGTTTGTTGTAAATATAAGTACTGTATATATACGCTTTATAGCATCCCTACAAATTGATTTTTCATTATCAGTATTATTGCTTTGTTTTCTAGTAAAAAAACACCTTACATAAAAGACAAATTAAGTTTTAAATTAAATATTACATTAAAGGATTTTAACATTTTAACATTTCATAAATTAGTTTCTCATTTTATTTTCATGAGACATGCTAAATGTACAGTACTATTCAAAAGTTAAGGGTCACTTGCTCATTGTTGAAAAACATTTTTACGGCTCACACAAATACAGATTTACACAAAAGAAATCATATACTTTTTATAGTTACTGAAGAAAATAAAAATAAATCAAACTGTTATATTTTACCCACATTTGCCTAGAATTTGCCAAGAAAATGTACTTTTGGCACTTTATCAACCAGATTTTTTAGGGCTCACTCTGTAATGCTTTGAACAGTATTAATAGAGTTCCCACTTATTCTAAACTCTTCCATGGGTTTTTGATTTCTAAGAAACCTCCACTGTTATGAAGAAAAATGTGTTGATTATATTTTTTGTCTGTAAAAACAATTTTAAGGTTCTTTTTAAAGAAACATTTCAGTCCATGTTTGGTGACCCTAAACATTTGGCCTGTGTTGTATCTAGTTATCACCAGAAATTTCTGTGTTTTAAGAATAAAAAAAATAAAAAATCTGACAAATTAAAAGATGTTCGATACAACACAGATCAAAAGATCAAATTTGAATAAATAGAGAATATTTATTAATATATAAAGAAATGTTATATTGCTGTAGAGACAATAAAAAGACCTTACCAACTTCTCTTTAAAAGTGGGAGGGTTATCATTAATATCTGTGAGAGTAACCACGATGGTCCCCACATTGGAAAGTCCATCTGGAGCGCCGCCCATATCTCTTATCTCAATGCCAACAAAGACTTTCTCCTGAGCCTGGAAAAGAGGAACATAAACCTTCCGTTTTTAAAACAGCAGAACACAATTCCCATCCAGGTTCAGAAATATGACACTAAACACCTGAAAAAAAGTACATTATATATATATATTTTAACCATGTACCTCTCTGTCTAGGTTGTTGGATTTAACAGTTAATACTCCGGTAAAACCATCAATGGAGAACATGTCGGTAGCGTTGAGAAGAGTGTACTTTATGAAAGTATGAGAGGTTTTGGCCAGATCTCTGTCTGTGGCATTTACTCTTCCTATGATAGTACCTGAAAAACAAAATCAACATCATTATACTGTAGATTATTATTCAAAAATGTCTGTTCATTGCATTTAAATAAAAAAGTAGCCCAAATCTTTTTTGAAAAACTAGAATTAAACAATGATAATAAATGTTGTAACAGCAATAAACTGAAAAAAGTTTAAGTTGAGTTACTAAAATCAAAAATTAAATTCATATAGCAATTAACAAGTAATAATAATCAACAAACACATAATAGAATTACAAAAGAACATGACAAAACTGGCAGAAAATTAAATAAAAAATATTTATAAAACTTCAAAAAAGCTGAAAACAAAACTATAATATAAACTTTTAAATATGTTTAAAATAGCAGGTTCAGCAACTTTTGTCACCAACTGGGAATATTTTGATCTGTTATAGGTCTATCTGTGAAAAAGTCTATTGGTGGAGCCAATTGAACCGTGAGGTGAATCTGCTCAACAACATTTAGTTCTTCATATGGCTAAAAGCCACAGTTTAAAGAAAGCATAAAAAACATGCACAAAAATTGAAATACACAACAAATGATGCACTTTACCTTTAAATATACAGTTTAATTAATTTTTTTCTTTACCTGCATTGGAGCGTTCTTGCAGGGTGAAAACCCGCATTCCGACAAACTCAGGGACGTTGTCATTCTTATCCACTACATTAACAGTGATTGGGAGATATGCATCTGTTTCGATGTGGGTCCTTTTGTCAAACACTTGGGCCTTAAACTACATAAAAGGCACAAGAGAAACATTTAGTTGTGTGACGCTTCAATTTCAAACCATAAGCTAATTCTTTTTCCTTTCCATTGTTCTCTATATAAGGACTGGAATGTAGAGACTCACTACAAACTGTGGATACTGTTCACGGTCAACGGCCCTGGTCACATGAATCGTGCCAGTGTCCTTGTCCAACGTAAAGAGACCAACAGGGTCTGTAGTAACACCTTGCCCACTGATCTCATAATACACAGTGTGGTTTACCGAAGAGGCAGACGAAATCTGGGCAAAGACAAACAGAATCTAGTAAGTAAAATAGCAAGGCAAAAGAGGAGAAACAGTATTTCCGGAGGATGTTATAGTCTCACCGTCTCCAGATACTTTGGGAAAGGAGGACTGTCATTTTCAACAATATCAAAAGGCAAAGGCCTCCATCTTCTCTTGATACGCCTGTGAACCACGTTGCCAGATTTCTGTGAGGCCTGCAACCAAAACATATAGAGAGAAAATCCTTGAGTGGCTGCTGCGAATCCAACTGGATGAATCTGGGGTTCAGAATCACAGACTACGGTTTTACCTTATCTTTACATGTTAGAATAACATCCACCCTCCAATCAAAACCACTCTCATCCTTCACATGTACAGCAAAGCGTTTTGTGGCGATCACCATACCACGGAGTGTGATGATGGTGCCATCTGTGTTTACAGCAAAGTCAGGGTCGCTCGAAGTGAAGGCCACTTGTCTGAGCCCACAACCTTGGAGATTTACTGGGAAGAGAATACAGCGACTTTAAATAAAACTTTTACTTTGAAATCAAGTGTTAACCAGGGTTACAATTCCATAACATCGGGCTAAATTGAATTATTTACAAGAAATATTAGAATCAACAATTTTAAAGCTACTTAATGTCTACTAATAAGTGAATGTTGTCAAACATATAGTTAATAAGAAATCATACTATAACAAACAATAGTGTTTAAATAGAAAGCTCATGGTATTATTTTTGTTCACAGTTGTTATAAAACAAAATACTAAACTAAGCTAGGCCTAATAACAGTCTAAGCTGACCGCCACTGCCATCCACTTCCACATTCTAAGATTCAGTTATTAGCTGCTGTTAACCATTATCTAACCAAAGTTTCAAGTTTACTTTTCATTAACCATACCTGGAAAACCTTACTCTAGATACAAAAAGAAAATGCTAATTTGAATAACTTAGACAAAAAGATTTTGTGAAAGTGCAAAGGTTCATACATTGTTCCGAGATAATATAACCGGCAGGTAGTTGCTTCGGCACAAGAGCGTGAATAGGGCTCAGCTCACACGACTCGCTGCATGGAAACAGCACCTGAGGGAGAGACAGATTGCAAGTGAAAGTGAATTATATGAATAGGGCAGAGAAAGTATCACATTCCACAGTTGGATTAAGCAAATCTTCAACTGATAAGGTTTCTGTCATGTGCGATTGCCAACTGAGAATTAAAACTAAACTAAAATGTGGCAACGAAATCTGAGAAACTGAGAAAAGTTTTATTCTGATGATTTTTTATCTGTAAATGAAGATTTAGAAGATTTTAAGTACTTTTGGAGGTACCGAACATACAACATACATGTCTTCAAACCAATTAATTTCATATTTAAATATTTTGTAACATAATAAGACTTGATTCCAGACAATACATTTTAAAAGAATTAAATTTCTTCTTTTGGTCCAACAGAATTTAGTGGAACAGATACGTTGTGATTAACAAATGTTTAAATACTTGGCACTTAAAAACAAGTACAAAAAATTCAAATGATTAAGAATGTATTTATTTGCGATGTTTGTGTGTATTATTTATCTGCGTTAGAACTGGTTTATATTACCAGACTTTTTTTCTACTGTTCTATCTATACCTAGCAACATATTGGCAACACGCATTGCATCCGTTTACTTGCGGCAAACAACCAGACTAGATCCCAACAATAAAAAAATCATAAACTCATGAATCATAAACTATATAATCCATTATATAATAACACAAGCATGAAAGCAAAACCTTTGTTCACTATATAGAAAGCTTTAAAAAGATAAAGGCTTGTTGCTTGTGACATATGAGAATGCTATGCAACAGCATAGTAATGTTTAATACAATGGGTTTCGGTCAACATGAATCGGTTCTTAATCTTATCTCCTAACTTACTGTTTTATTCTGACCGGTGTAGCCCAGGGCTAAACACAATATCAATAAGTAAAACATGTAAGTAAAAGAATATAGTTGCCAGGTTTGTGACCTCAGATGTCCTTTACTGAAGCTGACCAAGTGCTCTTTTATATATTTTTAAAACACCCAAGAAATAAAATACTTGTCATTACAAGTGCAGATTGCAGAAATAGTTTTATAGCTACCTGAACCTTAAATGTAGATACGTATTCAGGTTTGAGGTGATTCTAAAAAAAAGTAAATTCTAATAATGGATCCACTTAAAATGATCAAAAGCATACAAACGTTTATGTGATGTGAGCATTGTGGGTATTATTTCACAATTGCGCTATATGGCACTAAAAGTGGTTCTTGGATCGTATTCCCACTTTTAGTGATATAAAGAACCATATTTTGGTGCTTTAGGGGTTCTTCAGCGGTTGCTATATAGAACCGCTGAGGAACCAAACAAGGGCTTTACAGGTTCTTTATACGAAAACGGTACTATAAAGCACCTCCTCGGTCACCCCAAAAAAACCTACTAGGAACCAGTAAAGCCCAAAGATATGGTGCTATATAGCACTACAATAGTTCCCCTATATGATTATGAGCAAAGAACCACTTAAAGCGCTATATAGCTCCATTTGTTTTTACAGTGTACAGTGTTATGAGAATGAATGAATCAGTACATATAGTAGCCTAACTCACATCATCTATATTTTACAGTTATAGATACCTTAAGTGTCAATCTGTCTTCAAAATAACTAAACAAATAATAACAATTGATTTTCTTTTACATGTCTATCCTCTTTTATATGGATGATTAAAAATGTTGGTCTGATAACACCAACTAAATGGAAAACAAAGCAGACCACACAAAAGGCCTGATGTCAGCAAAACTGGAGAGAAAAGCTGCTCATCTTCGAAAAAAACAAGCATCAGTGTTTCTGATGAACGTGTTCGGAAATATTTAGCCATTTATAATGTAAATTCTTATTCATGGTAATTTCAACAAAATGACCGCGTAGAAGATTAAGATTATCGATAAAAATGCTCGCGTAATATAAACCTCCAGTGTTATGAAAATAAATATGAATAAATAAACAACTAAATAAAAACTGGAGTAGTTTATTGTTAATATCAGGACAATAACGTCAATAACTACAACGAATTTTGACCATTTGTTCTGAACGGCTGGACATAATCGACAACACACACTTTTTAGATAAAAACACACAAAAATAGTTTGCTCAACTTTTTAAAGTTAGCGGCATTGTTAAAATAATAAAAGCATAATAAATGTAACGCAGAAAAACTTACCGAAACAGCCAGACAGAAGCAGAGAACAGCGTGTCGGTACATCCTTCCTAATGTTATTCTGCTTTGGTTGAATTAGAGTCTGTGGATTCCAGCGCACTGTTTAATCTGGCAGACGTGCTCGGATAAAGTCCTCTGGGTGGTGGCTGGGCGTCGGCTTACTCAAGCCATTGGAAGTCTTAAGAAGGTGTGGCAGCTAATAACGGTTCAGCCTGTGAGTTTATATATCAATAGCGCAAAACTCGAAGCTTCAAAACGCTTTCAAAACAGGTTCAACTTCACTTTGACGTCCTTTAGCTTTTAGAAGCTTTAGTCTCCACCCCTAACTGCCCCTTGGACTTTTTGTGTGTCCGTGTGTGTGTGTGTGAGAGAGAGAGAGAGAGAGAGAGAGAGAGAGAGAGAGGATATCTTTGAACAGAGCAGACTTTCACCAGTGGCACCACCTGACTTACTTGACATGATTAATGCATGACAATTTTAATCTCCATCTGTTGGGTGGAGTGCTGGAGGTATTCATTGTTGTTACACATACATCTATCATCAAAATTCACACATTCAGATTTTTTTATGCATGCAATTACCCGTTCAGCCCATTCACATGAGGCAAGAGATAATAAAGAAAGCTTTAAAGCACTGGCAGAGTTCTAAATAAGCATGTCTTGAAAACCAAGCTTATTCACGTGGGATTTTAAGAGTGATTCCCTGGCAAAGTGATTGTGTGTTTGTGTCAGTAACAGGCTTCTGGTTTGCACTGTCTAACTGCTACATTTTTTTGGAATTTAGAGAAAATATGTGACCTTTGACCTAAAGGTTCACAGAATGCAGCTTGGCCAGAAGAAATCGGGGTAGGGGTTTAACAATTAGAAAAGCAGGAAGACAGGATACAGGTCAACCAGAGTCCTACAACAATAAAACCAAACGCTGTTAAAAGAGCGACTCTCTAATGAAAAAACACAGAGCTAAATAATGTTTATAGAAAAAGGAAAGTCTTAAAAAAAACACTACGGGTGCTTAATGCATTAGCGGAACAAAATGCACTTAACATGTGTATGTATTTTTATTGACTTTTTTATTTTCAAATTGTATAATTTTTTTTGAGTAATGGTTATAATAGCTAGCACTAACATGCTAACGTTCAGTCAGCTTTCATAAGATGTAAGCTTACCCTGTTGAAAAAAAACGGCATATTAGATATGGTTTGATGGTTTGCTTAAACCAGAGGAACAGCACATGACCATCTTAAACCGGCACAAACCAACATCAAAACATATATTCCAGCATACGCTGTCTTTTTCAAAAGGTTAGACAATATTTGTTTAGGTAAATATCTTTTAAAAATAATTAAAAATAATATTTTTTTATATCAGTGGATATTGTTATTAACACTTTTGTCTTGAGGTGATTATGCATTTTTAATTGTTGCGTTATGGAAATATTGTAGGTATAGTTTTCGGACTGAAGACTGATGAGAAATGAGTCAGAAAGAGTGTGAAAGGTGATTAAAAACACTGGTCAAAAAACAGCTAGAGTTTATTCATAGAATGGTTGCATTTCTTGTTAGATTTTTGAGTCATTAATCAGTTTATAGGGCTCATCTACAGGCACATGTTGGATATTTAGACCACATCAGCCTGAAGATGAGATGTCGCAATATGTTGGTGTGTCTGGAAGGGAGTTGTGGAGGATGGGTTTGGAGGAATGGAATTTGGCAGAGCGATGTTAGTTGGGCTTGAATATGATTTTGCATGCAGCAATGCAGCTTAAAGAACAGCAGATGATCTGTTTAATAAATCTATAGGGACTTATAGTTTTGAGGTTCCAACATTCATTCATGTAATGTAATTGAAGGGCGTATTTATCTTTACAAAAGAACAGATCATTGCTGTGGAATGGACTGTTTTGGGTATAAAATGATTTATCGTCGACTATTATATATTTATAACAAGTCAATGTGCTATAACATTGATCTTTTAATCACTTTCTAATTATAAACTATTCACACAAAAGCACACAGCATTTAGAGAACAAAGATTAATAGTATGGATCCTCCAAAATAAATAATAAAAATGCATTGAAACAACATCCATGCTAGCACATGGTGTCATGTACTGTACCTTTTTAACAGAGCTCATAGCCTGAGGGTGTCCTAGCTCTTACGACACATGTCCTGAATGACAGTAGCACCCATCCCCAGGTGAACTACAGAATGTTTTACCTTATCTATACACCCACAAGCATATTTCCTCCCTTTTTCAAAGAAGTTTTTCACTTTTTGCTGAAATGCGTCATCTGTACCTATGTGTATGTCAAGACATAGCTACAATGTCCTGACACGACACTGTATTGTTATGTTGTGTGTCAACCACATGTTCTTATTAGCCAGATAAACATAATAAGCATAAATATTCAAGAGGTTTACAGTCACCCAAACGCCTTCTGTTATAGTCACTTCACTTTAAATGCACATATAATCACATACTGTTTAATGGCCCTCACTGAAACTCCAAATGAGTTATTCATCACAAATAACCACCCCGATTGATCATGACAATTACTTAGTGATGTTGGAAACCCAGCTTCTGCTCAAAATGGGTGTGCACATGCCACACCTGGTCTTGCCTGTGTGATAAATAAAAATCACATAAAGGCCTGTCGTTATATTAAGACTGAATCATTAGAAATATCTGAGTGTGAAACAGGGTTGGGTAAGACTCAGAATTTAGGATTTGGGACTCTTTGTACTCATGTACTAGTTGAACATATGTCATTAACATATGTCGACCACAAACCTTCCAATTGTCTTTTAACCACAAAAAGGAACCACAAACCATCAAATCACACTACTCCCAAATAGATTTATAAATCTCCATTGTCACTACATTATGTGTCGCTCTTTTATTTGTGTTAATGTCCACACAAGCACTGATGCATGCATGTAATTCTACACTTGAGTGTTATAGAGCTTCCTCTGTTCCACCTTTATTCAGTTTCTCAACCCAGGTATTTGACTCTCTCTCTCCGTCTCATGTTCTTTGCTCCATTTTGGAAACCTATGTGTGCATGGAATGAAACATAAAAGAGAGCTGCATAAGCTGCAAAGCAAATGTATTTATATAGCACATTGCATACACCATAATTCAAAGAAAGAAGTTAATGTTATAGTTTACCCTTTATTCAGTCATTATTTACTCACCTTCTTGTCATTTCAAACCTGTATGACTTTCTTCCGCTGAACACAAAATAAGATATTTTGAAGAATGTCGTTAACTGGCCACCATTCACTTTTGTTGTGTGGAAGAAAGAGAGACATAAAGGTTTGAAATGACAAGAGGGTGAGTAAATGATGACAGAATTTTCATTTTTGCAAATGCAAAAAATATATATTTTAGATTAAACACAATTCTGTTTTAAACACCGTGCTCTAGTATTTTTTGGCATTGTTTTAGAAATAATATTAGGCAATATCATTATTGAAGTCACATGCCCTCTAGGTGTAACAGTTCAGATGACAGGTATATGATTGATGAATAATGGGCACACTGAGTCAATGTCACAATACAGACGTTCATTGTTCTACAGCAGACAGCACATCAACACATTAAAACATTTAATGCACCCTGAGTTTCCGGTGTCCAAACCCTTACTTTTATACTAATACAATGTTTTTGGAGACACACTTCATTGTGCATCTTATATCTTTCCCAAGTAGTGACCCAAAAGTGCTGATTTTTTTTCAACAATGGTTCTGTATCACTCTTCCTGTGTTCAAAGCATTCCAGGCAGTCAGTGTGTTTATCCCTCAGCGACACTTTGTTTGGTCCTGTGTTGGATTTTTTACATTATTTTGCTGGAAAAGCAAAATGAAAAACCCCACACGTGTCTACAATTTATACTTCAATACACAGTATCGTGAGTCATGTGCTACTAACACCACCAAGCAAAATTGAAGTCTGTTTAATAGCGCAAATGGGCCGGACACAACAACATGGCCTAAACAATGACATGAGTTTGGTAAACCCCTACAACATGCATTACAATCTGTGAGCATGACTGAGACAGATTGTATTTACAGTATGCTATGTACTGTATGTTTGCTCTGGATCTAATAGAAACCAGGTGAGAGGGTGTAACATTTTAACAAATACCTAGCTCTTATCTATAAAATCCACACAGTCTGTTTATACGAGAATAAGTAGACCAGGAAGGCTAAAAATAGTATTTATATTTATTCGATATTAATATAAGCTTGTTAATAAATCCATTTTTTTATTAGTGAAAATCAAACCACATGTATTGAGAAAGTGTGAAACTCAATCGTCACAACCAGTGAACTCTGTGTGCTGGGAAACATTGTTTACTTGTGACTATCTAGCCACGCCTCCCGGCTGTCTGGCCTTATCTCACAGTTCAGGTTTCCATTCGTTGCCATGGAGCTGTTTTTCTTTTGACTGAGCTCTTAAAGAGACACAAAGATCCAAAGAGACAGGAAATAAAGTGCTGTCATACTAAAAGAGGGGAGTCATGTGGAGAAGGAGCCAGAGATTGTGTGAGACTGAGGAAAAGAATAGTACAGTTTTAAGATTGACAACAGAATGCTGTTATGAGACTAACTGAGAGAGATACGGTACAAAAGAAGCGAGAACAGCGTAATATAGTTATTACAGAATTGAAAAGAGAGAGTCATAAGTAATGTATGAAACACAACTT
This sequence comes from Triplophysa dalaica, assembly GCF_015846415.1. Classification (NCBI taxonomy): domain Eukaryota; kingdom Metazoa; phylum Chordata; class Actinopteri; order Cypriniformes; family Nemacheilidae; genus Triplophysa; species Triplophysa dalaica. Next base: position 8,655,682 of record NC_079554.1, on the reverse strand, counting down.
TGTACGCATGGGTGTGTCAAAGGCCAAATGGTCACGCAGAGACAAACATTCACACCCAGCGCAGTAGTATCGGGTCTTCCTTTGATTGTTAAGGTACAACAGGATATTTATTGTTTGTCTGGTTTAGTGCTGAGAGTCTATTGTTCTTGTAATATGACATTTATACAGAGATGTTTTACATGATTTTTATGACCAGCAGGTGGCACTGATGTGTATGTAATCCATATTGCCGACTAATACGGATGCATAAATGCACAGTCAAGCACTGATTTTGCATTCACTTCCTGTTGTGACCATAAACCAATGTCCTTTACTCTTTCAATCCATATCCTAATGCAAACATCAATCGTAACCAAATGTGACTCTGGACAACAAAACTGTTTTATAGGTCAATTTTTACATTATCTGAAAGCTGAATAAATAAGATTTCTAAGGATGTATGAGTTGTTAGAATAGGACGATATCTGGCAGAGATACAACTAGAAAAATAATAATAATGATGTTTAGTTAATAATGATTTAATAAGATTTCACTCCAACTAGAGCCAAACCTAACCAACCTTAAAGCCTTACGCCAAGTGCAACCCATAACCAACCCTAGCCTCTTTACACAACCACTTGATGTTAATCCATTCTCTCTTACATGGAATATTACCCCCGTCCGAAATAGCACAGTCACACCTACAATTTAGGTGTGAAACATTTGTGCCTCCGCTGCCCCAAGATTTAAAATCTACAACCTTGTGTGACCTCTCTTCACTGTGGGTTGGACAAAAATAAGGGATTCTATAGGACAGGCGTATTGCCATGTGAGAGTTGATGACTAGGGCGTTGGCTGCCTTGTGACACACCCTGCAAGAGGCAGTCAACATGTCTAAATTGCTGTGTGAGTCATACACCTATTGTGCACTGGGACAAGCATGTGCATGCACAAGCTACAGATACAGACCTGTGAGTGTTTATTGTCCAAATGCCAGGGAGTTTCCTGCACGACTGGTTTTTAGTTCATTTTAATTTCTCTCTTAATCCGAAAACAAAATCAACAGGATTCCTGTTGTGACAATAATCCTGATGAAAAAGGTTAGCGCAGAGTTTGCTGTAACAAGTTTAAGGTGTTTAATAATTGTATTGCTGCTAGAGAGACAGAGTGAAAGAGAGAATGTAGAAAGTGTCCACATTCTCTCTTTCACTCTCTCTCTATCTCCCTTCCCTACCTCCCTCCCTCCCTCCCTTGTTGTTTAGCAGTTGTGTCTGAAACTGAATTTATGGTGGCTCAGACAGTGGAGGGTTCATCTGAATGGAGGTCACATTCAGGATATTCTCTTAATATGCAAATGGTTGCTATTAAGATCGTCTCTTGTGTCCATGTAACCATCCTTGAAAACTTTTAAAGTTAGTATTGATCCTCCCAAAAAGCACATGCTTTTTCTGATGAAAATAGACTTGCTTCATTACTTTTTTTAGTATTTTGGGAGAACAAAATACGCAGACTATTCACAGTGACCAAAAAGGTTCAAATAACAGTTTGGCACTTGTTTTCTTTTGCAAATATATAAACATAGATATACAGGCCTAAACAAAATGCAGTACATTTATACTATCCGTTTTACATACGCATCACTAAATCTATTGGTTTCAAGGGTAACATATGTTTTATTCTATTGGCAAATAGAAAGTCAAAAGTCAAAAGTAGATTTTATAATAAATTATAAATATAATAATATAATTTCTCATTTAAATAAAATAGGCATTATCTATGTAAAACAAAAAATATATAATTATATATGACAAAAATAAAGTATTAATTTATGTACAGGTTTGTACTAATATTACATTAACTTGATGTGTATTTTTAACTTAATTATCTATGTTGATTTGTTTAAAACAATATTTAAGTTGTTGTAACTCAATGTAATTGGTTTGTAAAAGTATTTTTTTTCCACACCGATTGAGGTACATATTTCAAGCCTGGACAGGTTCAAACTTCAAGATTTTTATGTCTAAAAACTTGATTTATTAGAGTTTGTGCTACACAAATGATGCTCATTATACAGACAAATATACCGTACCATGTGTCCTATGGTGTGACAGCAAAAATATCTAAACAAACTGTTAATGTTTTATAACTAACATTTATAGCATATGATAGATTTCTCTTCATTGTTAGTTAGTTTTTTTTCTAAATGTTTGCTATGTCACAGGACATATGTGCAGTTTATTTGTCGACTACCCATTTAAGAAACACTGCTGAAACGGGATATAGGATCTCAAGATCAGAAAAGCTGGATACTTATTAATTCTGTTAGGTATTATTAATTTAATCTTCCGTTCTTTTGGTTTTTAAATAAGTTTCCATTACGTTGGTGAGTTTTAAGAAGTTCCCATTGAAGAGTATACCTTTTGCTAGGATGATGGGAGGCTCGTTGAGAGATATTTAGGGTGTTGGTTCAGTCAGAATTTCACTGGAACTGCTCGAGGCAAGATCAGTTCTGAATACAATGAGTGCTGGGAAATGGAATATTTATTTGTGTTTTCATTTAACCAGTGTCCATGATTGAGTCAAATTTGTATTCATTTTGACTTTATAACTTGTTGCATTTTTAACGTAAGTGTTAAATAAAAATACATTTGATAGAAGAGGAAAGGTCATCTGTATAACTATTTGTTGTTTGTTGTTAGAACTTAACTTCATAAGAAGTTGTCATAACTCAAAATTATTGATCCAAACTTTTGTGATGCTTTTTAATATGAAGTTACGCACAAAAGAAAGCATGATCAAATGCCCTATTTGTATAGTCACACATCTATCAGATAGCGTAAATATTTTATAATTAGTCATTTAGCTGGGCAAACCTCAGACACTTTTCAGCTAAGCTGTCTTAAGTATGACCATCTTTAATAATCACATGCTTAAAGTGCGTGACACTGATAAATTCATTCAAGTATCATCAAAATGAAACCAGAGAGTATTTATCTTTGATCTTTAATAAACAGCAAATCCAGGTTCAGCTCAATATGGTTTCATCACGTTGACATCTTTCCGTCTTCAAGTTAAAGCTCTGACGGTAATTTTGTACAATTTAAAATATCAATAAGCTGTTTTTCGTGGGGTTTGAAAATGACAACATATCAATAATCCTCAAAGTGTGCTTTTACCAGCAGGGCATACCAATTATCCATATGATGTATTAAAATATACATTATATCCTTTTTATACATTATAATCAGTGTTGGGTAAGTTACTCTGAAAAAGTAATTAATTACTAGTTACTCATTACATATTCAATAGTGTAATTAGATTACTGTCCAAAATACTCTGTCCAAAAAGTATTTAGTTACTCATTACTAATTACTTTCTATATCCTACATCGACCTTGATTAGTTAAGTGATTCAAGTATAGACATGAAACGGCTTATTTAATTCATTCAAATAAATAATATTATTAACTGACCAAAGTATTACAAATGTGAGCACAGATTTTAAAGTAAGAATTTGAATTTTGAAGTTCAATTACACTATTGCACACGCATATATTTCACAAAGTATTTAGTTTAAGTACATCAAAAGTAACTGTGATTAAATTACAGAAAACATATGAGTAATCCCTTACTTTACTTTTTCAAGGGAAAAGTATTTAAAATACAGTAACTAATTACTTGGTAACTAGTTACACCCAACACTGATTATAATGTTGTGATTTAGAACTTTTTCCATGCAGACTTTGTTTATAAAAGTATGTGTAAGTATGTGTGCAATGTGCAAGTAACTCGTACTGCTTACTAGTTAAAATGTATCAATAAATCCCTTGCCACCCATTATGATACATATTGTAATTATGCATATTTCTTATTCCTCTCACTCACTCTCACTCTCTCTCTCTCTCTCTCTCTCTTTCTTTCTTTCTCTCTCTCTCTCTCACACACACACACAAACACACACACACACTTGGACTCACTCACCCCCTCACACACATATACACACACGCACACCCATCGGGATTTAGATCCTCCTTTAACCCGCAAGGTAAGGGCGTGGGAGAAATGACGATGAAGCAGTTACTCTAAAGCTTTTCGCATCGACATCATTCTCACTATCGTTCATCATAAAGCATCGCAAACACATCTTGGCTCTTCTGGATATTATAAAGATTTTATAAGCAGGTGGCGATAGCAGCGGATCTCAGGTGAACAGGAAATAACACGAACTCCGGCCATGGCCCGGCGTATGTCGCCCGCTTTCACTTTTCTGTTTTGCTTCGCATTATCGGTAAGTATTTCATGTTTGTATCATTTTACTTTATGGAAATCATTTCTTCGCCTGTTTGTTCTACGCTTGTCTTGTAGCCTTTGTTGTTTATTTATTTGTTTGTTCGTAAGTTTAACGTGACTGCGAGTTCAATTGAAATGTCGGAGGGGAGTCGCCTCATCTGTCGAGCAGCCCTTTTCAAATGTTAACCGTGTTTATCACATGGCAGGCTTACTTTAGTCATGTTTTACAATGTATAAATTACTTAAGCTTATAAGTGCAGTGTGTAGAACTGTTGTAACATCCGATCCCAACATCCTAGTGCGTTGGTAACGTTTTGTAAGGGGCATTTCAGAACACAGAGTCGGAAAGACAACAGCCGTCAAGCCGGATCTACAGGTAGACTGTATAACAGAAGTCTATTCTTTACAGAAGTGTTCAAATCCCCACCCAATGGCACCGCAAGCTCATGTTTCACTCGACAACTGTAATTAAAAAAAGCTTTCTATCATAATTTACTCACTTGTGTTGCGGTTTAATATGTGGCAAGGAAATGAATGTTTGATAAGATTTTGTTTTATTCATTTTCAGTCTCCACTCACTATCTTTCTATATTTCTGCTCTGGTGTTGCTATAAGAAAAGTCATAAAGACTAATACATGTAGGATGCTGTACATTGAAGTTTGTATATGTAAAATAATGACATACCGATGTTAATCTCAGTGAAGAATATAATAATTAAATATAGATGGTATTCCTGATAGAGATGTTGCCTTACAACATGTCTTCTGGCTTGTATATTCTTGTTTTACTTCATATTTGCATAATGTCGAAGTTTCATTTTTGTACTTTATTTGTGTCAGTTTCATTTTTTTTTATATTCGGTCCATGTTATGTCTGCGTACTTTCATTTATCCGCTCTCCATTTGACATTACTCGAGCATAGGAGAATGATGTTGCTAAATATTAAGGTTAGAATCTTCATTTTGTACTCTAAACCCCAAAATGTTTGCGTGTTTTAGAGTACCTTGGTTTGTATTTGACAGTAATTCAAAGCTTGAATTGGCATTGCGTATAAACTATTTATGTTTGATGTTTCCGTGTGCCACTTTAAAAGTCTACAGCAACAGGTCTGACATTATAAGAAAATGCTTAGAATCTTACTTAAATGTAGAAATTATTTTTACTAAAATTACGAAAATGTTGTTTATAATAAAATAAAAGAATTCATTGTTTTCCCCTCACTTTTCCATTGAGTCTTGCGGTTTTGTGTGCCAACTGTCACCATAGGGTGAATGAGAAAAATGCGTAATGAAAAATGCAGAAAGGTTTCTGTAAGGGTAAGGTTTAGGGTTGGGTTAGAGATAGAAAATACCATTAACTCACTGTAACAACAAAACGTACAAAACACTGAACTACACAGGTTTCAAGCTGCCTGAAAATGTTTAACAAATATAAGAAAAGAAAGAAAAGAAATCCTCCCTGCCCTGTCCTGTTGTGTATCAGCAAACTAAGAAAGCTGCCCGAATAAGTCTCTTCACAACCTGTTGATCAGTTAAATTTCTGTTCCTCCACAGCATGTTTTTCAAACTAAGGCCAATTCTCACCACAACGTGGCCCTCCACAGGCAAAAGAGAGAATGGATCGTCCCTCCCCAAATCCTAGAAGAGAATGTGGATTACACCAAGAAAGAATTTATTGCAAAAGTAAGAAATCCGTAATGAACATTTACATTTTCTAGTTTACTTTAGATTTTATAACTGTGACCTTATATCTTAAAATGATGTCTGAAAGAGAATGGCAAGTTTAGCTTTGCTTGTAAATGCTACTTAACGTTTATACGTTAACACGTATTTATGAAGGCCACGATCTTTTAATATCTGCCGAAAAATATGATGCAGATTTGAGAAGTAATATAGCTCACAAGTCACAATTAAAGATTAAACGCATAGCAATGGTGTGAGGTCAACATTAAATACAAACCAGGGCCACGTCTAAAATTGACATGGCCAAAACAAAATGATTATAAAATGTTAACAAATGCTTTTTTCTGAAAAATATAGATTCGCTCAGATAAGGAAGAATACAAAGGAAAACAAGTGAGATACTCATTGAAGGGTGTCGGTGCAGACAAGGAGCCATTCAACTTATTTGTGGTGAATCCTGAAAATGGATTTGTGAGAATAACAGGAATCCTTGACAGAGAGAATATCGCTCAATATAATGTAAGTGTGATGGCCATGGCGATAAAATAATAATAAAGCGCTTTGGCTTTAACAAATGGGCTGGTTCACAATCGAAATCACCACATTTAACCATTTACAATGAATCCCCCCCTCGCCTCCGCAGCTTTCCGGAGTGGCTACTTTCACGGATAACTCGATTGCAGAGAATGATATTGGACTGAGGATAAAAGTGAAGGACCAGAATGATAATTCTCCTGTGTTTGGCTCAATGATCTCTGGGTCAGTAGATGAGCTCAGCGCTGTAGGTAAGTGACATGACAGCATCTCCAGAGCAGAGCAACAGTTCTCAAAGCTGCCGCCGTCGTTGCCTTTTTAGCTCAATGAGACTTGTGGTTTTTACCTCATTGTTGTACAAGCAATGTAACTGTTATTAAATGTCTTTAATTGTCCAATTCGACAGGTACTTCAGTGATGAAGGTTGATTGCACGGATGCTGATGAGCCTGGGAACCCAAACTCTCAAATCAAATATGAGATTATTAATCAGCAACCCAGCGGGGATCCGATGTTTACCATTGGCAGTGATGGGGTAGTTCGTGTCAGCAATCCGAACCTGGATAGAGAGGTGAGAGGTCACGATCAGTGCATCTGTTGATAAGCTGAGCGAATGCATTTTTTGATACAGGATGAATAATGTGGCATAGATATGCCCTTTTGAAAAAATATATATGGGGAATTTACTGGAAAATATAATTTTGTTGTATTAAACAGTAAGAAAGTGTTTATTTCTATACATTGTAATCATGTGCGTATATGAAATATATGTTCAATTTATAAAAAGCAACAATTTCTTATGTATTATTCAAAATATGGTGTAATATATTAACAATGTTAATATTATATTAATATATATTACCTGATTTGATATATTGACAGTTAATATACATTCAAATAAAACATTTGACCAATTGTTTCTCTCCACAGACCGTTCAAGAGTATGTGCTGCAAGTCAAGGCCTCTGACCTGAACGGAAATTCAGGTGGCCATTCATCCACAGGAACAATGACCATCAAGCTCAACGATGTCAATGATAATGTGCCTATTTTGGAGGGCCCGGTAAGTTCATCTACACTATTTAAGTGTCCGCGGCATGATGTTGTTGTTGCAAAGTTATTTTGATGAAATTATTTCTTCTCTCTGTAGACTGAAGGCAGCATAGAGGAGAACACAGAGGGGGTGGAGGTGATGAGATTTAAAGCAAGTGACTTGGATCTTGAGGGGACGGACAACTGGCTGGCAATGTGCGACATTGTATCAGGCAATGAGGCGGGATACTTCAGCATTAAAATGGACCCAAAGACCAATGAGGCCATATTGATGCTTGACAAGGTTTGCATTGTTTTCCCCACAGAAAAGGCAAATCACAAAAGTCATTTTTTCATGATCTCTAATGTTCTTTCATTATTCAGACTTTTAAGTCTCCAGTTTCTCAGAATTTTCTAAATCTCTTTGAACGAAGAACATATTGTTTGTCTGCTTTTCTCGCAGCCTGTTGATTATGAGGATGTCAAAAACCTTAACCTTGGCATCAGTGCAGGCAACAAGGCTGCATACCACCAATCTATTACTGGTGATCAAAATGGATTCAATGTAAACCTGGGGGGCGGAGGAGGAGGCGGTGGAGGCGGAGGAGGTGGAGGAGGCGGAGGCGGCGGCGGCGGAGGCGGAGGAGGCGGAGGCGGAGGAGGCGGCGGAAGCGGCGCAGGAGGTGGAGGAGCTAATTTTTTGTCGTCATCTGGTACGAACTCTGGAGCAGGTGCTGTTTCATTTGAAGGCTTTTCCTTTTTGTCATCGTCTGGTACGAGCTCTGGTATGAAGACTAAAGAAAATTATACGTCGGAAAGACTCAGCTAATTTTACTAATTGTACTAACTTTAACAACTCAAAACTCTCAAATTATATTTATCCTTCAGTGTGAACCTTTGTAATTTAATATTAATCAAAAATCAACCTTTACACAAAGCAAAACGGCTTTTGGGAATAACCCAACACATAGATCTATCCTAGTATAGTTATGAATAAATTACGTTTGTTACAGGCAGATCAGATTGGTCAATGCAATGTGTTCGGTTAAATTAATTTTCTGTAGTATGATTTACTTAATTTCGTCTGTCAAAGAATATGTTTGGACAATGTTGGATAACATTGAGCTTTATTTTTTTTCAATGTTATCACAAAAAACAACAAACATAGCACTAACTGAAGACATTATCAATATAATGCCTTCCAAGCAAACGTTTCAGATAATTATATTGTGTTGATTTCATCTTAGCAAATGATGTACTCCTGTACACCATTTGTTTAATAAATGCTTTTATGTAATAGAAAACAGGGGCGCTGTAAGGGGGTGAAGCTAAAAGGAATCTAAGGGGCCACACACGTTTAGGGACCCATGTGAACGGAGCGCCCTACTGGAACGCGATCCTCGTCCATAACGTGACTACGATGGGATGGAAGTGCCTAGGGGGCTCAGAAACCCCAGTGGCGCCCCTGATAAAAAGCATTTATTTTGACATTTACCAGTCCATGCAAAGCACACTGGGAAATGGAAATCGCCAGTTACTAAAACTCAACACAAATCATTGACACAGTTCTAACTCGAATGAATTAAAGGGAAACTTCACCCAAGAAATATTTTTGATCATTATTTAGTCCTCTTCGAGTTTTTCCAAGCCTTTATACATTTGTTTATTCTCATGAACACATAGAAAGATATTTGGAAAAATTCTTGTAACCAAGCAGTTCTTGGACCCCATTGACTATCATAGTATGAAAAATGACTTTATGAGTTATTTTGAGAAATGTTGAGCAGCAAATGGTTCTGGGGCACTTTTGACTGCCATTGTAAATTTTCCTACTATGGTTTTCAATGGGGTCCAAGAAATGTTTGGTTACAAGCATTTGTCCAGATATATTTCTCTTTGTTCAACCAAACAAATACATTTGTAAAGGTTTGGAACAACTAGAGAGTGAGCTAATTCATGATAGAATTTCATTTTTTTGATGAACCATCCCTTTAAGTTAATCATTGAATCTCATCACTATTTTCATGTCACATATTATTATTGCACTGTTTCAACTTGCAAATTAGATTTTTTTAAATTAAACGTTTTTTTCTTTGTACTTACAAGTGCAAATAGCTCATATGTTAAGTGAAGTGTCATTTAACTGTATAAAATGTTTTGTAGTCTTACATTTTAAAATTTTAAATCGGCAGTTCAAGTTATTTCAACTTAGTATTTCTATAATTTTGTCCAATGATGACTAGCTTTATTTCACATTAGTGTCCAAATCTGATGATATGTGGTCATGTGACATGAAAAACCTCTATGCCCAATCAAAAACTTTTCAAAGTATAAATGGATATTATCCAAATTATTTGTTAACAAAAATCTAACATTTTTTAACAATGTTTTTCAGCATACATTGTAAACATAAAAGTGAAAAATCAACCAGAGGGACCCAAGTTCATTCCCGGAACAAAGGCCATTCCTATGTCAGAGAATGGCAGTGCATTTGACAAGACTAAAATCATTGCAGTATACCCTGCCACTGATTCAGACACGGGAAAAGAAGCTACTAATGTAAGGTAAGTACACACGGAAGCATCTTGGTCAAAAGATGTTCAAAGCGCAACTGTTTTCACTCTTTATTCTGTCAAATAAAGATAGCTTGAACTAACCAAATGGACTTTTTATAGGTATGCTAAAGGATATGACCCAGATAACTGGCTGACAATCGATGAGAAAACTGGCACTATTAGAATGAATAAGGCTCCTGATCGGGAGTCCAAGTTTCTAGTTAATGGAACTTATCATGCTTACATTTACAGCATTACTCAAGGTAAGTTTCAATTGCAAAGAAATGGTTATGAGGAAAAGGTGATTTTTCAGTCCTTTTTGCGTTCTGTGTGTTATTTAAGCATTTTAAAAACTGAACAAAAGCCAAAATGTGCAATCACCAAATGTATTTTGATGCTAAATACTGATTTGACAATCGCAAAAAATTTTCATTCAATTACTAATAACACTTTTCATACATAAAAACGATTTTAATATAGTAACAGAGTTTAAAATTGTGAAAACAGGTCATTGCAGGTACACAACCAGTCCTGCTGATGGCGACACCTTCACATTAAACAATAGGCATTAAAATACAAAATTTGTACAGATTTTTTTTAATGTCATCTCTTCTCTAATAGACATGCCTTCTAAGACGGCAACAGGCACCATTGCCATCCAAGTCGAGGATTTTAATGATCATTGCCCCGTATTGACAAGCAAAGTCCAGACGATTTGCACTGAAAAGCAAGCAGTCCTGGTTACTGCAGTGGACGAAGATGTAGAACCCAATGGAGCTCCTTTTACTTTTAATGTTGTCCAAGAAACATCTACGGGAAAGTGGGTGGTTGAGCATTTGAATGGTATGTGTCCAAATTGTTTGCTGGTCCTAACCATGACTTTAGAAATCAAAATGAGAAAAAATGATAGATCTATTGAATATGTCACCATTGACATTGCTGTTAAACTTGTTTTTTGTTCTCATAAGACACCACTGCCATCTTGAGGGCCCAAGAGAAGCTGTGGCCAGGAAGGTATGAGGTGATGGTGGAGGTCAAGGACCAGCAGGGACTCGGATGTAAAGCACCAGAAAAGCTTATGGTGGAGGCGTGCACCTGTTCAAATCAGGTCAATTGTGATAGAAAAGGTTCCGACACACCTAACGGCTCCAGATTAGGACCTGCTGGAATCGGGTTGCTCATTCTTGGTCTCCTCACTTTGTTGCGTAAGTTACCAAAGTCATTCCGTTTTCACCAGCATGTTAAAATGGATCATGCTTCAGTTATTACACTGTTTATAATGTGTTTTTTTTCCCTTAAGAAAAAATAGGCCAATTTTTGCTGCAGCACTTTCAACTCTTTCTAACAAAACATTTTCGACCATCGTTTATTTTTAAAAGCAGAGCTTTTATTTTGGTTTTCAGTTTTATCGCAGTTTAATATTTAGTGTTTTATGTTAATAGTTAATTTTTTTTGTCATTTTAAATGTACTTTCCCCATTTTAGTATTTATTTGTTTAATTGCCATATAAGCCATGTTGATTTTGATTTCAGTTTAAGTTTAGTTTTTATTTGCTTCAGTAAATAGTTTAAGTGCGGTAACAAAGGTATTTTAGTTAATTGCTAAAGCGGCCAAAAAATTGGGGGAATAATAAATATAACAGATTGCGACAGCGCAAACGCCTTTTTTGATGTCACAAAGCTAGAGTCTTGATATATTTTGGCTAATTTGCCCTGTTTATTTGATTTGATTTCAATGAACAGAAATGTTTTAATAGTTTTAGAAAACTATAATAACCTTGGTTGTCTTAATAACATTGTCTTATAATTGTTGGGTGCTGAAATATTTGGTATTCCTCTTCTACAGTAATACCCCTCCTGCTGCTGTTCTGTCAGTGTGGATCTGGTGGTATGGCAGGACCGTTCGCAGAAATGCCCTATGACACTAAAGAGCACCTCATCTCTTACCATACAGAGGGCCAAGGAGAGGACAGAGTAAGAGATGATTTCAATCACAATATCAGAATTTTCATTAAACTGGAAATCATTATGATTAAATATACCTTCTGTCCTCTGATAGGATGTTCCTATACTGCTTGAAGATGAGGGTGATTTTGGCTACTTAAAAGGAGGCAGCTACGGTGTAACTGCTATGCCGGGCATGAGGGCGGCGATGGGTGGAATAGGGGAGCTGAGCAGAGGCTACATTGAGTCAGCATCTATAGTAGATGGTGGGCGTGATAGAATGGAAATGCACAGCATGAACTCCATGAAAAGCAGTAGCAACTGGGCGGGGAGAGAATTTGCCGGAGATTTCGATGGGATGGCCGCACCTGAAATGTTCTTAAATGAGTACTATTCACAGGTTTGTGTGTTTCCCTATATACGTACACATCAAACCAATGTATTTGTTTGTATATTCACGGGTTCTCAAACTACAGATGTTTCACTCTTTTTACAGAAAAGCAGAGGGATAGATGATGGATTTGCTAAGAGCAACATGATGATATACCAGAATGAAGGGATGGGCTCACCTGCTGGCTCCGTAGGCTGCTGTAGTATACTCGAGGACGACAACGATTTAGCGTTTCTCAATGACCTCGGGCCAAAGTTTAACACTCTCGCGGAGATATGTGGAGGTAAAAAGACCACAGTTGAGCACCATGTACCTCTTCCTCCCCCTCCTAAACCGGTTGAACGTGCGAACATTTCCATCAACAGAGATGTGTCTTCATCAAACACTGTAAACGTGTCTTCCAATACTGCCACCACCACACATGTGGAGAACGTGCTCGTGACAGAGAATCGGCCTACCATGATCGCAAGCATGCAGCCCGCTCAGACACTCCTTGTGCAACAGCAGCCCATGTACTACATGGTCGAGCCTCAGCCGACCACCCTGGTGATGGCTGAAAGACCGGCTGTACAGAATATGTATGTGCTGAACAGCGCCCCCATGGGCGAAGAGGTGGTCTTCCAGGGGAGCAACGTAGTGGCAGGTCACGGCGAGAGAATGGTGTTCCTTGATAGGGGCGGATCTACCCAGGCTATCAACACTGGGATGATACATACAGGTACTCTGCCCGGATCGCACATGTTCGTGGAGAGGGGCGGATCTACCCAAGCGCTCAACACTGGAATGATACATACAGGAACTCTGCCCAGATCTCAAATGTTCGTGGAGAGGGGCGGATCTACCCAGGCTATCAACACTGGGATGATACAGACAGGAACTCTGCCCGGAACGCAAATGTTCGTGGAGAGGGGCGGATCTACCCAAGGGCTCAACACTGGAATGATACATACAGGAACTCTGCCCAGATCGCAGGTTCTGCTGATGGACGGGGGTGCCCAAAGCGGTCACATCCTTCAAGGGACCCTACCGAAAGGGGCTACGAGATCTCAGCACGTGATGATGATGGAAGGAGGACAAGGTGGAATGGTTGAGGGGTCCTTCAAAACAGGCATCTCCGCTCAGGGAGTATCTCAAGGTGTAGTTTACGGAGGATCGGGGCTCGTCCAGGGTTCTGATCAAAAGGCGGCTTTTACTGCAGGGTCAATAAATGGTAACGTGGGATTGAGCGGGTCGTCTCTTCGAAATCCAACGTCGCAAAAGGTCGTAATGCAAGAGAAGAAGGTTATGACATCAAAAACTATCAACTAACGACGCAACACTAATACGTACTATTGTAGCAGTGTTCCAGAGTTTAGATATAATTTTGAAAATGTAAAAAAATGATTCTTTTTTTGAGTATTTGAGCTTATGCCTGCCATTCAATACATCATCTTGTCATCAAAGCTTGATTTGTCGAAAATATGCAAATTAATAATGCTTGTTTTTAATGTCCTTAGGCTTCGCTTTCTGTTTGTGTAGTACATTTACTATACTATATATATAACAAAATGGAATTTATATTTTTTGCATATAGATGGGATGTGATTCCGTATGTATGTGTGTGTTTTTTCACTTCTGTGTGTTCTGTTAAGGTTATTTGCAGAAATAATATATGAATGCGACGGTTCCGGTAGTCCTGAGGCCATTACTGGGGATTTTATGCAAACTAGCCTGAGCCCAAAGCTATTTTAATACTTTATTAAAGACATTAACATAAGTAGAAATCAGTAAAGCGGCACAGGAACAGCAGATCAGTTGGTATGCAGAAAAGTAAAGTTACTGTAAATTAAGATTTATGAATCGCTTTTGCTATTAAATCAAGTACAATATGGTTCGGGAATTTGCCATAAGATCAGTGTACTTCATTGACTAGCACTGGTAAAGTTTTTTATGTGTTATATGAATTTATTAGTTTTTTGGTCAACACTTGGTGCTTACTGTTTTTCACACATGATGTAGAAAGTAGAAATAGATGCTTGGGATGTTCTTTTGCACTACACTAGCCTTTAATTCAATACAGAGACCAAACTTCCATTCCAAGCAATAATGCTAATATGTATTAAATGAGTGTTCTAAAAGAATAATCTTTTTTAGTAAATTATATATATTTCTTGCATACTGCTTGTAATTAATAGCACAATAGCTACATTGCATTCTAATTCTTTTAGGAAGTTAATGGCAAAATAAAAAGAGTTGTGGTGCTGGTCTATTTTTTTGTGGTTTACTTTTGGATTGGCATTGGGTTTCAACTTTTCCATCATCTAGAAGAGTATGATATGTCTATTTTAAGAAGCATTATATATGTAACACCCTCCTTTGATATCTTGTACACACCATAAAAAAATCTACTAGGCGTTAAATACATTGTAAGCATATGGAGGAGATTATTTTTTAAATGTTTGTTTTATAAATGTTTCATATATTTTACTGATTGTGGAAAAGGACAATAAAGCCTGTTTAAAATAATTGTTGTATAACTGTTTATTTGTCTGCAAGTGTCAACCAAACCTGGAATCTGAAAGTCATCAATTCCTGAAACGATATACTAAATGTTTTCCGAGGTTTCAATTTTGTTCGTCAAAATGACATAATAAAATAAATTCCTCTAATATAGTAATGCTTGAACAGTTTTAGGTTTATTTTTTAATGTATTCAAGATACAGTTGATTAGTTTATAATTTTCCTGAGAATTAAACCCACTGTGCATGAAACCAAGAAAAAATATAGACATCCACAGAAAATAATTTGAGAGTGTTCAATGTTTTTTTGCTTTATTTAACATTTCTAGATGAATTGAGGCCAGTCCAGTGACTGTTGAGCTCAACAAAATAAAACAAAATCATACAACAGTAATCTGAAAGACTGACAGCTTGGCAAGACACATGAAAACTAGTTTTCATTTTCTGCAAATAAATGCAGATAGAAACAATATTTTCTATGTGTATAATATATATTTCTATCTTTATAGTTATATAACAATATAAATGAAGGTGATCATTTTATCTAAATACACACCTATAAATAGTAAATTCAGAATATAAATATTGTTACACTGAAAGACATTTTAACATTATTTCAATCAAATTTTTACATTTTATTCTCCAAAAACTTAGTAACCATAAAGTTGACATTTTGCTTTCTATGCACTTTTACTTTTCAAAATATATTTTGATGAAAACATCTTAACGACTCATATAGTGATTTTGTTAATACAAAATCAGTATATGATTTGCTTTTCAAATTCAAATTTCAAAATTCAAATTTCATCTGCTTTTCTGTTCTCCATCACGGTGTGTTTGCATTATGTCTTCATAATGTTTAAGCAAGCGAACGTTCTGTACAGTATATCGGTGACCTGAGAAGATGGATCAATTTGTTTACAGCTTTTACTGGATTTACTTTCTTTAATCACTGTTTCCTAATTTGTTGGACTTTTCCTACACTTTAAAAAATATGGGTTACTTTCAGAACAGAGTTGAGTCAAAGATAGACAAAACCAGCTGTTGGGAAACCCAGAATATGTTAATACAGTATAATTTGACCCAACAATGGATTAAAACTGCCCAGCATTTTGGGTTGTTACAACACAGCATAGGTTAAAAAAACAGTTGGAATTGTCCCATTTTGAACAAAACTGAGCCATCGAAATTTTTAGACTGTATGAACTTCATTTCCAGTGCAAAAGTATCATGGGACTTGTCAGGATGTCAAAGTCTCAACATGACATGTCATCACTTTTGCTTAAATCAAGTTTTAACCTACCCAATAACAAGTGGATATTTTGTAAATTTTAACTACTCTCTTGTGATATTTTGAATGACATAAAGGTTAATAAATGATGACAGAGAATCTATTGGGTATTGTCAAGTGGAAGATGACAGACACCAGACCCAACAATGCAGATGACCTGAAGGCCGCTATCAAAGCAACCTGGGCTTCCATTACACCTGAGCAGTGCAATAGGCTGATTGCCTCCATGCCACGCCACATTGTTGCAGTAATTCATGCAAAAAGAGGCACAACCAAATATGGAGTGCATAGTAATTAACATACTTTTCAGAAGCCTGACATTTCTGTTTAAAATATCCTTTTTTTATTGATCTAATGTAATATTCAAATTTTCTGAGACACTGGATTTTGGGTTTTCCTTATCTGTAAGCCATAATCAGAAAAATTTCAACAATTAAAGGCTTGAAATATTTCACTCTGTGTAATGAATCTATCTTATATATGGGTTTCACTTCATTTTGTTTAAATGTACCTGTACCTGGGCTTGGGACTCAGGTTGAGTGCTGCGAGTGGGCGTGGCTTCAGCGCCAACAGGGGACACGCCCGAGCATTTGAGGGCATAGAGTTCTGCTTATACAGTCACTTTACTCAGATTTTAACTATGAAAATTTCACTTCACATTGAACCTTATCAGTAAACAAACGATTCTGTCACCTAATTTACCCTTTCACTTCATTTTTGTAAAAAACATCAGATGACATACTGATGAATATGAAATGTAAAAGACCGATTACTGGTTCCAAAGCACCTGCACCTATGATGAGTCACACGATGACTTGGGTTCAAGGTTTCACACCTTGGCAGAGGTGTGGATGTAGACAGACTCCCTCTGCTGGGTATCGGCTTACTCAAATGTTATTGTTTGTACTGTCATGACAACACCAGCCACACAGTAGACTCATAATAGACATGGGATCCATACTGTCATTAAAAGTTATTAAGTCACCACGAGACTACAGTAAGGCACACCTAATGCTGTAAAAAATGATTCTGTGAAATGAATTGAGTAAACTTTACTTAATACAATTGTGTCCTTGTTTTTTTTTAACCAAAATTAAAAATGATAGAAAAAAATCTCTATAATTTTAATAAGAATTCCCATTTTTAATTTTCCTAACTGAGCAGTGAATTTAGAGTTCACAGCATGCTGTGCAACATTAGGAGAGTCATTTTGTGAAAAAGTGCTATTTTATGTGCTTAAAATGAAATACTTAATTTGGTTTATTGTTCAGTTGTCTTTGTAAATGAAAGGATCACAGACAACAGTTTTGATAAACTTTGCCTTACTGAAACCTGGCTTAAGCCAAATGATTATTTCGGTCTAAGTGAGTCTACTCCACCAAGCTACTATATGCTTGAGCCACGTCCGGTTGGTCGAGGTGGTGGTGTCGCAACAATCTTTAGAGACTTTCTTACCGCAACTCAAAGAAAAAAGCATACATTTAAATCATTTGAAGTGCTTGCGTTGAACATAACTGTTCCAAACAAAAGTAAAAAAAAACATTGCTCTCACTTACAGTGGCTACTGTGTATAGACCCCCTGGGCCTTACACTAATTTTCTGAAAGAGTTCGCAGACTTCTTATCGGACGTATTGGTTAATGTCGATAAAGTACTGATTGTCAGAGATTTTAATATCAACGTAGATGCTAACGATCCATCAGCAGTGGCGTTTAAAGAGCTACCACACTCTTTTGCAACCAGCAACATGGGCACTATTTTGCACCTATGAAGTCAAAAAAGATTAATGAAAAGATCATAGCACCATGGTATAGCACCACTAGCGCCGTAAAAAGAGAAACATGTAAACTTGAGCGCCAATGGAAACAAACCCAATTAGGGGTCTTTAAAATTGCATGGAAAGAGAGTGCAAAAGTCACTTGCACTATTGTATAGTCTATATTGTTATCTGTTCATAACCACCTGTACATTAATGTTCACAGTATATATCCTTCTGTTTATATTGTTCATAGTACATACCGACTGTCATATTTTCATAGTACATGCCCATTGTATAGTATTTTCCTAATATTGTATTCTGTATTTATTCACACTGTATATCCTGCACTTGCTAATTGCACTTCTGGTTAGACCTAAACTACATTTCGTTACACTGTACTTGTATTTGTGTAATGACAATAAAGTTGAATCTAATCTAATCTAATCTAATAAAAATGTTACAAAAAGGCACTAAAAGCAGCAAAAGCCGAGCACTTCCGTAACCTCATAGAAACTAACAAAAACAATCTAAGGTTTTTTTAGTACAATTGCTAAACTAACAAAAAACAGACATCACCTGACCTGGCTATTCTGCCGCACCTTGGTAGCAATGAATTCATGATTTTTTTTACAGAGAAAATCGAAAAAATATGAGACAACATCTAAAAACAAACCTCCAAGTGTGTCTGAAGAATTAGTATCGACCATCACCCAAAAAGAAAAGCTACAGTTTTTTTCTCCTATAAATCAGGAAGATTTAATTATACTTATTGCAACATCCAAAAAGACATTATCAACTCGTCAATTAATCTAGGACATGTCTCAGGACTCTTTAAACTGGCTGTAATTAAGCATCTTATCAAAAAAAAAAACTTAGACCCCAAACGAATTTGGAAGCTATAGACCGATTTCAAATCTCCCGTACTTCTCTAAAATACAAGAAAAAGTAGTGTCCACTCAATTGTGTACCTTCTACAAAATAACGACATACACGAAAAGTTTCAGTCTTGCTTTTGACCGCATTATGGATTACCTCAGGGATCGGTTTTAGGACCCTTGCTTTTCTGCATATACATGCTGACCCGTGGCAACATTATTAGAAAACATGGAATTAGCTTCCATTGTTTTGCAGATGATACTCAGCTATATATCTCATCAAGACCAGATGATTCCTTTAAGCTTTCCAAACTGGATAAAACATTGGTTGACTAGTAATTTCCTTCTTTTAGCTAGCTAGCTAAACGGAATTATTACTTATTGCACCAAAAACACGTAAACAGAATATCTCCGATTACAGCCTGCAAATTAAAGCTGCACTGTTACCCCAACAAATACAGTTAAAGACCTAGGCGTTATATTAGACGGCAACCTGTCATTTAAAAATCACATCTCAAATATCACAAAAACAGCCTTCTTCCACCTTAGAAATGTTGCCAAATTACGAAATATTTTATGTGTTGCTGACGTAGAAAAGCTTATTCATGCATTTGTGACCTCAAGACTTGACTATTGTAATGCTCTACTTAGTATTTGTCCTGTATGATCAATAAACAAACTACAGTTAGCTCAGAATGCAGCTGCCAGAGTTCTTACTAGGTCAAGAAAATACGATCACATAACCCCAGTTTTATCATCGCTTCACTGGCTACCCATTAAGTATCGTATTGATTTAAAAATTATTTTAATTATTTTCAAAGCCTTAATCGGTTTAGCACCTACTTACTTAAATAAGCTTTTATCACGTTACAACCCATCACGCTCTCTACGATCTCAAAACTCAGAACTTTTGATAACATCTAGAATAACTAAATCCACCAAAGGGGGTCGAGCTTTCTCATACGTAGCACCTAAACTCTGGAATAGCCTTCCTGATACTATTCGAGGGTCAGACAATCTCTCCCAATTTAAATCTAGATTAAAGACACATCTTTTCAGCCAAGCTTTCACTTAATGCATAGTTAATGAACAGCAGCTACGCTAATTATTCTCTTTATTCTCTTTCCGCCTCTGCCTCGGGAGGCCCATCCCGAGGTAGGAAGAAGTTCCACCTTGTCCAGGCGACCGACAGATGCCCATCCCCAATTTGAGATTACGCCAGCTACAGCTGCAGACTGACTGACCATCCCAGCTCCATCTAAGGCAATTCCACCACCAGCCAAGAGAAATATGACAATCGGACCATCCCAGCTCAGACCACTCCATCCCCAACCAAGAGCAAAGACGGATTATTTGTCTTATTAATGCTGAAGTTACAATATTTGGTATTAAATGCTAAACTTAAATCACATGTCACCAGTTTGAGTGCAGCTATGACACGTCAGACGGGATCTGGGATCTTAACTTTTCTGTTTTTCCTGTTTGCCCCTGTAAAGCTGCTTTGAAACAATACACATTGTGAAAAGCGCTATATAAATAAACTTGAATTGAATTGAATTGAACTCCAATGCTCAAATTAGTTTTTCTTCTTTTAAGATTTTTTAAGTTTATCATGTGACATGCTCTTAAATAATTAATTAAATAAGTAATTTAACTTGATTTATTCATGGAACATTGCGTAAAAAAACGCTTTAAAGTGCTTTTTTTAAATATCTGTGTCATTTTTTACAGCATAGTCATGTAGAAGCCTATGTACAAAACATCATTGTATTGTCATAGAATCATTCGGTTTGGCACAGACAAAGTGTCTATTCACATCGTTTATTATTTTTCAGAAGCTAGTGGACTTTTGACCCAACTAACAGGCACTTACATTTAGGAGGCGGACAGCTGGTGCTTCTGTTTAAATTCGCTGCCAAACCTCGGCCACCCAATCTTGCATTGACAAACTGTACTACATACTATTACATAGCCGTTATGACTGGAAAGAACTTAAGGGGAGAGAATTCTGCCCTCGACACATTACCAATAAAAGTTCACTGCTTAGAGGCCTGGTCTTGCAAATATAGTACAAAAAGCGATATCTCCTCTTTCAGTAGGCTATCTGTGAAAGATGGACAGGACGGTTTCATTCACCTTAGTAAATGATCACAGTGGTCCAGAAGATTGAACAATATTGATCACAGGTCCAATCCAGAGCCTGCTTGTTAGTTTTTAATGAATAATTCATGTGAGTGCATTTATAATTTTTTTACTATATTACTTCCATTCAAGATGTTTAATATACATTAAAACATAAAGTTCTTGGAATTTTCTTGTAGAGTTTGAATCGTTCGCTTACAATTAAATCATCTGATGCTATGTTGTTACTATTCATCGAGCCATATTAACTCGCCTTTTAGATCTGTGCTTTATAATGAAGTCAATTTTTTATTTTATTTACATACATTTTTCAATGAAGAAGTCTATATTTTTATTTGAAATACTGATTAAAACAAAAAACTTTAAGACCTTACCCATATGTGTGTGTTCGCATATAAAGTACTGTATGATATTTCTTTTTCACTATTTTGAAACCATTTAAACCTTTTTGACCTTATCTTTGGGATTTGCACCATCTAGTGGCGTGAAAAGGTTTAAAGGTTTCAGTAAAATGCATTTGAGTCACAGGTGGGGATCTTAAAGATGAAGCTCTTTAACTGTTGGCAAGCTGTGAAAAACATATTGTGGCCCTATTGAATTCGGACATCCTTGCCACACTGCATGGATTGATTTCATTGCAAGAACATATCCAAATGAATTATAGTTTTTTAACGCACAATTTCAACTCAAGCACAATAAACATTTCACCATTATCATTTAATATTTAGAGATTCTCTCTTGGTTTGATATTTTGTTATATAATGCAATAAGGCAGTTGTGGCCTAATGGTTAGAGAGTTGAACTCGTGACCAGAAGGCTGCTGGTTTGATTCCAAGGGCTGGCGGGTAACAACTGAGGTGCCCTTGAGCAAGGCACAATCCCCTACTTGCTCCCCGGGCGCTGCAGTGATAACTGCCCACTGCTCCAGGTGAACATGTGTACTCTTGATGGGATAAAAGCAGAGGTCACATTTTGCGTATGGTTCCCCATATCTGACAATTAGGTCACTTTCACTTTTTTCACTTTCATAAAGCATTTTAGGCATGACTTATCTCAAGAAAATTTGGTCACCGGTATATTCAACCTTTTTCTGTAATACTCAAACATTTATTTACACTTACAAATTTTTATTTCCAAACCCCGAAACCCATTGACTATGCCTTGAGTTTGGTTTAGATCTATTGGGCTTGCTGAAAGAAAGACAGAGAGAGAGAGAGTGATAGGCAGTGTTGCCAGATTGGGTGAACCATTTCCAGCCCAAAGACTCACTAAAACACGCCCACTCCAACAAAAACCAGCCCAAATTTTACCTGCCAAAATAATGTGATAGAAGTTATTGCAATGTCAATCAACGATGACAATAACCTTAATGATCATTTCCTTACAACGAAGTATGACAAGATATATTAAAAGCAGGAAAGCAAATGGATCAAAAATAACAAATGTATTTAAGAGAGTTAGAAAATATGACTTATATGTCCAGAAATCCCTTCAGAGCGACAATCAAGAAATTAACCCATGATTTTAACCCTCAAAAACACATGCAACATCACTATGCGGATTTTTGAGCAAAAAGTGCCCACTATAATTAATCGGAAAGCAACGTAAGTTGGCATTTTTACACTCGTTCATGAATTTCATATGCACACACCACGGCAGCCAAAAATTTGCAATTCATTGATACAAAGGCCTACTAAAAAAGAACGTCAGCAACAATAATGCGCATACCTTTGAGACTTACCTTAACATCTGACAGAAATACAGTAAATTTCATCTTTCGTGAAGAATTCAGTGCAGAACATAGGCCTGTAAGGCAAATTTTGCAAGTCCAGCAACCAAGGACGAGTCATTTATAGTCTGTATAGTTTAAAGGTGTGCAAATGACGAACAAAAGTACAATCCCCTATATAAAGTTTGATTTTTATGAAATCATTCAACTGTTCTCTGAATTAAATTATAGTTCTTTACAACGTCTTCGAGTTGTCTGTCAGCACATGTGTAATCCACGTTGTGAGATTTGAGTTACTCCCCACCGTGCAACTGCACATATATTTGGGCAACTTTGCCATTGCGATCGCTTCAATTTACAAAATCCTGTTCTTTTTTGCACCAATACCCCTTCAATCACAAATCATCACATCTCAATGGTAGATTGATTGACAGGTCTCCCTATCCCAGACCCAGACTGGTTAAACTGAACCAATATGGCTGTGTTGAGGAATAACGTGTTTATGACTCCCTAAACATCATTTTCAAACGTTTTGAAATAACTTGACTAATTAAAAGCATGGAAAAGGCAAGCTGGTTATTTAATTTCAGAAACAGTCCAAATTTTGTCCACCAATCTGGCAACACTAGTGGTAGGGGGCTCCTCTACCTCTCATACCTGGGTGTGGACCAAAGTGCTGTTTTACATGCTCCACCCAAACAGTGATCAGTGAACACTAGCCCCTATTTCCAACCCTACACAAGGACACAGCTCTGATCGACAGGTCACTAGAAAGAAAGAAGGACAGAATATAAGCGAAGAGCTGATTCAGCTGTTGAGCTCTAATACATGTCTCCAGTTTGGATTGCAAGAATATGTCTGATCCTGCTGCTCTGCAGTATTGTGGTAAGTCACAGAATCAGTTTTTAAAGAAATATTGACAGTTTTTCATGCTTATTTAGGGGTGTAGCATGAATATGATTAGAACTGTATGCCTTAATAATGTATTATACAATGTTCATTCTGTATACCCTTGCTTTTTTGTGTTTGTCTATGCTTACTGCTTATAACATCAAAAAACCTTTGACCTTTCCAGGGCTTTAATGTGTACGACTCTACAAAATTAAATTGATAAATACAATTGCTTTAATTCTTTTTTGAAGGATATCTTATTATCTTTGAACTGCTGTATTCCTGTACTTAAAAAAAAAAAAAAATCAACATTAAAGAAAGATATTCAAAGATAGATGAATGTGGCCTATTGGTATTTTAACCTTTAAATTGCAGACATACTATTTTTATTGAGGAATGCCTGTGGGCAGTATCATCTCAAGTTCAAACATGTGCTCTGTGCAAGCAGCTTCTTACGAAAAACTCACTATGCAAAGTTAACAATAGTAAGTCACTATCAAATAATAATATAACGGAAAACTAAATATGCAAATAATTAATGTAATTTAAACATTACTAATAGAACAATAATAGTAATCTAGTAATTGCAAATCTAATTTAAAAATGAATGTAGATTTTAAAATGAATGTACTGTAAATAATCAGTATTATGAAAAATACTTTTAACATATTGGACCTTTTAAATATTTAAGGTATTCATGAACCTGATCAAGTTAATAATAGAGATATTATGCTTTTTGTGTAGATTACACTATGTGTGACAAGTCTGCTTTGCTGTCACGACAGATCATAAATTACTCACAAAAACATTCAAATGCAGAAAACTAGTATGTCCACACACTGGAACTTTCTACCATAAACAGCTGGCAACAATGAATAGCTCAAAGTGTATATAGCATTGACATGACTAAACTGTAATAAAAACTGTTAATGAATATAAATGATATTTGTTACAGCTACTTACATCTTTTATAAGGTTTTAGATTGTTAAAGTTTGTTTTTTATTCATTATAAAATTTCATAAAGAAATAACATTATGTCTAGACATATTTTGAACATGTAAAGTAAACTAAGCTGTGTCATGTGAATTTGATGACATTTTTTTTACCCTTTAGGCATCAAGAACCAGATCTAGTCGAAGGAGACGGGAGTGGATTCTTCCACCAACAAGACTCCTTGAGAATGTAGACTACAGAAAAGTGGAGTTTGTGGCAAAAGTAAGCTCTTGTTCACTATTTTTTTCTTTAAAAAAAAACGCAAATTCAAAAAAGGCACAAAACTCTACATTACCCAAAGACATATTTTGCACATTCTTGAACAGGGTGGTACCATGTAAATATTCTCTTTGTTTGATCTTAAAAACTTGATGAAAACTGGATCTACTGGTTGTAAAAGCTTCACATTTCCATAGTTTCACAAGTTGACCTACATAGTGTGCAGTGACGTTAAAAAGTGTGAGAAAAACTAGAAAATTTATGATTTTAGTTCACTCAAAAAGAACAGTTACATTTGTTTCGATGACGATGGTGAAACAAATGTGAAAGAATGCTTTTAACCAAACAGTTATTGATCCCTAGCATAGGAGGAACAATTACAATGGTAGTCACAAATGCCCCAGAACTTTTGCTTTCCTACATTCTCCAAACAATCTTCTTCTACAGTCTTCTATAGAACAAAGTACTATATAAAGCAATTTTTGTTACTATGGTAGTCAATGGTGGCCAAGAACTGCTCTGTCACAAGCATGCTAACAAATATCTTTCACTGTGTTCATCAAAACTAAATGTATACAGTTTTAGAACAACTTGAAGGTGAGTAAATGAAGACAGACTTTTTTGGGGGTGAACTGTTCCTTTAATTGTTATGTTCCAAAATGCTCACTGAAAAATAAATCATGATATAGGCTCCACAAAACAAGGTAGCCTATTCTAAGCATTGTCTTGCTTTTTTCCAGATCCGTTCTGACAAAGATCTTTATGGGCACCAGGTTGAATACAAACTATCAGGACATGGTGCTGACAAGCCACCCTATAATTTATTTATTATCAATCCTGAGAATGGCTTTGTTAGGCTTACCGGCTTGCTCGACAGAGAGAAAACATCTTCATACAATGTAAGTTTTATCCTTGTGCTCAAGAAATACATGCAGGTGTGGGTTGTAATGTTGTAACTTCATACAAGTTACTAGAAACATTTCTGAATAATTTACTTTTTATTGGCAGTACTTTTCTTTGTTTTGCACCTGCTGGTTTTAACACATAATAGTTCACTCGGAGGGCATGATTTATATTTTGATGAAAACATTTACGTATAAAAACTTGATACCACCATATATATGTTGTCATCTGTAGCTGACTGGTTTAGCAATGTTTCGCAATGGAACAATAGCGGAGGAAAGAATTGAGCTGAAGATTAAAGTCGAGGATCAGAATGATAATCCACCAACATTCAAATCACAAAGTGGATCTGTAAAAGAAAGCAGCAAGATTGGTGAGTGAGTTAAGTTCAATTCAATCTTGTATAACAGTGTCTGTTGGTACAAAAAGTGAATGTCTGTGTTTTCTAAAAAAGACAATGTTTTCCAAAATGTTGACAAAATACATGTTTTACATTTACAATCTTTCTCTTCTAAAAATGACAAAGAATGTTGAGGATTCATCCTAGATAACACATAAATCTATGTCAAATCAAATGCTTTCTTACATATAATGGGCGTCTCTCTATTACCACAGACTTGCAAGTAAATCATGGTTTGTGGCAGTGGCCGTGACATAAATCCTACTGACTAAACTGAAAAAAGAAATGAGCTCTTCAACATGTTCCACCCAACACAGAAATACATCAACACATAAAAATGCACATTTTAGTCCCTCGGACTCCAGGGCTAATTCACCTCCACACCATTTTTCTGTCAGCAAGCCTGTTTCGAGGAAAGCTATCTTTGCAATAATAAACTCTTTAAAGCTGGTTAAAAATGTTCCTGAATGTGATTGTTTCGAAACTCAGGGAACGCAAATTCAACATACAATGCTTTGAAAATAAGAATTTGTCAAATGTACAAACGTCAATACAAATGCAAATTTAACTTAATAGTATGAATGCTGAACATAGTAGGCTATATTGAAAAGTAAAAGAATGTCACTGGCTACATCTTGTGTAGAGACATGCAGTGAAGAAATCATAAATCAGAAGAAAATATAATCCAAATTTTCCGTGATTGCTTTCCTGAATTCCTCAAAATATCTTCTTTTGTGTTCAACTGAACAAATAATAACGCAATATTTTTTACAACAATCCATATTTTTTCATAAAAAGGGCCATTTTATTTAAGTGGTCTTGTATGATACGTCTAATTTGAATATTTTCCCATTTTGGCTGCATTTAAGTACTGTCATTTTGCTCTTTTAAGTCTGACATGTGCTACATAGTGAATAGAGAACAAGCATAATAGTGGTTTTAGGCAATGCATGAATTGTAAAAGCTTAACTCCATGTTTCCCATTAGGTTATCATTAGGTTAATACATTCTTCTGTCAACCTTTAACTACATGTTTCTTATGAAACAACAGGTACACATGTGATGCAAATTAAAGCTTTTGACGCAGATGAGCCAGGCCACTATCAATTCTAAAATAGCATACAGTATCATAAAACAAACCCCAATGGAATCTGGTCCCATGTTCTCCATTGACAAAGACACTGGGAAAGTCTATGTGAAGGAAAGAACCCTGGATCGAGAGGTAACAGTGCTTAACTTACACACAAATCAAATCACAAATCACTTAATGTAAAACTAAGCATTGAAATGATCTCTCACAGAGACACGATAGCTATACATTAATAGTTCAGGGGGTTGATATGAATGGTCTGCCATCTGGCAACACAGGAACCGGAACTGTGAAAGTTCAGGTTTTGGACATAAATGACAACGTTCCCACTCTTGAGAAAGAAGAGGTAAGGAGAACAAATATTTTCTGAACCACACTGTACTGTAAGTACAAAATACACTGTAAATAAGCCAATTGTGTGAATGTAATTAGTATATTTTGCCTATCAGTATTCAGGCAGAGTTGATGAGGGTGTGGTTGACGTGGTCGTCATGAGAATAAAAGCCCTCGATAAGGATTTGGTACACACTGATAACTGGCTGGCAGTTTTTGATATTGTAA
The DNA here is from genome assembly GCF_015846415.1 of Triplophysa dalaica. NCBI lineage: Eukaryota > Metazoa > Chordata > Actinopteri > Cypriniformes > Nemacheilidae > Triplophysa > Triplophysa dalaica. Next base: position 8,627,927 of record NC_079554.1, on the reverse strand, counting down.
AAGGAAATGAAGACAATATTTTCTCAATCGAAACTGACCCTAAAACAAATGAGGGAATTCTCAAAATCATTGAGGTAAGTGACGTTTTTAAATGATCTTATTATAACTTTTGTTGTCTTGCCAATTATATTGTGTTGTGTATTATGCAATAATATAGTAAGATACTGTATATTATGTTATTATGATTGTATTTTTTACTTCTTTTTCCCAACCATGCCTATACACACTACACCTGAAGCCTATCGATTTTGAAAAGGTAAAAGAATTGGACCTAAATTTGGTTATTTCTAATGTAGCACCGTTTATAAATGGTAGTGCTTTAGAGTTAGAAGTTAATCTGGATAAAGATGGGGTAGGGGCTGGAGGAGGCATAGGGGCAGGAGGTGGGTTGGGAGCAGGGGTTGGGCTGGGATTTGGTGTAGGGCTTGGAGTGGATGCTGGCATAGATTTGGATGCTGGGATGGATCTGGAGGCTGGAGTGGACCTGGATGCTGGAGTGGATTTGGGTGCTGGAGTGGGTTTGGGTGCTGGAGTGGATGCTGGTGCTGGAGCGGATGCAGGTGGGGGAGCGGATGCAGGTGGTGGAGCGAATGAAGGGGGTGGTACTGGGCTTAAACCTGGAACTAAACCTGGGTCCAAGCCTGGCTCTGCACCCGGTGTCCAGTCAGGCATTAATCCTGGATCAAAACCTGCCTCCAAACCTTCTGGCAAACCCAGACCAGGAGGGAAAGGTTATCCGGTGAAGATCGCTGTCAACAATATACCCGAGGGCCCTGTCTTCTCACCTGCTGTAAAAGACTTCCCTGTATCAGAGGATCCAGAAAATGAAGTTATTCCAAAAGTGCTAGGAACTTATGTTGCTTTGGATGGTGACACAGGAGAGCCTGCTGAAAATGTGAGGTGAGTGCTGCTACGAAGAGAAGTTCCTTTACAAGGATATAAAGAGTGTTAAGGAATACCTTCTAAAAATCTTGGTTTATTTCAACCCATGGTTGGGTAAAAATGGCCAAGGTTCACTGGGGGGACTCTAGTTGGGGATATACTGTATATATATTACATTTTTAAACAATAGATGCAGAAAATGACACTATGTATGGCTGAAATGTGTGTAGTGTTTGGAGGCTATTTCATGGATCAAAGTAAAACATTTTCTACATTTTGAGGTGACACCCTTAATTTAACTCCCTGGAATCCGCCCGCCTGGGTCTTCCTCCCCTCTTCCATTTTTGGTACTCAGTAAATGTTTGTAGGAAACAGTGTTATGGGTAAAAAAATATGTTCATCTTGAAAAAAAAAGGAATATATTAATGTCTGATGTTTAAAATACAATAATAAAATATTTTTTTTATTGTATTTTTATATTTTATTGTATTTTTATTTTTATTCTTTTTTTTTTTTTTACATTTTATTGTTTATTTTATTGCATTTTATTTCATTTCATATTTTCTACATTTGTTATTTTATTTTATATTTGTTACATACAATATATATATTTTTTTTTAAACATTCAAAATGGATCCTACAGACCTGAACATCTTTTCGGTGAACCTTTATTATATTGTTAATAGTTTCTATAGAAACCTAAGTAGAGCAGGAAGAGGGCCGTGAGAGAACGGGCGAGGCCGGTACGCGTTGCACCGCTCTGGTTGTCACACCTACCTTTAGAAATCTTCAATGAATCATTTTAATGTCATTTTTAATTATGAATGTTCCTTTCAGGTATGCTAAAGGGCATGACCCTGATAATTGGTTAAGCATTGATGAGGAAACAGCTGAGATTAAGCTTACTAAAGTTCCCGATCGAGAGTCCAAATTTCTGGTCAATGGCACATACATTGCAAAGATTATCTGCATGACTCAAGGCAAGAACATCTCAGTCATAAAACTTCGCAAGTTACTTACTGCTTCATAATGATAACTTATTTAAGATAAAACAAACACAATGATTTAAATACAAATGCCATGGAAGTTTTTGTTGTTAAATGTACCATCTTTTCCTCTGCACTTATAGATGTGCCAGCTAAGACTGCTACAGGGACAATAGCTTTAAAAGTGGAGGACACTAATGATCAGTGTCCCACACTGACCAGCACCTATCAACAAGCTTGTTCTGATAACAAGGTGGTGGATGTGACTGCTTTCGATGAGGATGCTGATCCTAATGGTGCACCTTTTGAGTTCGTTCTGGTAGAAGAAAAGAGTATGGGGAAATGGCAGATGGTGCCAATAAATGGTAAAGATGGAACTTATAACCCGAGGTTGGATATTATTTATGTCATAATTGCCATTGCTGTCATGCAATGGATCTAGTGAACCTTTATGGTAGAAATTATAGAGATGTATGACTAACTCTTCCACCCTCACTTATTTTCAAAAGAAATATTAAAATATTGCTTGATTTTTCGAAGCATTCTTACAGCCCAACACAGTAACATTACCGCGAGGCAGGATTATCCTTTTTCCGATCAATGGCAGAAATTAGAAAATCATTTAAGTGGCTAATAACATATGTTATCTGATAAGTGGTGCTTACGAAGCAATGCATCAGTATTACTATCCTGCCAGCTCCTAGTTCTGGACGAAACTTCGTATAACTCATCTCTCTCCGTTTGTCGTAGGCCCATAAATGAGGGCTCAAAACTAGCTGTTTATTGAGGGGAGGTGTGCTATGACATGTTCATAGGGCGGGTGAAAAATCTTCGAAAACATGGGGTTGGTTCGTTTCACTCTTGTCTTGGAACATCATCAATTGACATACCAATCAGAGTACCTTAGGAAAAGTTTAGCAAGACCTATATGCCAATCTCTGCTTCAGAACATTGCAGAGAGATGGGGGTTGGCTCGTTTCACTCATGGCTTGGAGCATCATCAAGTGGAAGCTGCAAAGCAACTTCCGAGCAACCAAAAAGAGAACTTTAACAACCATTTAGAAATGGTTTCGTGACTTAAAATGTCATCCCCTAGTGACTGCCCAGTGTTGAGTTTTGCCACGGCAAGCACCACTCACTTTTTCTTGAGAAAATGTATCTAGTGTTACTACTAATTGACGTGCAAAGAATATGTACTACGCAGTATTATTATTGCTGGTCAACCAACCCCCAGTTTTCTCTCTTATATAGAGACATCAGTGAGGATTCAAACTCTGGAGTCTCTGTGGCCAGGCATCTATCAACTTACAATAAAGATCTCTGATGCTAAGGGTCTTGCCTGTGAAGACAACCAAAAGTTTGAGGTAGAAGTGTGCAGTTGTGTAAAAGGAGGCTCCTGTGCGTCAAGGTCAGCATCACAGCGTGGCCCTTCATCAAGAATAGGTGCACCAGCAATTGGATTGTTTCTGATCGGTGCATGTTTACTCCTGCGTGAGTTATACACACAGTAACACACACATGCATGCACATTCATAAGGCTGGTAATCTCAGTTTCTTAATTAATTCATTAACATGAACATTAGACTTCTTTGTGTGTTTAGCTTTACAGCTAATGCTAGTATATGCTATATGCTAATGCAGTGGTTCTTAACCTTTTTATGGTCGCTCCCCCCGTAAACCCATTTGAAGAACTGACGCCCCCCCATACTGTACATTGAGGATAGATAAAATAATGTGTAAAATCGATTATAGTTTATAGTCTTTATTTAGTTAGATCACAGCATCTATTATATGTTTTTTAGGGAGGAAAAGATATCTGATACACTTAGATATGTCTTAAAAATTTAAAAGATCTTCAGCAATTTAATTGGAATGCGAGTTCACCACAGTCTAGAAAGCAGCACTGAAATCTTGAGGGTTCATTGATAAAATGTAATTCTATAACATTTACTTGATTTGTGTCCATGATATTAAGTTAAAAAACTTATTATATTACATTTAAAATTCTCACAATTTGCCTCACATTTTTTCGGATAGTGGTGCCCTGGCCCAGATACACAGTCATGAAGAGCACATATCAAATATTTGATTCCAAAACAAAGCATATTTATTCTTATACCAAACTGTAAACAATTTTGTGTGCTGCTATGCGGTTCAAAGTAAACTAAATCCAGATAATACTGTATATTTCTCAATAATAACATATACTTAATATTACTGTTGTGCAATTCAAATAATTTTTTTTAGTATGCATGTGTGGGGGGGGGGCTCAGGTCTTGACTTTGCTTAGCATGGTAAAAAATGGTAGCACACCCCTGGCTACAATATCATTGTGATGGTATTTTAAAGTATGCCATCATTGCGGTGAACTGCACAGCAGATTACATCGATGCACTGCCCATCATCCAATAAGATACTTTCTAGAGAAAAAATAGTAATACTAACAGGACAGATAGCTCTACTCATCAAGTGATTATACAGGATTTATTCTGACTGTATATGTTAACAGGGTTCTTAAAACAACCTCTTCTGTCTTGTATATTCAGTGGTTCCTTTGCTCCTTATCTTCTGCAAGTGTGGGTCAGTGAGTGAATTCACAGAATTGCCCTTTGAGGCTAAAGAATATCTCATTCCATACCACACTGAAGGCATGGGGGAGGACAAGGTAAAAACACGTGTCATATAAATTCTATCTAGATATTCTTTACATAAAGGTATAAACTCTAATTTGTTTCAGGAAAATTCAGCAAAAAAATAGTTCTATTTACCCCTACAAACATAAGCATAAGTTCATTTTAATACTATAGCTACTCAAGTAAAGTGCTTTATTGAAGTATACTAATGTCAACTACTACTAGTAGTATGTGTAGTATTTTGATACTAAATGGGAGTAAATTGGCTCACTTTTTAGATTATAAAAGTATACTTAATGGAAAAGTTCACCTCAAAATCCAAATTGTGTTTTTTTTTACTCACCCTCATGACATTCAACATGTTTAAAGACGTCCCGGGGTCTTCGGAACACAGATAAAGATATTTTAGGAGACATCCGAGAGATTGCAAGGCCTCCTCATAGACATCATGTTTATAGTTGTTGTCAAGATCCAAAAAAGTGCTACAGATCATCGTCGCTTCGAAAGAGTTCAATTCAGCCACTATGAGTGGATGGACAAATTGAACAATGTCTCAAGTACTTTTCTGGACCTTGACAACAACTATAACACTGATGTCATATGAGGAGTCCTTCTGTCACCAGAATATTTTTATTTGTGTTACGAAGACACCAGGAGGTCTAAAAACATGTTGAACGTCATGTTAAAAACAACACAATTTGGACTTCTCCTTTAAGTTGAACGTTGAGTACACAACAAGTTTATTTATAAGACTTAAAGGGTGGTTACAAGTTCAATGTTTTGTAACACATTAAGTTATAAGTAGTTTTACTTTGTGAGTGAACTTATACTTGTAAGTGCACTAATACATGTATGAACACTAATGTCTTATTCTTTAAAAAGAAATATGCTAATATACCGCATACTAATAACGTGCTTAAATAAACGTTATTTTTGTTTTTGTAAAGGTAACTATATAGCTACATGCAGATGGAAAATAATTTGCTCACATGATAAATTAAAACGCAAAACTGTCTATGTGGACTTGATTTTGTTTGTGATTTCATCGTAGGAGGTTCCACTTCTCAGCAGCCCCGTTGCTATAATAGATCAGAACGGATTTCAAGAGACCACTATGCCCCATAACGTATGGTCCTTGCCTCTTCATGTAAGTGTTGCTAATGAAAACACAACACAAAGTAACAGCAGATTTTTTTACGACCAAAAATGGTTAACAAACAGTCAGCACAACAATACAATCTACTTGACATCACTGAGAAATAAACAGCGTGACATTTATGAAGATATGGCACTTGGAGATGCATTCCTGTGTGAATACTACTCTCAGGTAGGAAAGTAACCATGCTTCTCAAAATCTTCTACACGGCATCTTATCCACTCAACATCAGATATGTTGATCATCAGTGTGACATTAAGCAACTGACAATTTCTTCTTCTTCATCACAGAAAGCAAGCTGTAGTGCTGAGAACCCAACTCTTAAGGACGGTCTTTTGGTGTATGACTATGAGGGTGAAGGCTCCCATGCTGGCTCTGTTGGTGCATGCAGCCTCCCCGATTACGACGATGACCTGGAGTTCCTCAACAACCTGGGTTCAAAATTCCTTACACTAGCAGAGATATGCATTCCTCCAAAGCCTCATTTACCACCTCCCAAAACAGACCAAGTAGTCAAATCTATAGGAACTAGCTTCAAAAGCGAGAGCTCTGTTGCCGGTAGCACTCTTCAGGTTACAAAAACCATCCCACCCCCAGAACAGGTAGAGCAAACCTCCATTACCAATGTTGAGGAGACGTTGGCCACCCTCCCAATGGTCAAAACAAGTCAGACCATTTTTGTACACCAGGAGCCTCTGTACTATCTAGTGGAGCAGCAGATACCAAACATGGTTCTTGTCGCTGAGAATGCCATGTATGTGATCAATGACCACCCTGGGACAGAAGGTTTGATACTCCAGGGAACAAATATTGCACAAGCCACTCTAGATAGGGGACAGCAGGCGATGTACTTGATGAATGGAGCTCATGTAGCTCCAAATCAGCCAATACAGATTCAAACAGATTTGCAGGGGCAAGAAACAGTGTTAGGGGTTACTACCGTCTCCTCTCATGTAGCTGCTCCGGGCGGTATAATGCTAACGCGAACCCAGATCAGCACAGAGGCACCAGTGCAAGGGCAGGCGACCGGGGCACCAGTGTTACTTTCTGATCTTAAAGCATCACGCAAAAAGAAGTAGATACTAGAAGACACTGGTTACGGATGTAGAGTATAAGATAAGCTAAAAGTACAAAATAGCACATCCAGTCCAGATAGACTAGATCCTATGAAAAAAATATTTTTTGTCCCACATGACAATTTATACGTATTGACATGTATGATTAAATTTTATTTTTTATTTGATTAGATTCAATTTTGTGTGTCGCTCCAACAAAAGTTTTAAATGGTTGTGTTATTTGATGCTAAAAAAAACGAATCAATACTAGGTGTAAAAAATTAATAGGCCTACTAGGTGGAAAAAATAATAAATTGCTTACATGGGTAACATTTATGGGTATTAAAGGAGTTGGCTAGACCGGGGTTGCCAGATCTGTGTAACATAACCAGCCCAATGGCCAATCAAAACTAACCCAGTCACCCCAGCCCAAAATATAAAAAATTCACCCCCCTCACATTTGTCACCAGGGACAAAATTAGCTATATAGACCAAAACCATATTTTTTTCTGCTGTTATGCTGGGCATTTTAAGATGGGGTGTCCATGGAAAGGAGTCCATTTTAGAACCATTCTCTAGTGGTCAGTCGGTTTATGTATTGCGGTTTATGAAATCTCATTGGTTTCATGAGAGAGACCGAAGAGATGCTACATGTTTAAAAGTAGCCTAAAAGTAGCTGAAGAAACGTGGATTTGGCAACTCTGGGCTCCACTCATTGAGTGTTATGAAAATACAGAAAAAACTATATTCAAAATATGAAATACAGAAAAACATTTATATAAAGTAGTTCCAACTTATTATAAATGTATTATTTTGTCTTATATTTTGTTTTGTACTGTATGTGTTTCATGCCTTTTGTTTTGTTCACATTGTACACAAGTCTTTCAAGTAGTTCACATGATAACAATTTACCAACCAGTTCGATCCAACCAGCTTTGACACAGCCTGTGGGTCAAAAAGTCAATTCAACACAAAAGAGAGTGACTCGAATGTGATGGAATTTTTTTAATGTATAAGCAAAAAAAGATCATGAATAGTTCACTGACAGTTGACCCTGAGGCGAAATGGCTGACATTCAGCGTCAGGAATTGTCAATCTGCATACATTTGCTCTGACCAAATAAAGAACAAGTTCTCAGCCAGACATAACACGTTATGCAGTATTCTATCTGAGCTGTTTTATTTGTCTTCCACAGCTCGATTTTTGATATTCAATTCTAATAAACATTTCAAAAAATATTTACATACAAAGATAAAGAAACAGAGGTCCACAGTCTTCAGTCAGTGAGAAGAGTATCTTTGACACAAATGATGACATTAGTTGGACATAAGGTTTACCAACATTCACACAGTGGCCTGATGTTTCGTGATAAAGGAATCTTTTGTGGGGCAGTAAAAGCACAGCTGTTGCCAGGACATCTGGGGCTTGACATTTTTATGACCATCCAGAAATTAGAAACTGAACTGATGCTGAAGTCAGAGCTGTTGCTTTTTGGTTAGCACACACACCTCAGACACATACGTTTAGTAGCATATTCACCCTTGATACAAATTATATAACATCCCACACAAGTCCTCCTCTTCTTCCCAATGTTTATTGCTATCACTCAATTTTTTATGTCAATAGAAACACTGTAAAATGAAAACCGTATGTTATTAAAGGCATGTTCTGTGAAATTCAAAATCTCAAAGTGTATTTTATCTTTCCACACTTGCTTATTTGCAAACATCAAGCCAAGTCATGAGATGACTTTTCTCTACCTCTATTACAGTTTTATTTCAATTGCTAAGAAGCGTTTGCCAATTCTTCAAATACTTTTCTAAACTCTTAACACAGCAACACACCTACATCACACAATTAGCCAAATAGTTCATTTTCCGACCAAAACCACAGTTTGTTAAATAAATACAAACTCTACATTGCAAAACCCTTAAAAACTTTTTCAATATACACTTTATCAAAACACTGCAAACCCGTTTCAAAATCAGATCTTTCGGTCAAAACTTTAGCACTCGTTTTCTATCCAACATGAACACATAGTCAATCATACCACAATGACTGTCAAAATACTCATAGCTGGTGGCATTACAAAAACTGCATTACTTATCATGTTTCAGTTTTTTCTGTATAGAACATACAGTATGAAATCTTTTTTTTTTCATTCATTCAGCTGTGTGTGTGTGTGTGTGTGTGTGTGTGTGTGTGTGAGAGAGAGAGAGAATTCATGGTGCATTAAATGTGTACAACATAATATCTAAATGTGAAGGAGTCATCAATACTTTATAGAATGTACAACTGGAAAAAAAAACAGTAAGCGACAGAATTGCTGCAGTGAAGACTTTATTAGCAATATGAAATTGCTGTCAGTGATCAAAACGAAACAAGGACAAACATACATGGCAATTGATTTACAGAGTGTGCAAAAATAAAACAAAATGACAGAATAAAAGGCCCAGAAAAAAAAGTCCTGTTCTAATCTATACGATCTTCAGCATTTCGCCACATGTTCTCATCTACATCACATCTTATGTTGTCTCTCACTATACAGCTTGGATAGAAACGCTTGGCATGCCTTATCCACCGCTGACAGTCCACAACTGAGATGTCTTTGCAGCCAGCATCCATGGCATCCAGGAGGGACATTTGGTCTTGAGGCCGATGATCATAAATTTTCCACCTCCAAGCAGAAAAAGATTCCTCAATGGGGTTGAGGAAAGGAGAGGACGGAGGAAGAAAAAGGGAAATCACTGGATGTTCTGCAAACCGTTTGTGATTGCATGTGAATGGTGGAATGCTACATTGTCCCATGTAATCACAAATGTCCTCATGGTTCCTCCCACCTGTTCTGCTTCTCTGTTTTGTTATGTGTTGCTTTGAACTAAACCAATCCGAAGACTGCCTTTTATTGTGTATGTCCATGTAATGGGAAGTCTTCAACACCTGGCTATGTCTCTGATTGAGATTGGAATCAGCTATTTCAACTTACTCTAATTATCAGTAATTTACCGTAAAAATGCTTATCAGCTGTATTAATATATTTTTTAAATATTTGTTTCAATACTTTGGAGCTGATATTGTTTCAGAAGTAGAGGTTTTATACTGTATCTATGGTTTGGAACAATAGGTCTTCAATTTCTGGCATGCTGTGTTTTAAGCATTTGTAAAAAACACTATAAAGATCCATGATTTTGGTATTGGGTATGCTTATATGTAAAGAAAATGTAGGCATTCTAGAAACATGTTAATTGATTGCATTTTGTGCGAAAACAACATGAATTTTGTTAATGGTATGGCCACAACAGACCGATGTTGTGTTCATTGTGTTTAGAGTTTTAAAAATGTGATTACAGATTGGACAAAAGGATGTTAGCAATTGAAAAAACTGTAATCTGCAAAAATCTTGTTGGAATATCTGACAAAAGCTTTTAATGAAGAAAAACTAAACTACAATTTTGCAAGAACAACGTTATTGGTTGCTGGTGTGAGTTTGTCATCTTTACACTTTACCCGGAGGAACTGTTTAAAAAAACTCATTTGTTTTTTTCACGCTACGTGCTAAAACCTGCTGTGCCAACAGTTTAGAGCAGTCAGAAAATTGCAGCTAGAGCTTTTAACTTCAGTCATTCACAGCCACAGGGGACAAGCCAAAGAATGAGAACTTGCCACTTCACTTGATTTAAAAACGAATCCAGTTCCCACACCTTGACTGTTGATATTTCTGAAATGACTGCACGTTCAAACAGACCTGCCGACGAGTGATCTAAACATGCCAGCATATGAATTACGAGTTAGCCCAAAAGTATCCATTTGAAATAGACTTGAGTCATTTCTTTTCTAAATGCTAAATAAAATAAATAAACGATTACACAAAAAGGAACTAACCTTTTGTTGTAATCTCATTTAGTTTTTTGTTCTGTAGTGTCTATTCGGACAGGCTCTTGTTATTTAGGGTTAATTAGTCTTTCCCCTGTTGCTTTGGTTACAGATTTGTATCACAGGTCTTGTTTAGTTCACTTGCTTTGGCTTCTGTGTATAGCCCAGTGTTTCAATTTCTTCAGAGGCAGATGAGGACAACTTCCTTACTTGAGTGAAAGTACAGAGACTACTGGTCAAATATTACTCCACTACAAGTAAACGTTACCAGAAAGTAGTGAGCCATGTGTTTGTTGAATTTATTACCATTTGTATTACCTTATTTAACTACAAACATAAATTATAGCTACTTTAATGAAACTATGGCACATTTTAAGTAACTGTGGTTTTACTTAAAACACCTAGCTTAATTGGAGTATGCTACAGGAGACTGTGAGCCATTTAAAGCCCTCAGGTTCTCCACTTGATGTTGTCCCTCCTCGACTTGTTAAAGAGGTTTTGTTCTATTTGACCAGCTGTTTTTCCAGTTGCAAATAGCAGTTTGTCTTCAGGCGTGGTCCCTGACAATTTTAAACATGCAGTAGCACACCTGATTAAAAAACCTGGGGCGTGATAACAGAGTATAAAATCCTTTTGTTTACCTCATTTCTTTTCCACTCAAGGAAAAAGAGTGCGTACGCACAGACAAGAGCATCCGTACTGTGCGCAAATATTAACGGCAAGACTTTTTTAAGAAATCCAGATAGGTGCGTGGAAAACAGCACACTCATAAATAGGGCATAGAAATGTGCGTACGCTGTTTTCCATGCACGTATCCGGATACATTTTTTTGGGTGTAAATATGTGAGCACTGTACGGATGCACTTGACTGTGTGCACGCACTCCTTTTCTTTGAGGGAAGAAAGTAAACAAAATGATTTTATATTCTGCTTTCATTTTGATATACACAGTAAAATTAAATATTCCTCTCTTAAAGTAAACACAAAATTACAAGACAAGAGTTAAACAAAAATATCAATTTAGATAGTTATAGCGGATGTGCTTCATCATTTTCTGTGGCATGCTATTTTTCAATGACAAAACTGCATGTTATAGGTCCACAATGTCTCAGGTTATGAGAAAATATAAATATTTAGCGTGCACAATGATTAATGATGTGCTTACATGAATTTTATAGTGGAAACTGTACTCAATGGTCGAATGTCCATTCTACAGTTTGAAAAGGTCTTATGATAATAGTTTTCTGTACAACCACAGCTGCACAGAGGATGATGTCGTGTGAAGGCATTTCCACCACATTATAAAAAATGGCACTGTATTTGAAGCATACAACTTACAGAAAACGGTAAGGGTTGCACGTTTCCTTTTTGAAATACATAGAGTCAGAAAATTGTAGATTACATCGCAATATTTCTGTTTTCACTAAAATCACTAAAAGATGTTCACCTTATCAGCAAAACGTACTCGGTTACTAACGTATCCTCGGTTCCCTGAGATAAGGGAACGAGTACTGCGTAGCAGGACGCTATGAGGGGAAAACTCATTTTTCTCCGATGACTGAAGCTTTACAATAACGCAGTGAAAACTGCACGGCCATTGGTGCGTGTAAAGTAAAACTTTACACCAATGGCAGCGAAGCCGTAGGGTCTTCAGGTTACTTTGACTGAAGCGACGACCATATGCAGCTTGTACGGATGGCCAGGAACGCAGTATTCGTTCCCATATTTCAGGGAACCGAGGTTAGATTTAACCGAGCTCCGGGTCCGGCTCAGAGGAGGGGAGCAGAGATAATGTCACTGCCTGTGCGGAGTAGTGAACACCGTAGGTACGTAACCATGTCTTGGTTTGAGGTCTACCCTTGAGTCATCAGGCCCAAATTCAAGACAGGAGGGGCTCACAGAAAGTGCCTGCAGATCACCCACACGTTTTACCGATGCTAATGCTAGAAGCAGTTAGGGGACGGAGGTCCGCGGACTGCAGAGGCTCGAAGGAAGAACCTTTCAGAGCTCTCAACACAGTAGGTAGATCCCATATGGGAACGGTTAGGGGGCGAGGAGGGCGTAGCCGCCTGGAACCTTCAAGAAACGAACGATCAAGTCATTCTTTCCCACTCTTTGGCCCGCTATGTGGCATGGGAAGCTGCGATTGCTGCCACATAAACCTTGAGTGTGGAAGAGGAGCGGCCCTTATCCAACAGCTCTTGCAGGAAGGACAGAATTAGTGATATGTCACAGGATTCTGGGTCTGTGCCGCGAGTTGCACATCAGGCGGAGAAGACAGACCACTAAAGGGTATAGAGTCGTCATGTAGACGGAGCTCTAGCCTGTGATATCATGTTCATGACACTCTCAGGTAGGATAATAGGCTCCCGTTGAGAGGCCAAAGGTGCAGAGCCCACAGCTCTGGCTGGGGGTGCCAAATGGTGTTGCCTGCCTGAGAGAGGAGGTCCCGTCTCAGGGGAATAGGCCACGGGGCTGCTACAAGCAGCTGAGACAGTTCTGCAACCCAAGGCTGGTTCTTCCAGAGTGGGGCTACGAACAGCACTGTGTGCGCCTGTTCTGTGATTCTCCTGATCGTCTGTGGTATAAGAGCTATCGGTGGGAAGGCATAAAGGATCCGGTTGGGCTAGTTGTGGGCCAAGGCGTCCTTGTCCTTCGAAAAATAGGCTGGAATGAGTGTTGTCTTCTGAGGCAAAAAGGTCGACTTCTGCCTTGCCAAAGACTTCCCAGATTTTCTGAACCAACCTAGGGTGGAGCGTCCATTCCTCTGAAGGGACGTTGCTCCGAGATGATCCTGGTTCTGTCTGCCCGGCACGTGAGCCCATTCCAAGAGGCGAAGTACCAGGGAAAAAAGGCGTCTTGAGGAGAGGCCTCCCTGGTGATTTATGAACGACACAACTGTAATGCTGTCTGATCGGATTAAGATGTGGCGGTCCCGTAAAACCAGCAGGAAGTAGCGAAGGGCCAGCCATACTGCCTGCATTTCCAAGTAGTTGATGTGAAGTCCTTTTTCCTGAATCGACCAGTGGCTGAAGGCCGGTGCGCCATCGCACAGAGCCGCGAGCCCGCACTTCCCAGAGCGCTTGGTTCCTCGACCCCGCTGCTTCGTCCCCGCAGGGTGAAGCGGGAGGGATCGAGGAGCGGATTCGCTCTCTGAAAAGAAAGCTATCCGCGAGCGCAGAGAGGAGAGTCTCATGCTCTCGCAGTGAGGGTATTCCGTCTCTCCGAGTGCGTCTTGAGCGTGGGAAACTCCCAAGTATGAGACACACTCGGCGTGACCGTCAGTAGCGTGGAGGCGGACCCCACACGAGTGCCATGGACGATGCGGCATTTGCAACAAAGAAATTTGACTTTTAGAGCTTTGCTGGATGACGGCAGGGAAAAGGAACCAGCGCTGCTGAAAAACAGTGGAATCTCTGAGCAGAGAGGTCCAGTCCGCTGCAGTGCTGTTCCAACGGCGAAGCTATCAGTCCGGGTAGCGAGGTAGAAGTCGTCGCTGAAGGGGAAGAGATCTGATGACCTTACGGCGATGTGTCTTTGCTTATTTATTCTAAAACATAACAATGATACTGGATTATTTTTAACAATGTGATATGTATGGCACAAATGTACAGTTTAACTGCTGAGTTTGATTCGGTGGACCATGTAATCCTGATTTCTCTTTTGGAGCAGTTGGTGGGCATTAAGGGCATATCACTCGATTGGTTTAGGTGCTACATTTACGCATTTGGAAGACGCTTTTATCCAAAGCTACTTACATTGCATTATACTATACATTAATACTTAGGTATTTGGAATCATCTGAGATCGAACCCACATCCTTGCGTTGTTAACGCAATGTTCTTACCAATGAGCTACAGGAAAGATAAATTATATTTGAGAAAAATTATATTTGACGGATCCGATTTTTTGTGTTAGCTGTGGCGACTCTGTGACTTCCTCTGCTACTCTCTCTTGTAGGGTGCCCCAAGGCTCAGTGTTGGGTCCTCTCCTCTCTTTAATTTCTTCCACTCGGATCAATTATTAAGAAGCATGGCTTGTCTTTTCACAATTACGCAGACAATAGCCAGATTTAAGTGCCTGTGAGACAGAGTGACACTGTTAGATCACAGTCTTGATGAGGAAGTTTTCATGAAAAAAGACAGAAGTTATGGTTTTTGGAGGCACCACTGAAACCCCTTTGGTTGATTTAGGTTCCCGAAATACTTGGCAAGAAATTACTTTCTACTTTTGGACCTTTTTAAAGCAGTGTAGTAAGAAGTGATATTTGTCTTTTAAATGTAGTGAAGTTAAAGTAACAAGTAGCCTACTCCGAAAGCATTCTCAAGTAAAGTGCAGATGCTTAAAAAGTGTACTTAGGTACAGTGATTTACTCAGGTAAATTTACTTTGTTGCTCAACACCTCTGGATTTCATTTGCCCTTCGTATGTTTTTGTCGTATGTTGGTGTGTTGTGTATGCATATTTTGATTGTTTATTAAATTATATTTTGAATTTTATCTTCTTTATTATTCTGGATTGTAAAAAAAATGTTGGTACAAGCTTTAAAACAATGTGAAAACACAAAAAGAAAAACACCATTGGTTGTTGTTACGACCCCATACTCAGTCTAGGAGTAATTTGGGATGCAACATTAAAATTGAATAAATTCCTGTGTGTGTGTATGCAAGGCAGCAGTGACAGACCAATAATACTAATAAAATTAATTATGTGTTTATTATACAAAAATGTTAAGTGACAATAATAATAGGGTGGCTGTATAACAATATATAAACATAACCTTAAACCAAGGGAAAAGCGAACAAAAGTAGTCCCAAAGGATGAACATAACAAAAGGAAAACTAATTAATTTTATAAACCCTCTATTCTCAACTGCAATCCACTCTCAAGCAGGTCTTCAGCGTTCTCACGCCCTAACTACCACCTACACTTACTATCTGCCATAAAACATACAAGGGTGGCACTCACTTCTAACCTAGTGTATCATATACAAACAATGTTCAACCTACGTGTGCTCAAATGTACGCGCGACTTTCTTACCTGTTCGCTTTTCCCTGGTTAACAAAGAAAAAACTACTAGCGAAACAGATTAAGAAACTGGCATAATAGCTAACTAAATTACTGACTAAATTCTCACAAACAACGAGGCTAAAGGTGAGCTAGACTATTGCATGTTCACTCCAGCGTCCAATTTATACCAGAAAGAAGTGGGATGATTGGTGGAGCAAGACGTGACGTCATTTATAAAGACCGGAGATTGACATCTGAATTTACATTTAGTCATTTGGCAGACGCTTTTATCCAAAGCGACTTACAGTGCACTTATTACAGGGACAATCCCCCTGGAGCAGCATGGAGTTAAGTGTCTTGCTCAAGGACACACTGGTGGTGGCTGCTGGGATCACCATCTAATGGATGGGCCAATGGGAGTAACGGATGGACCTGAGAGAAAGATATAGCGAAACAAGAGAGAGAGAGAGACACAAAGAAAACACACAAAAATATCTACAGACATAACACTACCCCCCTTAAGAATAAACTCAGGATATTTAAATATACACAAAGCACAAGATAACAGATTAAACTCTGGAAAGGTCATCAGCTAGAACATTACAATACCTTTCTTATGTTTCGTTTCCAAGTTGAAGTTTTGCATTGACAAAGACCAGCGCATCAAACGTTGGCTCTAATTGTACATACAAGAAAACCACAGGATTATGGTCAGTAAAAATTATAAGTGGGAGAGTTCTGGAACCAACATAAACTTCAAAATACCATGATGCAAACCAAAGCTTCTTTCTCGATTGTAGGGATTAGACGGATGAATCAATGGTGTTTTTACACATTCTGTACTTAAACATGTTGTCGTTCACTCCGTAAACTAAGGTAGGACCTTAAAAATCCTAAAAATGTACTCTCTAAAAATATCCCTTCCTGTGTTCTGCACTGAAAGAAAGTCATACAGGCTTGAAATGACAAGAGGAGGAGTAAATAATGACAGAATTGTTTTTTATGTGAACTATAACGTCTCAGTGCCTTTGGCAAAAATGCGAAAATATGCGAAACAACAGGTTGTGCCTGCCTCTCACGAGGGAACTGTACACTTTGAACTGTCAATAATAGCAAACCCTTAAATGTGTTGCCCTGAAAATATATCACAGATGAGTCTGAACTAGCTTCCCCAGAAAGCAAATAAGCAAAACTTTGTATTTGATCCCACATCAGAGTGGTGCAACTTGACATGTAAGCATTCATGATATGTATAAATTCCAAGGGTTAGTAGTGTTGTAATATAAAAATGTATTGTTTCCATTGGATCAACCCAATTTTATAAGGGGTTGCTTATTCCTCCCTTTATTTACTGTGTAAACAGGGTTCTGCTGATTTCCCGAGTCACATCAGTAGAGGGTGAACAGCTGTATAAAGGGCATTTTGGGGGTTTTCTCCTGCAGTCTTGCTTTAACATGGCTAAAGTGGTGATTTGTGTGTTTCTGGCATCTCTGTTAGCCTTCTGTAGATCGGCTCCGGTGGTAAGTTCAGTTTAATATTCATTGCTGTCTATCTACTTGTTTGAAATGCATTGATAATATAAAAGTGAAAAGGTAAATAAAAACTCTCTGCCCCATGTTAGGGATTGTACAATTCTTGCAATAATCATCGCTACGAAAAATGTCTGTTATCTGATAGCAATGTATGTAAAGAATTGGTTTCTATACCTTATGCTGTACATTATTAATGTGAGGGATAAGGTTGTATTTACCTTTTAAGGTTTCCCAAATTACCTTGTCAGATCAGCCCATGGTGGATGAATTAAAGCGTTCACCCAAAGTACACCACACAAAAAACATTCTGTCATAATTTTCTCACAAGTTGTTCTAAATCTGTTGCAATTTCTTTGTTCTGATGAACAAAGAGAAAGATATTTGCAAGAATGCTTATAACCAAACAGTTCTTGGACCCCACTGACTCCCATTGTAGGAAAAACAAACAGTTATGGGGCATTTTTGACTACCATTTATTTTGTCCTATGGTAGTCACTGGGGTCCAAGAACTGTTTTCTTCCAAAGCATTCTTCCGAATATATTGTTCTGTGTTCAACAAAACAAAGAAATGTATATAGGTTTGTAACAACGAGAGAGAGAGTGATTCATGAAAGAACTTTCTTTTTTGGGTGAACTAGCCCTTTAAGAAAATCGTTTTGAACTATTAACAGGTAAAGGCTTACATCATGACAATCGTGATTTTGTTTCTGTTGTGTTTGACTGGTCGCTTAATGTAATAATGAACATGTCATCAAAATATTTTCAATGAAGAAAGTGTTGAAGTAATTATTTCGTCACTAAACAGTATGTCTTGAAACTTTGATAAGAACCATGTTACACATTCCCAAGTTACCAGACAGCTTGTAACTCTTTTATTTACCCACCAATGTCATTTTTATCACAATTTAGCATCTGGTTATGCACTTAAAAATATAATGTTGTGTCTCTTCTACCTTACCGTATAACTGAAAGTAGTGACCGGACACATAACACTTAACATTTGGGTAGCTTTGTAAAAAGCTGCGAAAACAAGAAAACAAGCCAATAAGAAACACTTTTTGTTCCAACTTTAAAATGTGTATGAAAACAGATAAATTATCCCCTAAGTTGACCTCATCTTGGGTGAGATGAGGTACGATCTGTCACTGGGCAAACTAACACATAGGTTGTAAGGTTATCTACCCAGTACCATACTACAAAGTGCTGCAGTAAACTTTATCTATACCTGGAAAACAAACTTATACACAGTCCAGTCGGTTACTGACCCCAAACACTTCCCAGCAGAGCTGATACAGCTACTTCCACCCATTAAAGGCAAGCTTATTGAAATCACTGATAGTGAACTGCTTTGACCTGTGTCTTAGGGTTTTCATGGTGGTTCAGATGCTCATTGTCCTTTGACGGTGAAGATCCTGGATGCTCTGAAAGGCACTCCCGCTGGAAATGTAGCTCTGAATGTGTATCGCCGGGGTCAAGGTGGGACATGGGAAAAAATTGCCAGCGGGTAAGATCCCATTAACCTTCATGCTACCTTTAACAAGCAGTAAACAATATCGAGAACTTACAGTTTACAAGAGTACTTTTACAATGTCCTTAAAATTACATTTCAGACCGAGTAAAATATTGCTGTGTGTGAATGTAGGCAGACTGCCAAGTTAAGTTGTAAAGCTGAAAGTGAATAAATAAAAAGTCGACTCTGAATCACGCGCACAAGTTGTCTGTCATTTTAATTTCAGCTCTTTGTCCGATTTGTGTCACTCGGTGCAATTCCTGCATACGTTCCATTTGAGACACAGTATGTAATGACCAACCACAGCAGACTAGACCATCTGACCAATCAGATCAAAGTATAGGCTGACAGAAAGGAGGGGATTAGTAGATGAATCGCCGAACGAATCAGTTTGGTCAGTCAGTCAAGGAATAAGGTAATAATAATTGCATATTATTAGGAAAATTTCAAGTAAACTTGTTGTTGGACACTCCATAAAAAAAAAGTAGCACCTTAAAATTCACAAAATATTTACTCTTTAAAGAGACATGCAAGTAACCAAAAAAAACATAATAGACTTATTGTAAATATTTAATTTACAGTATTTACCACATTTTATCTGCAGTCTTTAGACTGCAATTATTATAAAAAAATACCGAAATGACCCCCAAATCTATTTTTACCTCTTATAGGGGTCCCTAATGCCTTCTAATGTATTCGCACCCAGATTATTGTTCATAATTGTATATCTTTACTACAGTAACTACTGCCTGATTGTAGAATAGTCATCCCTAAAGACTACCAAAATAGACAAAGAAGGTGTATCTTTAGAATGAATTCCAATTTTCCATTTTATTTAGGCCAGATGGTTTTATTTGTATTTCTTGATTAATAAAAATAATTTCTATGTGACCTTTAGAAGGTCACATATTCACAGAATACCCATCACTTTCTAAGCCCAGTGATTGTCATTCATTAGCTTTACCTCTCACACAGGAAAGGGGATGCGTCGGGTGAGGTGCACGATTTGATAACAGAGCAGGAATTCACTACTGGTGTGTATCGGGTGGAGTTTGATACTAAAACTTACTGGAAGGCTGAAGGACTCACACCTTTCCATGAAATTGCTGATGTAAGTGACAATGATTGTAAATTACACTCCTAAATTGAGCAATAGATTGGTTGGGACTTTTGCCAAAATATTTTTCCTTCTGATAAAAGGATGTACTTCATTTTATTCAACTTGATAAAAGAACAGTGTAACAAATCTCCATAAAAGGGAAGGAAGGAGACGGGAACCGGCAGACATTTAAACAAACATTTAATAAAGTAATATAACAGCCGGCGGCCCCTCACGGACGACCGCCGGCGAACAAAACATAATATAAATACAAACATAACATAAGTTCGGGCCCGGTCCTCTCTCTTCGACGGTCCGGTCGCTCGTTCCTTTTATGCTCCCATCTCCTACGTGATTCGAGCCCGGTGTGCGCACAGCTGGCGCTAATTCACAATTACTCACCGGACTCGAACCACGGTCTCGCCCCGCCTACTCTACTACAAACAGATATGTCATTATTATTATTAATATTATCATACAGTGAGGAAAAAAACGGGCACTATGAAATGGTGCTGCAAGCAATTGTATAATTACTGTAATTATACAATTGCTTGCAGCACCATTTTATAGTGCCTGTTTAGAATATCTTATTGTAGGGTTTGTTTCCTAACATCCCCATTATGAAATCATTACAAAATGTTTCACTAATATTGCATGTATAAAGTTATCACGACATTTACCAATGACAAATAATGTTGATGAAATGCTCTTTTGGCAAATATATATAAATTTATACCTGAATGATTGTTTTGGATGTGAACCAAGATCTATATTAACTGTGGGGAAGTAAATATTTAAGAACCTACATCCTATAATCTTGTTTTGTATAGATGTAAAGTAAACATACCAGTTTAAGATAAGAAGCACCCAAACATATGTGAATAGTTAAGTTTTACAATGAGGCACTGAGATATTTTGACATTGTGTTTACATATGTGAACCTGGACGACCAAACCAGTCTTAAGGGTACACTTTTCGAAATTGAGATTTTTACATCATCTGAAAGCTGAAGAATTAAGATTTCTGTTGATGTATGCTTTGTAAGGATAGGACACTATCTGGCGGAACAACGACAGTTCCCATGCTGTATCTGAGGTTGCAAAAGAATCTAAATATTGAGAAAATCGCCTTTGAAGATGTTAATCTGAGGCACTGTAGCAGGTCATCCACTCACAGGAATAAAGTTTTCATACATTTAGAGAAGGACATTTATAAAATATCTTCATCAGACATGATCTATACTTAATATCCTAATGATTTTTTTATTGCAATAAGAAAAATCTAAAATTTTACCCATACCATGTAATTTTGAAGATTACTAAAAATGTTCCCATGATACTTAAGAATGGTTTTGTTGTCCAGGGTCACATATTTGTAATATGGACCCGTTCTCTTGGACCCCATTGAATGTAAAATACACTTGTCTACCAGATGTGCTTCTCAGTGGCTTTTGTGTTGGCAGGTGGTATTTGAGGCTCATACGGAGGGTCATCGTCATTACACTCTAGCTCTTCTCCTGAGCCCCTTCTCATATACTACAACAGCCGTCGTGGTCAAAGCACATGAGTGAAAACACACAACAGCTTCACAAACTGAACAGACAAACAACACTCACTCCAACCACACTGATGAAAGACATCCGACTCTGAATAAGTTGTCAACTATAAAGTCTTTTAATAATCATTACAGAGCGTAATGCAGTGAACAGACAGACCGGTACAACAAGAAAAAATAAAACCTGGAACCAGGAATTGTGCATTTCAGACAAAGCAGCTGGGTTTTCCAGACATTCTGCTTCTCACATCGGTGTTAAAGCGACACTTCACCCAAAAATGACAATTCTGTCATTTACTCACCTTCACTGTTCCATATCTGTATAAATGTCTTCGTTCTGATGAACGCAGAAAAATATATCTGGAAAAATTCTTTTAACCACATTTATACAGATTTTGAACAACTCGAAGGTGAGTAAATGGTGACAGAATTTTAATTTTTGAGTGAAGTATCCCTTTAATGTGGACCCTCCACAACAGAGAAACAAAAAGGTTTTCAAATGAATGACTAGCATATTTTCTTCTGATGTTTAGACGTGGACATTGTTCCAGATTCAAATAAATAAAATAAAACAAACTGTGCACCCAATTTTTTTTCTAATCACCGTCCACAAGCACCCCACTGCACATCTCAAGGTGGAAGTGAAACTGAAATAAAAAAACTCAAGGCACAAATATGAATACTGCAAAATTGAACACTCTACATTACAGATTTGTAATGGTGAATAAATCATCTTTTAAAATTCTCTATCTATTGTTTCTGGATATATTTAAAAGACACAGCTCAGGATGAAGAGGGGCAGTTATGAGAGGACAGGGTGGGTTTGGGGTGAAGCTTGAGATGAGATGAATCTAAACCAGCATACAGACGACAGCACTAAACAGCTTCCTCGAAACATACGACTAACCACTAAATCGAACGAACAATCACGCCGAGCAGTCTTACTGATGCGCTTATGATGTGGAAATTCTTCCGATCGGGGGAATGTGATCTGAAGAATCAAAGTGACATTCAATCTTCATATATTGCAACCCACCTCAGTTTCATGATCATTTAAGACCACGTGTGTAAGCGTCACCTCAAAACTTTCTTCGCAGGCCCGAAAGATTGCGGCATAAGCTACTTTATTATCTCCTCGTGCATGCAAGACGAAAATTAAAACAGTGCACTGTGCTGGTGGAATGATATTGTTTATTTAGGCCACTGGAAACTAGTGCTCGTGTACACCCTTACCGCATTAAACACACGTAAGTGTATACATCTCAGCCATCGCTTCCACGTGGGGCGTAAACCGAAAGTACAGTACGTCAAAATCCCATCTTTGCCGCCAAACTCTCTCTCGTCCTTTATGTAAAATGTCAACTGTTATTCTATAACCTAGAGCTATTCTCACACACAGACTGCATATATGACATATACTCTCAACAACATACATGACAACCTCAGTTTGCACACTTTGAATAGGTTAAATAGACTTGGTTTGATGTCTTAAGGAGCTACATTTTACTGTACAAAGGGAAAGAAAAGAAGACTTTGGCACTAGTAACCTCCATCTAAGTCTAACATCTTGTTTCCCATCTGTTCTTTCCAAAATCATTTTTCCGGTTGGTCAAAAGGATTTTTATAGCCATTACGGAAGAAACGACTTGAGAAATAATGTTTAGAGAGTATTTTAACTTCAAGACTCTTTTTTTGTCGCAAACCATGCTGCAAAAATAACCTTGCTGCTGTTGTGTAATTCTGAGTCGACACACACACGATACGAGAGGGTAAAAAACAGCAGTGTTAGGACATATTTGATAACTTAAAATACACAAAATATGAAAGCAACGGTACGCGTTAACAACTCAAACCTTAAAATTATCTACAAAGGCAAACATACTAACAAAAAGACCGTTGTCCTACAGCTTGTGATGCTCAAAACTTTACTAGCATAAAGTCGTCATGGCCCAAGTGTACTTCAGATGCCATTCAAGAGCGACGCCAACATCGCTCTCTCATTTTGGCCCTACTCGCGGTCCCGACCAGAGCGCAACCAGTAGTTCAGGAGCTAAATGCACGCAAACACACAGGTTGAGACACACGCAAAACCCCGTCGAGGGCGTTTTGGCTTTAGCAGCTGCGAAACCCGACAGGACGCCGGGCCATTCTGCGACCTCGTAAACACCCCTCGGACTTTTCGGTTCTACCTCTGCTTCCTGCGCAACCTTGGAGTAGTTGAGACGGGAGAATGATCATGTCATCAACAAACAGACATTCAATGTGACAAAAATAAAAATTAAGACACAGATCATTATGTAAAAAAAATAAATTAAGGCATGCAGCAGGTAATTTCATCTGTTTGTCGTTTTCCATTACTTCTGCATTCTACGGTCATCGCTCAATATAGTTTTAGTCCATCAGTCAAACTGTGCCCCACACCTTTCGATATAAAATAATAATAAAATAAACAAAACAACAAATAGCTGCCAAAAAATAAGTGTTTCCACTGGAATCACAGGCAATTTTTTAAGTGATAAAGCTTAAGCATTGCTTCAAAGGCCAGATATTTACACAGGGACTCTGGGCATGCACTTCACAGCCTTCTGTATAGCAGGATTTAGGGGGGAAAACACCACTTAAGTGAACTGATATGCGACCAAAACGTTACTTAAGTTATAGAAGGACAGATTTTAAATGCATCCATTAAAACTGCACAGACTCCCTCTAAATGATTTTTGCTCTTAAAAAAAAAACATGTATAAAAACGTTTCAGATAACATGACAACATTTCTATTGGCATCAAGAGTGCTGCTGTAATGAAAGACCAAGCTGTCTAATGTTAGCACAAAGGACTGGATTCGACAGAGTTTGAGAGCCTATAAAATTCAATTAAGGCTTTGCAGTAAACATCGGATGTGTTGATGCTGGCACTCCCCTCCGTTTTTGAAATGTGATCTGATTCCCTAAAGCCAGCATGGACACAGGAACATGCAAAGAAACAAACGCAGTCACGCCACACACACCCACCCTCCGACAGATATGATACAGTATTCACACACACACACACACGCGCATCACCCAATTAACTGTGCATTAGACGGGCCTTTGCCTTTGCCCTTTCCCTATCCTGTATTTAAGGGCATTTGGCATTGATTCATCACCTTTAACTCCACCCATTCGCAAGGTCACAATGGGGGGGGGGGGGGCGGAGCCTGTCAGTAGTCTGATATGGGGGCAAGTTCGGGATTCAGATTCACTGTGATGTTCTTATAAATGCTACTCAGAGAGATCTTCGGTGAATAGTGCAGATTGTTCAAGCCGTCCAGATGTTGTCTCTCTTTGGAGTACCGCAGCAACTTGTACCTGAGGGGAGAGCAAGGTGAACTTGGGTTAGACCGGTTCAAGCAGACCTTGAGATAACCTGTAATATGCAACGATCACTACACTTATTGATGTAAATATGCTTTTGTCACACGTAGGTCAATCCACTGTAGGACACGCACTGACATGTGAATACAACGCTGGGTCAGGTTAAGTTGAAATAGGTCAGAGGTAAAGATCGAACATATGCAGTGAAACGATTTTTCACCTCCCGAAAAGGAACTGTTCACCCAAAGATAAGAGTTTTGTCATTTACACTCAAATTATACCACACCTGTGTTCTTTTTAGATAAGAAAACTATTTTTTGGTTTTACATTTATATTTAGATTTACAGTAGCTTTCTGTGATGAACAAACCAAATAAGTCATTTATGGTCAATTACCATAAATTGGTAAATCGGTCAGATCAACGTGTTCATTTTGGAACATAAAACCTCCAGTCCCAATTCGCTTTCATAATATGACACAAAGTCGCAGACTGAAAACATTAAAGTAGAGGAATCTTAGTCAGGCATTAGTGACACTGCCAAGATTTCCTACAAGCATTTGTTATGCCACTGAGAGAGAAGCAATCACATTGAGAGAATTACCTCCAGCCATATTAAATTACTGCATACATACGGCGCAGTTATATTAAGCATTCTAATCTAGTCGCCAAAATGGTCCCCAGTTTGCCATGGATGGCCACAGCCATAACCTGAAATGTGTTGGAGAACTAAAAATGTTATTTTTAGAACTAAAAATAATTATTAGTGTAACTAAATGTTTAATTAAAAACACTGCTGAGCAGACAAAAATAATAAGTAGTTATTTATTTGGGCTTGATATCAATTACAAAAATTTGCAATTAAACTTATTTTTCCAGTTAAAAAATGAAAATTCTGTCATAATTTACCCTCTTGTCATTTCAAACCTGTTTGCCATTTTTCTTATTCGCAGCACAAAAGAAGATATTTTGAAGAGTGTTGGTTACTAAACAGCGGTGGAACCCATTCCTTTATAGTGTAAAGACACAAAACCGATGCAAGTCAATTGTCCTTTTAATACTATTCTTTAAAATATATTTTTTTGTGTTATGCAGAAGAAAGTAAGTCTTACAGGTCTGAAATCACAAGTGGATGAGTAAATGATGGAAGAATTTTCATTTTTCGGTGAACTATCCCTTTAACACACTTTTATCCCTTAAATGACTAGTTACTTTTCAGAAAGAAAAACAATCTTTAAAAAAAACTACATTTTGGAATTTGGGTAAATGCCTTTACCTACATAACTATGCTTGCTACACACATCTCTAACAAAAAGTGCAGAAACTTGTTTGTTTTTCAACGCCATGACAGCTTCTATTTTCATAAAAAAATTGTCATAAGTATCAGGTCTATCAAATCAATTTTTGATCAAAATAACATTTGCTTTCAAAAAAATTGAAGAAATGCATTTCCAAATGTGTCAGGCCTATGTTGCATCTGGACAGTGTTTTAGGGGACAGTTATTTATCTTCATAAATGACTATTCTTTAAAAATATATACCTTTTCATTATCAACCACACGTTCAAGAATATTGTGATGTATACAATCTTATCCAACAATGTATGCTTGTGTGTTCGCTAACCTTCCAAGGAACTGGACTTCTCCTCTGTGGTGATGAGCTATAGATTTGTACTTGCCAAGATCTCCCTCCGGCCTGGTCACATTGAAACCTGCGTAATGAACCCTGGGGACAACAAACACAAACGTTTCTGTTAGACATCTATGCTTACAACAACATTATAAATACTGTGATTACACACAGGATAATATATAAACTGTTTGCCGTATGTTAAGTCATCACACTGAAAAGTCTAGTAGTTCTGCAAACAAACTAGCCAGCTATGCATTGCTTTTAAGCTTATGTAAATACAACTAGTTAAACTAACCTGTTCCAGAGATCATCGTCCTCTCCCCCCCAGCCCCAGAATGCATTGGGAAAGCCATTGATCTTACGGAATTGTTTGACAGTAAGTCCACTCACTCCACCGAAGAACTCATTGTAAGGAAGGCTAAAAGCAAACACACACACTTGGTATACAAGTCAAATACTAGTCAACTGTAAATCAATTAAAACAAACAAAATAAGAAGAGTTAAAAATAGAACCATTACCATCATGAATGAAAGAAATAGGCAAACAAGAACAAGCCTTAAATAGTATGACATCACTTCAGACAGGAATGAGGAAGCACAGTCTAATTTTACTTCCTTGCAATTTCCGATCAAATCAACCAAACATTTTTCTTTCACTCAGAGTACGTTGAGAAGATTCGTCGCCCTTTCAAAAGGACCAACTTTTGAAGAGGGGTCTAAAATTTAGCACTGTATTGTAAACTACTTCAAACACTTGAGACAAAGTTTATCCCCAAATATTTGCATATGTCCCAGGCAGGTGTCCACATGCTCAGTTGACCCTCTCACACCTACATGCATCTGTTTTTTCCAGGTACTTCTCAGAAATTGCTCAAGTCATTGTTATTAGTTGATATGACTCACTAACGTCACTAGGGGTGTAACCATACACTGAGCTCACGGTCCCATAAAATGCATGACCTTGATTACGACAGTATCAAAATCATTCTAGGTTTCATTTCAAGATTTTATTGACCATTTTGTATGTAAATTAATAATAACTTAAGTCAACGCAGGTTTAAACAAACGTCAGTGTAAAGTCTTGAGTCTACTGAACACGATCTTACACATTCCACACATAAATAGCTACGGCAACACAGAGTGTTTCACGATCAATGAAAACACAACAGTCACATCTAAACATCAAAGGAAATATTGTACTCATTAACTCTATAAGTGCTCAAAACACAAGCCTTAGGCTGTTTAACATACACACTTAGCTGCAATTGTGATTTATAACATCATGAGCCGGGCTATCAGAAGAATGTGGTTATGACAAAAAAAACAAAGGAAGAAAAAATTGAGTAATGCAGAAGGAACGGATTTGAAGAAATGCTTCTTGAATGCTTACATGTACATATATTTATCAAGCTTTGCGGCGAAATGTCGAGGCATCTGACCACAGCCGTAATAGTTACGGTCGCTTTCCGGGATGTGATCGACGTCGTGAAACACCACACAGTCCCAGTCCAGGTCTTTCATAGCCTCTTTGAAGCCCACGTTAAACAGCATGGCACGGTTAAAAGGCTGAGTACCAGTCTGAAAACACAAAGTATACTTCAATATTTAATCGTCCAACTTCCTTTGCTGATGTAATCAAGGCCATGGAGGCAGGGAAAAATAACTTCCTCATTTCACAAGCCAAACACTACATATATTAAAATAGCTTAACCTACAGTATATGCCATTGCGTTTTTGACCCTTTTATGCCGTTTTAAAAGTATTTCAACAAGTATGTTAACAATGTTTTGGCTATGTTTGCCTAGTTAATGAGAAAAACAAGCAAGCAATGCTCATGTACACCAGCAGATGTCAGTACAGCGTCACTACACATCTCTACATACGCACCTGTTCAATGACATAGAAGGCGAACTGCAAGCGTTGGCGTTGAAGCATGGGAGCGAGGTGCTGAAATAGAATGGGAAGATGCTCGTGGCGATTCCTGAAGGGGATTAATATGGCCACCTACAAAAGGGAAAGGGAAAAAGATGACAGAACATTACATTGATATCTTGAATGAACATACACAAGAACACCTTGGCCGATCTTTGGAGTAACATTTCAGAATTTCATACATTCATTTTGACTGGTTAATAAAACATATTAGAAAATAAAATACTTAAATAGTATAACATAATTCTAATAAAACATACTAGGGCTGTCAAATGATTAATCATGATTAATCGCATCCAGAATAAAAGTTTTGTTCACATAATATTTTGGTGTTCCGGGCATATTAATTTTGTTTTTATAAACACATACATGTAAACATATTTAGGAAATATTTACGTGTTTATTTAGAATTACCTACCATATAAATTATATATATATAACCGTTTATA
This sequence comes from Triplophysa dalaica, assembly GCF_015846415.1. NCBI lineage: Eukaryota > Metazoa > Chordata > Actinopteri > Cypriniformes > Nemacheilidae > Triplophysa > Triplophysa dalaica. The sequence goes on along the minus strand of NC_079554.1, from coordinate 8,599,277 downwards.
CATTTTTGTCTATTTTTTTCTTAAATTAATGCATTTTTGTGTATGTTTTTATGAAAACGTAATTAATATGAACAGAACGCAGACATATATTATAAGGGCTGCATCTATCGATTATGATACTATTCAATGATTTTCCATCGATAAATCCAGAATTCGGATAATAAATACTTTTTCTTTATCAAAGAGTAATACTTAACATACAAGAGAAAATAAGACTGGTCCCTTAAAATGAACAACTAATTTGTTTCCTTTTTAGAAAAAATAAACATTTTATTTCAATAAACTATCACTTATTTATCAGCATGAGAAATACGTGTGAGGGTGTGAACAGACTAAAATGCGTGTCTCAAAGGGTATTTGTGAGACCTGAGAGCCCTTTAACATGCGAGTTTAGCGGGCTGAGCCTTAGTCATAACAGTCCGTGGGGAAACGCAGTGCTTAATGGATTAAACAAAGCTTCAAGACAACAAAATTTGCCTCGATTTTTTGTATTCTAATTACTCGAGCAATTTGAGGAATCAACTTTTATTCTGGATGCGGTTAATCATTGGACAGTCGCATTATATAAATTGAATAATAATGCAAATAAAATAAAATAAAATAACTATATCATATAATATAATATACAATAAAAAACATAAGTTAAAATTAAATAATAAATAATTATATATTTCGAACAGAGAGGACATTGTTTTTTCACTTCTGTAACGCTCAAAAAACAGTTTTGGCATTAGAGGAAATGTCTCCTCCCCTTAAAAACTATCAAAAGTACACGTGGTTTGCGCACCGCAAACAGAGTATGAGAAATAAGTCTTGTTTTTCCATCAGTGAACACGTCAAAAAAATGAAACCCAGCGGTGATCTACCTTCCAGCGTGGTTTGCAGTCTTTGGGCTTCCAGTGGCCTCCAAACTGAATGTCTAGATGTCGAAGCCTCTGTTCAACCTCCTCCATAGGAACATCTGTCATGTTGACTTCCAACTGACCCTCTGTGAGGAAAAGCGATAGCATGAACCAAACAAATCAACATGAACCAAACAAATCAACGAGTACAAAAAAACAATCCCATCTGTGAAGGAAGTTTGAACTTATTTTAGCTTAAAACACATCTGTAACTGAACAGCAACCACTTGAGAAATGCATAGCATGAGAAGCTTGAGAAGATTAGTCAAAATCAAATATTTTAACACCTCACAAAAGAAAAGAGTGTGCTTTTGAGAAAAGTGTAGAGAATTTTTTATCTTGAGTCAGTACATTAGCTCAGTTCTACAATATACATCTAGACAGCAAAGCCAAGCTTTTGAAATGATTATTATAATAATTATTATTACTACTACTATATTATAAACATGATCTTGTTTTTAATTCAAGTTTTGTATTTCACCATTATTTAAATTGAAGTACTTTCATGTAGATAGAAATAACTCATTACCATTCTAAGATACTAAAAACATAACACTTCATTAGTTATGTATATTAAATTGCATTTCTGTAAATAGATCCTACAAAAAAATGACTAGCAGCACCTTTAAGGTTAATGCACCAACTCTACTAAATACAATACACAAAAAATACAAAGATTGTGTGAAGTATCAACATCAAGCTTCCATTCTATTACTATGAATGCTCAATAGGGCCAGTCTAGCAGCAGTCGTCCCGACATTCCATAAAAAAGAGCCAATCATCAACCGTAAAGACCAAGTACAGCAGGGATGACGTATCTTGACCAAGTCATAAAACCATAGAGTTTAAAAGATCGCAAAAATAAGTTTGATGATTAACGAAGGTTTATGATACCTAACATCCCTGATTATGTCCAAAGTCATATTTAGAATCTTATTAGCAACCAGCCTTTTTAAGACACGGTCAAGTTTGAACAAAAATCATAAGCAGGTTATTACTGGTGTGTTAAATCGTAGAACAAAACGTGAAAATATTCAGAGCTTTTGTTAACCACAGGCCTTCTTTAAAGGGACAGTTCACCCAAAAATGAAAATTCTGTCATTTACTCACCCTCAAGTTTTCCAAATCTGTATAAATGTCTTTGTTCTGATGAACACAGCGAAAGATATTTAAAAGAATGCTTATAACCAAACGGTTCTTGGCCAACACTGACAATCATAGTAGGAAAAATTGCTTTATAGATTTCCTTGTTCTGTTGAAAACAAAAGAATATATTTGAAGAATGTAGGAGAGCTAACAGTTCTTGGGGACTTTTGACCACCATTGTAATGTTTCCAACTGTGATATTCAATGTTGGCCAGGAACTGTTCGGTGACAGAAGTTTTATTTTTGGGCGAACTGTCACTAAGGCATTTAACAAAAAATCCATTCAAAAGACACATTGAATTGGGCACAATGGAACCGGAAGTGCTAAAATGCTAACTCTCTGGGTTTTGAATACAGAAATAAATCACCCTGCGCCACTCTATGATTCTCCGAGAAGCAGGGCTCTGTTTTATTTTGACCTCTTTAAATATATCCTTTTCCACATTCAAATAGACAGGATATGGTCTCAAATGACCGCGCTAGATGCCCGGAGGCATTGCAAACAAGGCCGCCGACTAGAAGGACTTCCCTTAAAAAGATTTTTACTCAAATCAAGTCCGGTCTGGTCTGGTCTCCTACATGCGTTTTGCATACTGAATGGAGGAGAGACTTGCTGCCTATGTACAGCCCTTCAAATGATCCTCACAATGTTTCGTTTAAGATAAAATGCTGCTTATCTTGGCAATATACAGCAAGGCAGCTTTTGGAACACAGCCATTAAGTCTTGAGGCTCAAAGGACACAATCTGGGAGGGTTATCGCACATCTTGTGCTGTGCTTTCAAACATGAGAGGACAGAGAAAAACCCGACTTGCGCAACATGCGGATACTTACTCATAGAAGGTAACCGTTCAGGGCAGGGCAGGTTTAGAGCATAGGTGAAGTTCTCAGGGAGGTATGTGGTTGGTTGAGCGATATATTCACTAGAGTTATTTCCATCTGGATAATCTGTTAGGACACATACAGACATTCATATATTAGAGGAGGGAAACAGGTGTATGGCAGTGTGATCGAGTTCAGACTCAAATTCTGGTTTGACCCTTATAAATGTATGCTTACCTGTACCATTGAGAGTACTGTTCTTATTGGTGTATTGCCTGATCATGTGACCGATGGTTCGAACATTGTCTCGTAACATGATACCCTGAGCCTGTACCATGAAGAAATATGTGTTGACTGCGAGAGAGAGAGAGAGAGAGAGAGAGGTTTATTTAATTTTCTGAATTCCATTTAAGGAAGCAAAGATAAAAAAAAAGAAACACTGACATAAAAAGCTGCTGAGAATTGCAGAAAATAATTAAAGAAAAACAATGACATAAAAACAAAAACAGAAAATGCTGACATGTAAAACAGAAATTTGAATAGTAAAACTAAAGACCTAATTTGGTTTATTTAAATGAATGTGGTCAAAGGACAATGGTGAATCTATTCTTTAAACCTATTACAAAAAGCATTGCGAGTAAAGAATTTCCAGACCCACAGACTTCAGAACATCAAAATGTATGTTTATTTCAAATAAGCTGGTTGTCGCACTTCGGCACATCAGTCTGGTGTAAGCATGCTGTGAAAAGATCTCTTTATGCAAATATAAGAGTTTATGTCCTAACAAGCCACAAACGCGTCAAGCGACAGGAAGTTTTGCCAGTCGCTGGGTTTCCATTCCTGGTTTTCCGTCCCAACCTTATCTTTGCACTCTGAACCTATGAGACGATTTTACGCATGAATGATCGATTCCACGGTCCCGGTTTTAAAACAAAACATCAATGACGGCACCACTACATAGTGCTACATTTCAGAGCAAGTCCAGATATGATAAACAAAAACTTGGATATGTAGATTGTTTCCTGTAGCATGCATAGGTCTAAAAGGAAGTGGTTTCGTCTAGCGCCACTCGCATGCACAAAACAAGGAACGCAAGTAGTCAAATGAAACCAAACCACAGACATCACAGAACAAGCCACAAGAGGAAAGGGAAACACAGACATTGTTTGCCTACTAACTATAGTATAACTCTGGCTGCTTTGTTAAAGCAGGCCAATAACTAACTAGCTGGTGGATATTCATCATGAAGAAAATTAGTTTGCCAAGCTTTTAAATACGATAATGTACATTGCCCCAAGTGTGTAAACACCTCAACACCACACCCATGAGTGCACTTTTGAATTTCAAAACTGTGGAAATTCTTAAGACACATGTCCTCCACCCCTTGTCGTTGTAAAGCATTAACTTCTCTGGGAAAGAGCATCACTGAGGGTGACACCATCCTGCTTGCGTTTCAATTTCCATCAGGACATCGCATAGGGCAGCCAGGTTTTACCAGGCTCAATAAACAATTTCTTTATGGACCTCACTCTGTGCACAGAAAAGAGCCTCCTTTTTCTGTCAATATTTGTTTAGGGAGATTATATGGCAGCTTGGTTGATTTTACGCACCTGTCAGTATTAGATCTACAGAATATTGCCTGCACATACATAAATCCACATTTATATAAATTTGTTCTTTAAATGTTGCTGATATGTTAAATAATACAAAAACCCATCTGGTTTGTTTGGTTGGCACACTTGTGCTTTGCTGAATCTGCAAAAAAAAAAAAAAAACATAACCACAGCAATAACATTCTCATCGCTGATATGAATCTTGGGAAAATGTTATCTCCAGCCTTTGAGTCAAAATGTATATTGCCTCGAGTCTTTATTCATCAGATATGGTCCAGTGAACAACAGTCACAACCATTGAAGAAAAACAGGATCCTTCTTAGGAACCTATTAGACAAACACAGTCGGAACTATTAAACAGGATTTGATTCTGTGTAGTGGCATGTGTTGGAGGTTTGCCTGGACTTCCAGGGAAAGCTTTGAGCGCACTCACCAAACCAGCGGCAAGAAGCTGATCTGTTTAATGTCACTATAATTTTCACCGGAACCCTGTTCCACATACACTTATTGTGATCTCTCAATTCCCAAGAAGCCAGACGCGCTTTTCTTCTAATAGCTTTGATGATAAAACAGTCAGGAATGCCTTACATTACTAACAGCAAGAGTGGTTATGATCCACATTTGTTACCATTATCGGTCTCTGTGGGTCTGTCCTGATAATGTGTTGAGGTCTATTGGTGGAATGCTATCTGTCGGATGGAACCGACTTAACGCCATTAAATCCTACTGGAAGTCCAAAACACACTAGATGAAGAGATTTTGTGAGGGTTTTTACAGCTGATGGTTCATTGCAGTATTTGTAACGGATGCCATAAGAATTTGTATTGATTCTCAGTGGGATTCAATGGGGTTCTTATATCTCACCAGTAAAACCCACCATTAATGTACCCCCAGAGAACATTTCAGTTCCCATGAAAACCAATACAATGTCCATTAAAACCATTAAGTACATTTGAATGTCTTTTTTTTTTGCGTGGCAACCATGTTTATGTCTGTGCTTACTTTGGTGTTACTTGTATCGATGGAAAATAATTTCACCGCAATACGAAAAAAAGGAACCCACTTTGTGTAGTTTAGACATCCTCCAGTAGCTCTATCAAGAGTCAACTGCACTATACATAAAAAGCCCATAACTCAAAAGCCTTCATGGGTGATAAGTATAGAGGTGATAATCATAATGGTAAATGGTCACCAATTAACTGACTTAAAAGTATTAACGTGACCAACAACCATGTTTTTAGTAAATGAATGATCAGCTGCTATCACACAAAGTAATGTTGTAGTATACTAAAGAAAGAATTCACTACAGTTTTTTCATTTCCCATAATACAGACTACTACAGTGCACTATAGTGCTGGACATTATACAATAAAAACAGTTCATTAAAATTAACTTCATAATTTTAAAGAGACTTCAATAAATGTAAAACGTTACTGTAGTAACCATGGTAGTGAAACCCTCTCCGATGAGCTTCGATCACGTAAATTGCCTGTGTTTTAAAACCAAGCTTACTATTTAAACGTCATTTTATGGTGCGGGGCTTTTCCGGGCATCACTCTTAGAGAACAATGCGCCTACGGTGCCCAAAAATGCCACCAGTGTAGGTGAGCAGTTGAAACACAGCCCGCGTCACAAGCGCTCCGCTCGTTTGGATGGTGGGAGGAAGCGATGGATGAAACGCGATTACCAGTAACTAAATCTTTTGATCACATTACTGCTAATCATCCACATGACTCACGCTGTTGTACTAACCTATTCCCGGAGCCGAATAGATGAAGTAGAGGCAAGTCGTGGACATGGAGAAGAAAAAGATGAAGGCCATTAAGGAGCGGTTGGACAACCGCATCAGCCGCCTCGCCTTCCACATTTTATCGGTGCTACCAACTGTCTGTCAATCCCATAAAATAACGCAGATTGAAGAGAAGAGACGCTGCTTGACGCGGTGAAACGGTCATCCGTTGAAACGCGGCGGTAAATCAGGTAGCTGCTAAAGTCCGCATCGTTCATTCAGCCGTACGCAGCGGATGCTAGGCCGCACTGCTCGTTCGCTATCCCGACAAAGTCAAGAAATTTCCAGATCAAATAATAAATAAATAATAAAACGCGAACGGGCCTGCATCAAACGGAGTCCGGGCTCGGCGTGAAGTCAACCCGCTGCATTTCTGTCCGGTTGTTGATGCTGCTTTAGCGCTCCGGTGTGTTTCAATCGCGGACACGCCTCGTCGCGTTGATGATGATGATTGGAAATGATGAAGGGAGTGAAAGTGATGATGATGATGATGAGGGACCTGCCCTTCCTCCCTCTTCCCCCCTCTCTCTCTCTCTCGCGCGCTGAAAGCCCCTCGCTCCAGCAACCAGCTCTCCGGCTCAACGAAACGGCAGTTAACCTGTGGTAGAACTACCGAAAACAGGGATGAGAGGGACCGAGTCGAATGAACGCGACGGTCTCGACTGGAACTCCTCCTGCGCTTGTGGTTTTGCTGTCGGTGCAGGTGCAGACACTGTTTCCGGTGGGCGTTACCCACAAAATGGCTCTACCAAGAGGCGGCGTTACGTCTCGCGCTTGAGAAAGGGGTTTCAAAATAAAAGTATTTACGGATCGTTTAAGCAAGTCTATTAAGAAAGTAAGAGATACAATAAAAAGAAAGATAAAGATAAAACATCTACAAACGAGTATAGTTTGATGGAACTGATAATGTTCTTCATGAAAAGAGTTGTGTTGTAGTGTTGCACTATAATAAAAAAATATACCAACCAACCAGATAAACATTTTATAATAAAAATAATTTAGAGAAATGTTTAACACATTTAAATTAATATGAGGTGAGTTTGGACAAAATACAAAATATTTGGTACTTAACCATTTTTTAAAAAAACAGTAGCCTATACACACAAAGTTTAAACAATTTATTTTATCTCTGTACTTCCTGAACACATTTAGATTGAACAAATAAGGTGACAGAGCATATCAAATCAAATATGAGGATTTTATTTTTTTGTCTGCATAAGAAACTAATAGGAAGAACATTTTTATTCAAGGTCATTCCAAGATCCTGTGCAGAAAAATGCATATTTTCAGAAGAGAGGCTTGTTAGATGTTGGAAGAATTCCAGCTAGCAAAATGCCTTTGCAGCTAATATATCCATGATAACCAAGGTGACATTGGGGAAATACATTTTTACCAACCTTCTTTTGTTTTTGGAATAAAACTTGTAATATTTGCATTGCATTACATATTAGGAAAACAAGGGTTAAAATTGTGGCTTTACTTTGCATAAGCTTTATATAATGCAGTTTATAGAACAACTGAAAAGTCACTTTTAGAAGATGAGGTTTATGTTCCTTGCTGGAAAATAGACGATAAGGCACGCCTACTATCACTCTCTGTAATTGGCTATAGTTTAGACCACAACATGACAAGTCATGCTGATAACAGTCAGTGAAATATGATTCAGGTGAAATACAATATCAGTAAATAGGTTTAGTAATATTTTACTGTAATCAGAGAATCAAGGGGATAGAGGCAGATTATACAGCATTTGATAATATATTCCTGTCTGTTTACGCACAGAAACCCGTATAAACTACACCTGATACCAGCTTTATTCACACCTCAGCTAAAACTACCATTATTTATTCATGATCGTAGAACATCTACACCAACAGTTTTATGTTCTTAGGTAAGATAAGGGTGCAGGGTTTGGCAGTCAGACAGGTTTTCACACACACACATATATTTAAATACTTAACATTTATTTGATATTTCTTATATATATATTTGTATATCTATAAAAGTGTCTGCCACATGAATAAATGTAAAAGCTGAGAGAGCTTTGACCCTAAGCACATAGCTTTGCTGGGACAACAAACACCCACTTCAACTCCAGGAAAAGAGGTTTAGAGAATGGATGGACATTTTATAAAATCCACACACTCTAAAAATAATTTGTTATGGTTGCTGGTTCACAGAAAAAATATGAGTTAACTGAAATGAATCTAATGCAATTGTGTTGTGTTGACTAATATTTTTTAAATTGAATTTACTCTGTTAAGTTAAATCAACAATTGTTTACAGTGCAGATAAACTGAATACTAAATTTCAGGCTTCTGACCTGTAGAAGAAGCCAATGCACTCTACGAATATGGCAATAATATCAATGCTGTCATCTCCCCTCAAACCCTCAGAAGAAACAGTAGGGAAACATAAATATTAACTGGGAACTTTCAAAATCCTTAATTTAATGGGGATTTTACCTTCAGTGTTACCTTATTTTTTTCAAAGAATAAAAGAAGACACTTTGTAATGCAGTCAATAGGATTGTTTGTCCTCAGCATGATTTTAATTTCGTATACTAAACCCACAATGTCATAAAACAGATGATAAAAACATGATGAAGACATGATTAGTCATTACACATTACACATTAACTGAAGTTATAGGAACTTAAAGGTGTACAAATGTGTAAAAATTATGCCCTTGAGAAACACTGTTAGCACTCTAAACGAAGTTTGTTTTCCTTCTCCTTACCTGATTTTCATTTCTGATTATAGGAATAAACAGAACACATTTTTCAAGGAATCTAACTTCAATTGAATACCTGGGTTTGTGATTTAAGAAAGCTGCCACAAAGTCCGTTCAGTGCTTTAACGTTAACCCTTATGTTCTGTTAAGATTCTCTTCACCTCCTCATTGATTAAAGTCTGAAAATGATCATTAACGTTGAAATAAAATTTTCTCAGTTTACAAAAACTCTGTACATGAAACTGTGCAGTACATAAAATCAACTACATCCAGAAATAAGTGTTTCGTGACCTCAGGGGCCACAAAGATTCAAAGCATGTGAAAATCATGTGAAAAGCATGTGGTAGCTCCCAACAGCATGTACTACTGGGGTCATCAAATCACATTTGTGTAGTAACAATAAACAGACATCGGAAACATTAGGATTAAAGGGTTAGTTCACCCAAAAATTATATTCTGCAGAATGTTGGTAACTAAACAACGGGGGTACCCAATCACTTCTATTGTATGGACACAAAACCAATGCAAGTCAATGGGTGCAGCCGTTGTTTTTCATTTTGGCTGAACTATCCCTTTAAATTCACCATGAAATCAAAATAGACAAATCTTTTTTTACTGTAATATTAAAGTGTTTTTTTTATGCCAAGTGGATACTATGAATAGGGGGAAACCCTGTGGAAGAGCATTGAGGCCACTCTTTATTTTTGTCAATTATCTGTTCCCTGCCACCAGAGGGCACCACACACCACACTGACTATGTCATCATGGATTTCCCAAGATCCCCTCTGATCACCCAGTCACTATGTACTCACTCCATTACACATTGCACAGTATTGTTTGTTTGTTTGTACCTAGTGTCTTCATTGTTCCTTTTTTTCTGTGTTTTGACCTTAACCTGGACCTTGTGTTTTTAAATGTTTTCTGCCCGTCTCAACTCCTTTGCTTGTTTGCTGGAATACATTTTTTGGATTTTCCCTTTTAATAAAGCTGCACTTGGATCCGACCTTGCCTCCTGTGACCCCTGTTTGATACAATTATTACCCATAATCACATTCCACATGTCTATAAAAAAAATATAAGCACAGTTTTAAATGATATGTGTTGGGTGGAGCTGGGTAGATCATTTATGAATTGTTATCAGTAACCGATTACCGATGATATGACAAAATTTGTAGCTAGCAACGTAATCTCTTAAAAGAGTAAAAGAGTACACATGTTTATGAACGTAATCTGACTACTTTTAGATTACTTTTAGATTACTTTTGACATCTTGATTTAGAATCTTATTTGATGTAACATATACAGTATTTAAGCAGGATCATTTTTTACTATTTTGACACATATAACGAGGGAGAATATTCCATTCTTCATCACCAACGAGACCCTCGACATCTTTTTAAAGAACAGTAAGGACAAAATACTTACACTCATAACTTGTTGTTAGTGTTTACTGATAGTGAATAGTTTTCCCCTGAGTTTCCTTATAAAAAGGGTGTCTATTAGGGGTGTGACAAGATCTCATGCCACAAGATGTTGCAAGATTAAAATGTGACATGATATCAGCATGATGGAGTTTGTTGGTGAAATGAATTTTGAAGATGCCCTGCCACTTTTAAATAATATCATAATTCATAAAAATAGACCATAAATTACATTCATTCAAGCTTAACTTTCAAAATGCAACTATTTTGCATTTTGTGATGTTCAGTTGAATAAACAACACATTTTTTCATCAATTAGAATTACTTACAAATAGTGTAAAAATAATCTTTATTTGTGTCTTGTCTCATCACGTAAAATAAGTGTCACACCCCTAGTGTCTATAGATCCAGCCATCAAATGCTAAGTGCCGCTTTATTTTGCATCTCTGTGCGATTCCAAACCCCTCCCCTCTCTGCCAGAAAAAGCTTCAAGAATCACAGACAAAAAGTGGGTACGGAAAGTATTCAGATCCCCTCAAATTTTTCACTCTGTTATATTAGAGCCATTTGCTAAAATCATTTAAGTTCATTTGTTTTCCACATATAATGTACCCACAGCACCCCATATTGACAGAAAAACACAGAATTGTTGACATTTTTGCAGATTTATTAAAAAAGAAAAACTGTAATATCACATGGTCCTAAGTATTCAGACCCTTTGCTCAGTATTTAGTTGAAGCACCATTTTGATTTAATACAGCCATGGGTCTTTTTGGGAAAGATGCAACAAGTTTTTCACACCTGGATTTGGGGATCCTCTGCCATTCCTCCTTGCAGATCCTCTCCAGTTGTCAGGTTGGATGGTAAACATTGGTAGACAGCCATTTTTAGGTCTCTCCAGAGAAGATGCTCAAGTGGGTTTAAGTCAGGGCTCTGGCTGGGCCATTCAAGAACAGTCACCGAGTTGTTGTGAAGCCACTCCTTCGTTATTTTAGCTGTGTGCTTAGGGTCATTGTCTTGTTGGAAGGTAAACCTTCGGCCCAGTCTGAGGTCCTGAGCACTCTGGAGAAGGTTTTCGTCCAGGATATCCCTGTACTTGGCTGCACTCATCTTTCCCTCGATTGCAACCAGTCGTCCTGTCCCTGCAGCTGAAAAACACCCCCACAGCATGATGCTGCCACCACCATGCTTCACTGTTGGTACTGTATTGGACAGATGATGAGCAGTGCCTGGTTTTCTCCACTCATACCGCTTAGAATTAAGGCCAAATAGTCTCATCAGACCAGAGAATCTGATTTGTCACCATCTTGGAGTCCTTCAGGTGTTTTTTAGCAAACTCCATGCAGGATTTCATGCGTTTTGCACTGAGGAGAGTGTTCCGTCGGGCCACTCTGCCATAAAGCCCCAACGGTGGAGGGCTGCACTGATGGTTGACTTTCTACAACTTTCACCCATCTCCTGAATGCATCTCTGGAGCTCAGCCACAGTGATCTTTGGGTTCTTCTTTACCTCTCTCACCAAGGCTCTTCTCCCCTGATAGCTCAGCTTGGCCGGACGGCCAGCTCTAGGAAGGGTTCTGGTTGTCCCAAACGTTTTCCATTTAAGGATTATGTAGGCCACTGTGCTCTTAGGAACCTTAAGTGCAGCAGATTTTTTTTGTAACCTTGGCCAGATCTGTGCCTTGCCACAATTCTGTCTCTTAGCTCCTCAGGCAGTTCCTTTGACCTTATGATTCTCATTTGCTCTGACATGCACTGTGAGCTGTAAGGTCTTATATAGACAGGTGTGTGGCTTTCCTAATCAAGTCCAATCAGTATAATCAAACACAGCTGGACTCAAATGAAGGTGTAGAACCATCTCAAGGATGATCAGAAGAAATGAACAGCACCTGAGTTAAATATATGAGTGTCACAGCAAAGGGTCTGAATACTTAGGACCATGTGATATTTCAGTTTTTTTTTTTTTATAAATCTGCAAAAACGTCAACAATTCTGTGTTTTTCGGACAATATGGGTTGCTGTGTGCATTAATGAGGAAAAAAAATGATTCACAGTTTTTTTCATTTGCTAACATCCTTTTGTCCAATCTGTAATCACATTTTCAAAACTCTAAACACAATTAACACAACATCATTCTGTTGTGGCCATACCATTAACAAAATTCATGTTGGTTTCACACAAAATGCAATCAATTAACACGTTTGTAGAATGCCTACATTTTCTTTACATATAAGCATACCCAATACCAAAATCATGGATCTTTATAGTGTTTTTTACAAATGCTTAAACGCAGCATGCCAGAAATGAAGACCTATTGTTCCAAACCATAGATACAGTATAAAATCTCTACTTCTGCAACAATATCAGCTCCAAAGTATTGAAACAGATATTTTAAAAATATATTCATACAGCCGATAAGCATTTTTAGGGTAAATACTGATAATTAGAGTAAGCAATAGTTGATTCCAATCTCAATCAGAGACATAGCCAGGTGTTGAAGACTTCCCATTACATGGACATACACAATAAAAGGCAGTCTTCGGATTGGTTTAGTTCAAAGCAACACATAACAAAACAGAGAAGCAGAACAGGTGGGAGGAAACATGAGGACATTTGTGATTACATGGGACAATGTAGCATTCCACCATTCACATGCAATCACAAACGGTTTGCAGAACATCTAGTGATTTCCCTTTTTCGTCCTCCCTACTCTCCTTTCCTCAACCCCATTGAGGAATCTTTTTCTGCTTGGAGGTGGAAAATTTATGATCATCGGCCTCAAGACCAAATGTCCCTCCTGGATGCCATGGATGCTGGCTGCAGAGACATCTCAGTTGTGGACTGTCAGGGATGGATAAGGCATGCCAAGCGTTTCTATCCAAGGTGTATAGTGAGAGACAACATAAGATGTGATGTAGATGAGAACATGTGGCGAAATGCTGAAGATCATATAGATTAGAACAGGACTTTTTTTCTGGGCCTTTTTTTCTGTCATTTTGTTTTATTTTTGCACACTTTACTGTAAATCAAAGGCCATGTATGTTTGTCCTTGTTCTGTTTTGATCACTGACACCAATTTCATATTGCTAATAAAGTCTTCACTGCAGCAATTCTGTCGCTTACTGTTTTTTTTCCAGTTGTACATTCTATAAAGTATTGATGACTCCTTCACATTTAGATATTATGTTGTACACATCTAATGCACCATGAATTCTCTCTCTCTCACACACACACACACAACTGAATGAATGAAAAAAAATAGATTTCATACTGTATGTTCTATGCAGAAAGAACTGAAACATGACAAGTAATGCAGTTTTTGTAATGCCACCAACTGTTAGTATTTTGATAGTCATTGCTATATGATTGACTATGTATTCATGTTGGATAGAAAACGAGTGCTAAAGTTTTGACCGAAAGATTCGATTTTGAAACGGGTTTGCAGTGTTTTGATAGAGTTAGTGTATATTGAAAAAGTTTTTAAGGGTTTTGAAATGTAGAGTTTGTATTTATTTAACAAACTGTGGTTTTGGTCAGAAAATTAACTATTTGGCTAATTGTGTGATGTAGGTGTGTTGCTGTGTTAAGAGTTTAGAAAAAGTATTTTAAGAATTGGCAAACGCTTCTTAGCAATTGAAAAAAACTGTAAATGATTTTAGCAAATGGCTGCAATATAACAAAGAGTGAAAAATTTAAGGGGTCTGAATACTTTCCGTACCCACTGTATGTAAGTGTAGCTATGCGTATTAAAAGAATGTAGAAAATTGTTTGAAATAAAAAATAAAAAAATGAAGGGAAAAGCACTTAACTGTAAATAGCTTACAGCCGTTCTGTGAATAATATGTAATCCATAAAAAAGTAACTGTAGTCTGATGTACTATGAGTATTTTAAAATGTAGTTAAAGTCTACATAAAATGTAGTTTACATAAATGTAGAAATATGTACACGCCAGATCCCCATGCTTTGCAAACAAATGACGTCTGGTGGTGCCATTCCAAAAAGGTCAAAAATTGCTCTCACGTACCTTCTCTGGGTCGGTTCCACATTTGTGAAATGATCTGCCCGCGGCTACAAGATCAGCAGATTCTGTGGCCATCTTTAAGAATCGGCTGAAAACACATCTCTTCCGTCAGCACCTGACCAATCAGTTCTGACTTCCATCTCTTTCTACTCTTTCTTAGTGTGTTTGTCCTTGATCTTCATTACATTTAAAGGATTGGGTGTAAACAATTGACTCACACATAGATTGAGCTCCATCAGCAAATTCTGCACCTAACTTAGTCAGAAAGCTCCTGTCTATGCTGTTCTTCTGCCAAGGTTAATGGAAGCATCCAATTCCAGCTGTGTCCCAATTGATTGAAACCTGTATAGGAGCAGCAGCAGTTCATCGCCAGTCACACATAGCTATGATTAATTAGTAAATTTAAAAATAAAGGAACAAAAACATTGTGAATGTGAAGTTTTGTTTCATTTTCAAGTTTTGTACCACCAGTCCCAGTTTGTGTAAGTAAATGCACTGATATTAACAAATACAACCTTATTGAAAAGTGTTAAAGATGAGGTAACATACTTAGTTTCTACCAATCTCATAATCTTGAGTACCTATACAGTAGTATTGCATCTTCGAAGAGTATTTGGTTTGATCAAATTGATAAAAGACAGATAGCTGTGCGATTACTTCTGGAAAATGACGAGTGCCTAGAGGGGTGCAGGGGAGGGGTACGAAACTACAGCACAAAATACATCATCGCACTATAACTTTTAGCGCTGGGACAGCTCCATCGATCAGTTTCAAACGATCTCCAAATCCAGCGTTATATCCACCGTTCATATAACATTCATCATTGAAATGCAGTGAGCAAACAAACAAACACAGCTAAACGTCTGTCAACCGTGCGGAGCGCCATTGCTGGGCGTGCTCTTTCGCTCGCTAGATGACACGTGTGCGTGCTTTTCCGAGATAATTGTCCAATAAGGGACTAAGAACTCTTGTTACCAAATGGGCGAATTCATGTTCGGAAAACAGAACCTGTACGACACACTAGTGGAATGAAACGAGCACAGAAATACTATTTATTGCTTTTTTTGACAAGTTGACCATATTGAAAAGCCAGCACCTTTAACATAGTAAAGAAGTCAGAAGGCATGAAATAGCATGTTGTTATAAGCATGGAGGAAGAAGCCAATTGCAGGCAGCAGGGTAGTTAACAAAGAAACTTTAATAACAAAACAGCTAACAAAAGCCCACAATCGGAAATACAGGGCAAGATAGAAATAATAAATGACAGGTACACAGGAACTAGACTAACTATACGTAAACTGACAAAGACTTAATACAACACTTGACAAGATGACAATAGACTAATATTAAACTACACTTACTTTGACTAAGACTAGTGGAAATCTCAAAGGCTCGAATAGGACACAGACAACAGGACATGGAACAAAACGAACTAGCACAGGACAGCAGAAACGAGGGCATTAGGGAGACTACGAAAGGATAATTGACAAGGGAGCAGGTGTAGGGGATGACACACTGATGGGAAGGTAACGAGGAAACGAGATGGCGGGAACAAAGAAATTTAAGTGTTGTGTTCTCTTTAAGAAAAATGTCAATACAAATTTCGCAGTATCCAAGATGTCTTATGGGATTCCGATGACTGATCAAGTACCATTTGAAAGGCATAACAATACAGCAGAACAAACACACCCACACACAAGCCTTTGTAGTAATGAGCTTGTTCGTGACTTTCCCACAGTCTGGAAGAAAAATGACAGGGTCCAATCAAAGCCTCATACAGCACTTATCCATCTCTGGACAAAAAAATCTCTTATTCAAGAATACAATTACGACACACACATAAGAAAATTACAGTTGTCTGTCTCTGTGATGAGTCCTATAGATGACTTCACAAAATGTAAACACACCAGAACATGTTAAATCTTACAGGAAATATTAAAATGGCAGTCAAAAGTGCCCAGAACTGTTCGCTATAGATACCTTCTTCAAAATATCTTTTTTTGTGTTCAAAAGAACAAAGAAATATACCACTACTATATGGTAGTCAATGGTGGCCCAGAACTGTTTGGTTATAAGCATTCTTTCAAATATCTTTTTCTCTGTTCATCAGAACAAACACATGTATATAGATTTGGGTCAACTTGAGGGTGAGTACATGATGACAGAATTTTCATTTTGGGGTGAACTGTTCCTTCTGCATATTTATTGTCCTGTGCAAGACACATGTAATGAAAAATACACCGAAAACATCAATCCATCGCAAAATTCATCATACCGATGATTCAATCATATTGACTTTGATTGTGGTTTTGCGTGCTTTGTTATATAAATCGATGCTTTATCACACTACCACAGTTAAAGGCATTCACAATCACCTTGTTAAATGACCACACAGCACATATGAAAGCATGATACAAGACTGGTAGTGAACGTTTTCTGCTCACTTGTAGGTCTAACCCTGATGAGCTTGTTTTAATGAATGATTGTATGCGAGAGTATATGTGTACAACACTTATTTGTATTCAGTGCTGATCTCTGTTGCCAACAGACGGTCTAAATTTAGCCTCACGTGAGCCAGCAGGAAACAGGGGAGTAAAGCAGCTCCAAAAATAGCCCCAATCACTGTGTTCTTTGCTGTATCGTGTCTCTGTATCTTTTCGATGTTTCAGTTCGTCATCATTTGATCCTTGACGCAGTTTCCCGTGAATTCCTTTAAATTCTTATTGAATTTTTCTGGCTCATACCGCACGAGCATATTTAATATTAGTTGAATTGTTAATTTTTCATGCACAGTTTTATCGTTTTCTCTGAACATATCAATGAGTGTATTTCTAATGAAGAAGCAAAGTGTACTACTTTCTAGTGTCTGCTACAGATTTCCTGCCTGAGGTCTGTTTGCAAGTGCAAGTGTCGACTGATGGAAGCATTTTCTCAATTGAACCTCTAACCAGTTTAATGTTTTTCTTTTGAGCAAACAAACATTCATACAAGTAACAATACCTTTTTATACAACAACGTGCTATAAATGCTGAGTTATACTGTAATTTATTGATTTACCTTTTTGGGGGATTTTGTACAAGCATCTGTTCTTTGTCACCTGCTTGAATTTACATTTTGCAATTTGCTAAATTAATTTATAAAATATATATTGACTCAGGCTGTGTAAATAGTCTGTCACCACTTATTTTGCACTAAAGATGGAAATTATTTAAAGTTGCATTTCCTCCTCTCAATAATAAATCAGACATTTTGAACAGATTTTTCACGGTACAGGTGTTTCCTAGTCATTTCATCTCTTGCTGTGATCCAAATAATGATGCCATACATAGATAAACAGGTTGCCATGACGATGATACTTTAACTGCTTTTGAGCATTGTATTGATTGCAAGTTCAGAACATGAATGTTGAGTGTTTTAGTTCTCGAATGATAAAAAGTGAATGTTTGATGTTGATCGCAAATAAAATTGCAGACATGTTAAAAAAACATTCTGGTATGCTAATGAGCCCTGTGCATGTTAATGGGTTTTAAATGTGCACATTTTTTGATGTTTGCACACAGTGGATGGACAGAGCAAAATTGTATGCCTTCATGCACTATCAAAAAATTCCAGCTGCCAGAAATAAACAGTAAAATAGCCTTGCAGGTTTGTTTTGTAAAATTAGACGTTTCCCCATTTTTCTTGTAAAATTAGTATTTTTTGCTCCAATTTTGTGGTTTTTGACCGTATTTGAAAAATAAATTCCTAAACCAGGGCCGGACGGGGAAACAAATTCAGGCCGGGATATCCAACACTCATCCAGGTCACAAACCACAAATCTATTATTATTAAATATAGAATGCTTTGTAATCATCACAATGCGCCATCAATGCTTAATTATACTGACAGTGTATTTTTTATGAGCAAAATAAATACAGTTTGGCTTGAGAAAGTTTCAAGAAAACAAATTTTATCATGTGGCCAAACCACAAAAGCACGTTTAAATTATTTATACGACATTTCTATTTTAAAGTTAAGATTAATGCAATCTTGAGGTTTTATAATAAGACAACAAATACACATTATATGCTTAAATTGCATTTGTTAAGAGGATGCTGTCAATAATCTCTCCTTCACTGCTTTATGACTGTTTTCCCTTCGTTAAAAACATGAATGTCACTTTTTTGACTGTCCTTAAATTCACAAATATTGAATGCTCAGCGTCAAGCTCATTTTATGTGTCTTTTATGCTGTGCCGTATCAGATTCAAGTCACTAATGCTTGCCTACAGGACTATCACTGGATCTGCACCGGCTTACTTCCACACTCTCCTGCACTCCTACACCCCATCAAGATCCCTGCGTTCAGCAAACCAGCGGCGGCTTGTATTGCCTTCCCATAAGGGCAATAAATCGCTCTCCCGCTCTTTCTCATTCACAACTCCTTCCTGGTGGAACATTCTTCCTATCTCTGTCCGTTCAACCACATCTCTCACAACATTTAAAAAACTACTTGAAACCCATCTCTTCTGTGAATACTTGACAAAAAAAAAAGAGACTTTCTCTCAACAGGTAGTGGTCTAGCTTTTGTTGAAACCAGTAACTTTGTATTGGCACCTAATGTATTATGGCTCCTGTATGAACTATCGCTTATTGCTCCTAAACTCTTTGTAAGTCGCTTTGGATAAAAGGGTCTGCTAAATGACTAAATGTAAATTTCTATTGCTCATACTCAGAACTGTACATGGGCCCATTTATTCGCTGGGCATGCGCAGCACTCGTCCAGTTTTGAGCGAGAGCAAAATAAATCCACATGCAAGCGACGTACGTTTACGCTACAATAACATGCTATCGTCATTTGTCTGTAGAAAATGCAACAGCTGTCTGGCAGCAGACCAAATCAGTTGATAGGCCACCGGGAATTGTCCCGGTTCTCCCGATGGACAGTCCGGGCCTGTCCTAAATTCCTTATCTTATCCTAAATAAAGGATTGTTTTCAGCAGCTGGGACGCCAGAAATAAACTGTAAAAATACTGTTTTAAAATTATTTTTTTCTTCAGAAAATAACAGGAAAATTCTGTAAAATCCCTTTTTTTTTACAGTTGTCTTCAAGGGGCAGATTTACAAAACATTCTCAAGAAGAAAAGTCTACTTAACTGCCACATGTTTTATTCTAAATTTAAAAAGGTAGGAATGTTTCGTATTCCCGAAATATACTTCTTAAGACAGTTCTTAATATTTTTTCAGGATTGATTTACAAAGCAGGTCATTTTATTCTTATGAAAAAAATAAAGAAACTTGTTGGGAAAATATTTGAGAACTTCTTATAAGGAACATTCTCTTGAGCTTCCTATAATTTATCTAAAGAAGTGGCAAGAACGGAAAAAGTACATTTGACAAGAATAATACATTACAAACTTGAACTTGAGACATTTTAAAGTGATATACAAATCCTTATCTTTATTTTGCAGCTTTAAACAATACATTGTGTTGCCACTGGATGCAACTCAAATTGGAATTGCTTTGGAAAGAAATTAAAAGTGTACTCTCTTTTCTTATACACATTGAAGTACATATATACATTTATCATTTTGTTAATTTATAGTTTAAAGTAAGACAAATACACTTGGGGTAGGAAATAAAATGAACTTTTTAAAAAAGTGCAAGATAATGGAAAGTATCCATGTTACAGTACATAAGAAAAACAAACCTGTGTTAGATTTTGATAGCTGTTGAAAATTCACCTGCAAAAGCACTTCTGCTATCTCTCAACTCCTGTACGCAATGCAAAAATCTACAAATCATTAAAACCCAATATTAATAAAATCAATGATTTCCCGATTCATCATATTATAACTGACAAATTAACGGCACTATATCAAAATCTATTATTTAATCATTTACAGTAATCAATACACATGACCTATTTTAACACTTTTATGACTTTGATGCTCTAATCTGGATTTTACAGAATTTAGGTCACATGTGTTTGCAAAGAAATATACTTAAATATTTGATTTTAAATAAACCCATAATTTTATATTAACTTTTTTGTTTTGTTAAAAAAACAAGTCTTCATTTAGCAACTAACAAATGCTGAAGTTCAAATACCCGTCTTTTAATAAGCAGCACCACACAAATGAAGTCGATGTAAATTTATATCCGGCTAGGACAAACACCCCTTTTCCATCATTCAACAAACTTCACGCTGAGACACAGGCCACAGTTAAAGGGTGGAACTTAAGTAAGTCAATAATTTAATACAATCTGTTAAACTTTCCACAGTTGGGTTTCCATTTACAGAGACATAAACAAGTAAATGGAGGAAGTAACCATTTACGAAAAGCATGTGTAAAAATGTCAATAAAAAGCTACATACAAATAGCTACCTATATTGAATGTATAAATAAATAAATACGAGCTCTTCTTTGGAATGAAACTGACAATGCAGTGACAGTGCAATATAATATACACAATGCAATAAAAAAAAAATGTGGGGAGAATAATATGTTCAATAGAGTTAGGTTGTCTCTGAAAACAAGATTCCACCAGCATAGAATTCACATTTTTTCAATTATTTTGGGATACAGACTCACTGGAACCCTGAATCCATACGCACAAGCAGTGTCAGATGCTATTTACAAAACAGAGCTGAAGTTTTGTTTAGATTGTCGTAGAGCGAGGAACAAATGTAATATAGCTACATTAATATATAATGATACAAACTTTGTCTTGGTTCAAGCAGGTAAACGCTTCCAGGACTATAATCTGCTATAATGAATGGCTCTGTGAAATAAGGTTTAAGGTTTGATTTCCATGGCACAAATTGATCAACTGGCAGTTGGATCAATACTTGAAGAGATTTGAATAGAGGCCTATCCAACATACAAACATCTTTCCATTTACTAAAGCAACTTTTGAGAAAATGCATTTATGTAGCTGAGACATGTTTATTCACAGCTCACTGATTTCTTTTAAAAAGTTTCAAAGGTAAAAAACTAAAACTTAAAATATTTTCAATAACATTGAAGTCCATT
Organism: Triplophysa dalaica; assembly: GCF_015846415.1. Taxonomy (NCBI): domain Eukaryota; kingdom Metazoa; phylum Chordata; class Actinopteri; order Cypriniformes; family Nemacheilidae; genus Triplophysa; species Triplophysa dalaica. The sequence continues at coordinate 8,577,816 of NC_079554.1, read as the reverse complement.
AAAAAAGCTTTGTTTTACAAAAAATGATAACCTTAAAAAAGCCATCATTAAAACCATTTACACACATTAGTTGCACATTAGACACGCACATCTTTTCTGTTACTTGTTGTTTAGGCGAAAGTGTGTTAGAAAGTGTGTTATTTATGTGCATATATGTAGACAACACACACAGATACAGTAAACTAAGACTGTTAATACATTAACACATGCAGTTCATTTCATTTGTTGAAAGCCAGATTAATTTTTTTTATGGCTTTGGGCTTCTGTTTTTGTAGGGTAAGTGTTTTAACTATTTTCCAAGTGAGTTTTGTAGCATTTCGTTAAATTTAGAGTCGTCCACACAACTGTTTAACCTTTTAATAACACAAAAGCTTAAAAGTGAATGCATCAACACGTTTACTATTATATGACAAGATTGTGATTAAATACTTGAATTTACTGACAGCCCTATATAAACACACCCAAGCACAGGCCCAGGTCTTATGGTTTGCCATTTTTGGCAGATTTGCCGTTAGCAGGCACCGTTTCCAAGGTGATCTCCAGACTGTCAATCTCAGAGCATTTCCGCCCCCTCACGATCACCCGCACTGACTTCCTGCCCTCCATCGACTGGCTCTTTGGTCTTCGTTCCTTCATTGAGCTGGGTTCAGGTTCGGGTTCGGTGCTATCCTGTAGAGACAGCTGCACGATGTTCACGTTGAGGGGACAGTGGTGTGGGTAGTGTTTGAACTGTTCAAATGGGTCGTTGCAGCTTTCACAAGTACAGTAGCTCGACCCTACAGCTACCTTAGGCTCAGAAACAGATTGGCCCTTGTGCCGCAGACTGAGGGCCAACGATGGCCTGTAGCTGCAGCGTGAAAAACAAAGGAAGTGGTGAACGCAAATCCCACGCAGGGAGCTCATGTCCTTCCAGAGTAGGTGGCGGAAATTGGGTTTGAGCAAGAGGTAGATGAGGGGGTTGAAAAGGGTGGAGGATTTCGCAAACATGGCGGGTATGGCGAAGGCCATGGGTGGGATGTCGTCGAAATGTCCGAACGCCGCCCACATTGACACGAATGCATATGGACTCCATGCACTGAAGAACCCTGTACATACTGCCACGCTGAGCTGGAGAAAGAGGGAGTTATGCAAGCGAGAAGAGAGAAGAAAACATTGTAGAGAAGTTCCTGAACATAATCAGGATTAGTAATGTCTGTGATCCGTACTGGTCAAAAATGTGGACACATCTACTCGTTCTTTATTATTACTATTTGCTGTGTTTCGACTAATTTAAAGTAATTAAAATAATTTAATTGAATCATTTTTTCGCCTGTTTTTTTATATTCTGTCTCTATCAGATAAAATAAACCTACCATAAAAATGTTAAAACATTATCTTTGGTTAAGCCTACATCAAGGCCAAAACCTGTTGTGAGACATACGTGAGTTAACTGTGTCCAACCTTCTGACTAGTACTGTACGCCCAAACCTCTCTTTGCACATACCTTCACTATGATGGTCTGGATGTTGCCCATGCGTGTCTTTGCTGTGATGTGCTGCTCCACAGCTCTACGGGAGTCTCGGACCGTGAGCAGTATGCGTGTGTAGGAGACGACGATGATGGTGCATGGCAGCAGGTAGCAGGCGATGAAGAGTACAGTGATGTATGAGCGGGCGATGGAGTCGTGATTGGACAGTTCCCAGTCGATACAGCAAGCCGTGCCGTAGGGTTCAGGGCCGTACCGTCCCCAGTAAGCGAGGGGGGAGCATGCAAACACGAGCGCGTAGGCCCAGGCACACCCTATCAGCACGCGACCGTGCTCGTAGCTGAACCCGTTACCTACAGGCATACAGATATACACATACACATTATAAAAGACACTGAATACACATTTTACAATGAATGCAAATTTAACAGGTGTGTGAAGGGTATGAAATTAGAATGTGCCAAATGAGACCAAACCTTGGCTTTGGCAGGAAGAAATGATACTTGCCAAACTTAAAATTCAAATTAAACTATTAACTAAAAAACATTTTTTCTCACGGATCTCTATAAACTTTTTTACCAACAAGTGGAAAAATTCAGATAATACTTATATAATGATATTAAGGTGCATGCTGACACATGGAATATTCCTTACATCAGGCATCCGAGATGGCTATTTTGGCATGGCAATAGATATAGTTTCACTTACAGAAGAGGGCCAGCTCAGGAAAAAATCATATCATATGGATAGAAATATTTGTATTTTATATAAATTACATGGTTCTTGTCCATTTTTAAGTATATATGGCTGGTAAACCAGCCTATTCTGAACCCTGTGTGTGTTTTCTTACCATGCATCGGATAACAGACTTTCAGGCAGCAAACAACGCTGAGAATAGTAAGAGTGGTCAGAGAGCAGATCCCGAACAAAACCCCACAGAAGGCGTAGATTAGACACACTGTCCTTCCATACAGCCACCTGTAACCACACACAGCGATCTTACAAACACAAGTTCTTCAGTGGCCCATGATCGACTGCTTGAGGCTGTTTACAAATGAAATGTGTAATCATACAGTGTAAAACCATAGGAAACAGATATTAGCACGGGTGCGTGAAGCTTTGTTGATTGTAAAGGGAATGGTTGGTTCCGACATTTGGTTCGTATCCAGTATAGAGATTGACTGGTAAAATCAGAATATTGCTATTTGGTTTCTGCTGAAAATATACATAGATGTTTTACTAAAGAACAGGAAAATAAAAAGCCCATGTTAAATGGTTTGAAACATTAAAATATATGTGACACTGGACTACTAAACCAGTCATAAGTAGCAATGGTATATTTGCAGCTATATTCAAAAATATAAAATGATGGATTATTCTTTTATGGCAAAAATCATTAGGGTATTAAATTCAAACTCATATAGCACTTTTAACAATTTTCATTGTTGAAAAGAAGTTTACATCATATTTAAAAAAGGGTAAAATTAAAGACAGTATGGTATTAAGATAAATAGTATAATTGCAAGTTTCTTCTTACCAACGGCCTGCTGCAGCGCCTCTACTGGACAACTTTAAAAGCAATTTTCTCAATATTGAGTTTCTGTTGCACCCTCAGATTCCAGATTTTCAAATAGTTGTATCTCAACAAACCATGTATCAATGTAAAACTCATTTATTCAGCAAATCTCAATTTCAAGATAGTCACCTTATATAAATAACTTATCTATGCTTTTGTTTGCTGTTTTAGTCATTTACGTGAGCGCAAATCTTAATGCTACAGCTTATAATGATATTCTAAAGATTTGTGTGCTTCTTACTTTATAGCCACAATTTGGGGAGTGGACTTGAAAAGATAGATTCAGTCTAGTGTAAAAGACCATCACTAGTTTGCATAAAGTCGAGACCTGAACCCAGCTGAACACCTTTGATTCAAACACTCATCAAGCAAAGCCATCAATGATTTTAACACAAAGCTACAGTCATTTCAGAACAGAAATTAGTATAAGTATTCAAATCTAAACTTACATCACATGACAGCAGTTTGAAGTTACTGATAGCTACGCTCAGTTACATTCCCTGGTTATAATATTCCTCTGTTGTCTGATATTGCTCACAAAATAAAAACAAATTGGACAGTTTCAGCACATGACATTTCCTAAATCACAACTAATAAATTCTCCATATTCTTCATAAACATTGTAACTTTTAGTCAAGGTTACTGAGTGCAGCTGCGAGACGTCAGAGGAGATCTGGCCCTCCCGGCTGAAACTAGTTTCTACCGAGGTTTTATTTTCTCAATTTATTTTTCATTGGAGTTTGGGTTCCTCGCCACAGGGCAGTGCTGGCTTGCTCACCCGAAGACTGCATTTATTAGATATTTCCTAGAAAGATCTTTCTTGTTCTATAAACACCCTGTTTTACCTTTTCTGTGTTTTTCAGTTTTCTTATTGTCTCCTGTAAAGTTGCTTTGGAACAATGCACATTGTGAAAAGCGCTATACTGTAAATAAAATAAAATTGAATTGAACAAGAACTGTTGTAACAAAGATGGAAATAAAATTCTTTAATATGGTATAGAATTAATATTTGTTTTGATAGGAAATACTGGAATAGATAAACTTGTTTATTAGAAGGGGTGTCTCAATACTTTTGTTCATATAGTGTATACCGTATATCTGACAAAGCATGAGGATGAGTAAATTTTCATTTTTGGCTGAACTATTTCTTTAAACCTTTATTTTTTTAAGAATAACATCTCAGACACTACAGATTCTGTGTGAAGTGGTTGCAGTTGTTATCACAGTAAATAACAGTCTGACACTGAAGACTGTGGCCTGGATTCATGTGAGATGTTTTCTTTGTGAATGTGAGAAGCTGTTGGATTCAGCCTGTCTTTATTCTTTCTATGTCTGCACACATCATTATTCTTTATAAGTTTGTGGACAGATTCCACTTGATGGAGTACTTAACTGTGACCATGAGCCTGTAGAGGCTCAATAGATCATTTCCCACTATCACTGCTTTGTGTTAGTCAAAACCAAAATTAATATCACCCTCTTTCTTGTCTTTCATATAGTTTCTTCAGATAAAGTCATACCTGTGGGCGAGGCTGGATGTGACAGCGAGGGGGTACAGGCTGACGGTCATGCCCAGGTCACTGATGGCCAGGTTTATAATAAAGAACTCAGCTGGTTTCAAGAGGTGCTTCTTTTTGTAGGACACATAGAGCAGCATGCTGTTTCCGCAGAGTGAACATACTCCTACAAAACACATAAACTGTGTTATGAACATGTGCAATGATGAATTTTAGTGCAGAACCATTTTTCATTTCAACCAACATATTCATTTAGATAATCCTAATAAAGTTGCAGAAAATACATTTGGTATCATATGTTCCAGAAATGAGGTTGTGTAAATATTTGAGACTTGATCACAGTAACTTTTGACATCTTTTTAGGAATAAGCTGATGACTTGAAACAAGCAAAGAAATAAGCCCTCTCGATTTTTTTCAGCGGGGCTTTCCATAAACAAAATTGTTAAAGATACAAAATATTCTAATATTGATGTCATGAAAGTTAAAGGTTTGTGTAACATGTATTTACTGCTTAATAGATATTGCCTCATAGCTGTATCTTGCTCATGATTATTTTAGATTGAAGCTGAAAATTCAAATGGGATTTTTACTTTTATAACAATAACTTGAAGAAATATTCAGACTTTAGGATTAATAAACCACCAGGTTTCTCACACTAGATTACATCAGGAAATAAAAGGATTATAAATGATTTTCAGGTCTATTAAACTCAACTGACAGAACTTTCACTTGACTCTGGCTTTTGAACACAAAACTAGTATCCTGTAAGGAGATCTCATTAAATTTACAACTATGGTGTCTAAAATGCTCTCTGATCCCTTCCTTCAAGGCTTTGATGAATGCAACTTTGAAAAGAGTCCATTCAACACTAAAATATGCACGCAACACATAAAGAACAGTCTCATTCCATTACATATGGCTGACATGTCAATTACACAGCTCAGAAATAAATAAGGAATAAATAATAATAATAATTGGTTTCATTTACAGTATATAGTGCCGTCCTCTAAGAGTATTAAGTGGGGAAGGTGGGCGTCCTGGAGGCTGGTGCAGGGAACACAGGACATGGTGGGATGGGAGGCCTCCAGGACGATATACCTGGCTCGGGAAGCCTGGAGGGCGCCGGCCGCTCGGGAGGCCTGGAGGGTGCCGGCCGCTCGGGAGGCCTGGAGGGTGCCGGCCAATCGGGCCATCCCACCCGTATGGCGCCCTCCCAAAAAATATGGAAGGCCGGACGGGACCGGCTGGAAGGCCTCTGGAAGGCCGGACGGGACCGGCTGGAAGGCCTCTGGAAGGCCGGACGGGACAGGCTGGAAGGGCATTGGAAGTCCGGATGGGACCACCTCGTGGGGCTCTGGAAGGCCGGACGGGACCGGCTCCGAGAGCAACAAATAGCCGGACGGGACCGCTCGAGGGGAACTGGAAGGCCAAACGGAACCGGCTCGGAGACGACTGGATTACTGCGGGCTCTGTCTTCGGTGGAGGACTCCGGGGTGCGGTGAGTTGGGTCGCTCAACAAGTGTTTGGATGAGGCTGATAAACTCCCCAACGGGTCCGTCCCTAAACTCGGGCTCCAGACACCGAATGAGAGTCATCATCCAACCCCATCACTAAGCACGTGTTCAGGGAGCGATCGTCCCAACTAACCTGATGGCTTAGCAAGATCATTCTAATAAATAATATCCAATTAATAAATAAGCAAATGCAGTCTCCCGGTGAGCAAGCCAACACTGCCCTGCTGTGGCGAGGAACCCAAACTCCAATGATTGATTAATGGAGAAAAAAAACCTCGGGAGAAACCAGGCTCAGCTGGGAGGCCCAGATCCCCTCTGACGTGTCACAGCTGCACTCAGTCACCCCGACCAAAAGCCGTGCAGGTTCAACCCGGTCCCACTCCACGATCGACACCAGAAAACAGAGGAACAACCAGGGAAAATAGTAATGGCATGTTGTAGCTTTATTCCTCTGTTGTCCGACATCGACCACAAAACAAGGCCAAACCAGACCCACACAGCCCCAGCAGATGAATCCCCACAACCAATGAGCCCCCCCACTCCCAACAAACACCCACCCAACAACCTCCAATCAGGGCCACTGAATGCAGCTATAACTTCAAACTGCTGACATGTGATGTAAGTTTAGCTTTAAATAACAAGTATTGTAAGTAGTCCGTCTTTGCTCTTGGTTGGGGATGTAGTGGTCTGAGCTGGGATGTTCAGATGGTTGTATTTTTCTTGGGTGGTGGTGGAATCACCTTAGATGGAGCTGGGATGGTCAGTCAGTCTGCAGCTGTAGCTGGCCTAATCTCTAGTTGGGGATGGGCATATGTCAATCATCTGGACCTGGCGGAATTTCTCACTACCTCGGGGTGGGCATCCCGAGGCGGAGGCAGAAGGAGAATAATTAGCATAGCTGCTGTTCATTAACTATGCATTAAGTGAAAGCTTGGCTGAAAAGATGTGTCTTTAATCTAGATTTAAATTGGGAGAGTGTGTCTGACCCTCGAATAGTATTAGGAAGGCTATTCCAGAGTTTAGGTGCTACGTATGAGAAAGCTCGACCCCCTTTGGTGGATTTAGTTATTCTAGGTGTTTTCAAAAGTTTTGAGTTTTGAGATCGTAGAGAGCATGATGGGTTGTAATGTGATAAAAGCTCAGTTAAGTAAGTAGGGGCTAAACCGTTTAAAGCTTTAAATAAAATAACTGTGTGCATTAGTCAATGTACTGGACAACCATGTGCGCAATTTCCTGGAACAATAAATTGTGGCACCCAGAGAAACGGGATATAAGTGAAATGTTTATGAAGGACAGAAGGACAACTGTAGCCAGCAGTGTTTGCTGTTGGAGCAATAGCAGCAAAGTAATTTGTTACAAAGTAGACTGTGGGTATAAGTATCGTCTGTCCCAATTTTGAGGGCTTTCTTCTACATAAGCAAATCAAGCTCTGAAACAGAGCATCCAATGTGTTCAAATGTGTGCAATTCATTCTTACTGAATTTCCACCAACACTTGGCGGCTCTGAAAACCACAAATCCAAACTGTGTGGATGTGTAAATGTGCTTGCATAAACACTCGCATCACAACCCCATCAGAACACACTGTCTGAAGGTACTGAGAATACAGAACTACTGCGATGTCTGAGAATATTTTTCACTACCTTCAGTATGGATCAGAGTACATCGAATACTACAGTACTTAAAAGTATACCTAAATGAAATTTGTTTTATCATACTCACCCTAACCATAAACCCTGGTCCCCATTGACTTTAAAAGCCAAAAAAACACAGAGAGACTTCCCTCAATATCGTCACATACAAGTCGCATACAAGTTTTGAAAAATAAGAATGAATGATTGAAAACAGAGTTTGTGTTTTTGCGTGAACTATCGTGATGTACACTTTCCTTAGTAGCTTTCTTTAAGGGATTTAGTTGCACACATAGACCTAGTTCTTCTGGAATGCTTCCCCCTTGAATTTTACTGGCGACCATATTATCACCATTTACACATACACTGTATGCACTTGCTCACATTAGATGAATATATAAATGAATTGATTATCTTACCAAACAAGGAATAAACCACGCCCACTGCGATGTCAGCAGCCACTGGTATGTTGGACTGGAAGGTGCTGTTGTCCAGTCCTTGCATCTGCAACAATCACACAAACAGAGTTTATTCACCCTTTTATTATAATTCTACAAATTCTATAAATATAATTCTATAAATCTTTTTTTTATTTAGTTTGTTTAATATTCAGGTGGTTAAGACTTTGAACATCGTTGTGGGGACCTGTGTGAGTCAAAGTGTGTGATGCAATGTACTATAAAGGCTGAGTTGGGTCAACTGTTGTTCATTTGCCTCTCTGGAGAGAGTAATAATCCAGCACCTACACTCCATTCTTGTTCTACAAATCCATACAATGACTAAAAGGGCATTTTCTTTACGTCTTTACACATATATTTCTTTGAGATACCAAGATAAAGATAAATCATATTGTGATTTTGAACACATATTTATGACAAAAAATACACAGTATATAAGATTTTAAATTTAAATACGCTGCATTTGTGTGTAAACTAAAAAAATTCACACAGACCGAACAGATGGTTAGATGTTAATTCAAATGTATTTATATAGTGCTTTTTCACAAGTTTACATTGTTTTAAAGCAGCTCCACAAGGAAATAAAGAAATAAATGTATTATATACATATGGTACAAAATACAAGTGCATTGGCTTTAACGACCATAAAAAGGTGACATATCACAAGACAAAGAAAGAACATTGTATTCTAGGCTATTATAAAAAGGTGCTAGATGTGTTTCAACTATTTTTTTAAATAACATACCTGGCTTCACTTTATAATATTTCTGCACTTACCCTCAGGCTAAAGAGAGTGTAAGATCGTTACAAACATAAAAATGCAGTCACTGTAGGTTGCCGAGGCAAGCTCTTACAGGTGGGTATGTCCATACACAGCCAAGAGATGCATAGATCTGTATTATTTTACATTTCATTGCAAGCAGACACTTCCTGATTTAAAAAAATTGCTTGCGTGCTGTGAATACGGTGGAAACCTCTTCTATGGACTGACATAACCAGTGTTGGGTGAAACTAGTTACTAAGTAATTAGTTATTGTAATTAAATTACTTTTCCCTTTAAAAAAGTAAGGGATTACTCTTCTTTTTTCTGTAATTTAATTACAGTTGCTTCTGATGTAATTGAACTAAATACTGCGTAAAATATATACAATAGTGGAAATGACGTCAAAAATACAAGTCTAATTTTAAATATATATTTTTTATGTATCTGTCAGGGTTTGAGAGGCAAAAGAACCCAGATGCAGGCAGATGATGATGACGGTTTTATTTGAACACAAAACAGGATCAAAATAAAAGCTCACAAGCCTCTCAAACCCTGACAGAATGAATGACCCATCACTAAACCCAGTAGGCAGTATAAACTGTTTGCGATCCCGCCAGGCGCGCCACCTCTGCAGTATCCGCCAAGGAAATGACGACCTGGGGACCTATGTGGATAGGTTCCTGGATGCCGCAAAGGAGGTGGTCTTTGGGGAGGCGGAATTGGCCGTGTTGTTCAGCCACAACGGTTTTATTTGAACACAAAACAGGATCAAAATAAAAGCTCACAATGGGGGGTGAAAAAGACAAGGCTAAATAATATATAAAACAACAAGAAACGAAAAGACTTCCCACGAGGGGGCAAAAACAAAATCAAAACAAATCGACACAGCGTCACAAAACAACAGGCAAGGCACGGTATTCACAGAGAAGGTAATGCACAGGTAAGGCAAGACACAACACGGTACAATACAAACAAAGTACAATGAAGGAGCACAGGACAATGAACACGAGGAGGTTTTAAAACGAGACTGACAAAGGATAATTAACAAGGGGCAGGTGTGGGTAACTAATCACATATGGGAAGGTAACAAGGAAACGAGATGGCGGGAACACGGACGCAGACCGGAGAGAGAGTATAGAAGAGCACTAGGTAAACTATGCTCTCTCTTCACACGCGACCTGGGGTTCTGCCATGGCTCTGCCCCAAGACCAAGAATAGACATGACAAGATGTCGGAACCATGACATAAGCCCCGCCTTAAAGAACACCTCGTCAAGGGGAAGACTAATGAGACAAGACTGACTGGGTAACAGACAAAACAAGGTGAAACATGGCAAACAAGATTAAGGGCAAACAAGAGTACAAGATAATAGGCTTGGGGTGCTACAACAAAAACAACAAACAAGGGAGGGATGGCGAGGGCTAACAAGAGTACATGGGGGTTTCAGAAGGGTTTTGGCTAGGTTGGGGCGGGACAGTCTTAGACCTGGGCGGCACTCGGCAGTGCGAAGCCCCGGAGGGCTTGACAGGAGGAGTTCTGGGGGGAGCAGTCTTGGTCCCCGGCTGGAATGCCGGGCTGGCACCCGAATGGAATGTCGGGCTGGCTCCCGAATGGAATGTCGTGCTGGCCCCCGAATGGAATGTCGGGCTGGGCCCTGAATGGAATGTCGGGCTGGGCCCCGGCTGGAATGTTGGGCAGGCCCCTGGCTGGACAACTGGCTGCATGCCGGATTGGACCCCGGCTGGAATGCCGGACTGGACCCCGAATGGAATGCCGAATTAGACACTGGAACACGGACTGGAAGGCCGGCTGGCTCACGGACTGGATTGCCGGCTGGCACACGGACTGGATCGCCTGCTGGCACACGGACTGGATCGCCGGCTGGCAAACGGACTGGATCGCCGGCTGGCACATGGACTGGACCGCGGCTGGGAAGTGCTCTCTGGCGGCTGGGCTGCGCTCTCTGGCGGCTGTACAGGACTTGCGACCACCGGACTTGGATTCACCGGAACTGGGACCACCGGTTGCTGGACCGGACTGGGTGCCGATTGCTGGACCGGACTGGGTGCCGATTGTCGGACCGGACTGGATGCCGGTTGCTGGATCGGACTGGGGACACGACATCGAAGTCCAGCGGTCTCAGCATCCTCATCTCCGCCGGCAATAGAGGATTCCTGAGGCCGTGGCTGAACAACACGGCCAATTCCGCCTCCCCAAAGACCACCTCCTCTGCGGCATCCAGGAACCTATCCACATAGGACTCCAGGTCGTCATTTCCTTGGCGGATACTGCAGAGGTGGCGCGCCTGGCGGGATCGCAAACAGTTTATATTGCCTACTGGGTTTAGTGATGGGTCATTCATTCTGTCAGGGTTTGAGAGGCAGAAGAACCCAGATGCAGGCAGACGGGGATGACGGGTAAACAAAGGTTTTATTTTAACACAAAACAGGATCAAAATAAAAGCCCACAATGGGGGTGACAAAGACAAGACTAAATAATATCTAAATCGACAAGAAACCAAAATGAGGGGGCAACAACTAAATCAAAACAAACCGACACACATCACAAAACAACAGGCAAGGCATTTACAGATAAGAAATGCACGGGTAAGGCAAGACACGACACGACACGGTACAATACCAACTAAAGTACAATGAACGAGCACAGGACAATGAACACGAGGATTTTTTAAAGGGAGACAGACAAAGGGTAATTAACAAGGGGCAGGTGTGGGTAATGAATCACATATGGGAAGGTAACAAGGAAACGAGATGGCGGGAACAGGGACGCGGACCGGAGAGAGAGTTTAGAAGAGCGCTAGGTAAACTATCGCTCTCTCTCCACATGAAACCTAAGGCTATGTCATGGCTCCGCCCCAAGACCAAAATAGACATAACAAGATGGCGGAACCATGACAGTATCCTTTGTATACTTTGGTCATTTAATAAGAATAATTTATGCAGTTATTTGAATGAATTAAACAAGTTTCATCCTTGAATCAATGGTAATCAAGGTTGATATCATAGAATATAGGAAGCAATTAATAATAAGTAATGAAAAACTTTTTGGAGAGAGTAATTTGCACAGTAATCTAATTACACTATTGAATATGTAATAAGTAACTAGTAATTCATTACTTTTTCAGAGTATTTTACCCAACACTGGACATAATCTCATGGCAATATCAGCAAATCTGTATGATTTGGATTCTTATCTCATTTATGCATTTTTGCTAAATCTGCTTGCCAACCAGTGACTGTTATGGGGTGAAGCAACATGCTTGATTCTGTCTAAAAAATATGTTTTATCTTGCAATTTCAAAATTAAAATACAAAATTACCACCTCGTAAAATATTTACATTTGCCTGTGAGATAAGGTTAAATAAAAACGCTTTTATGCAATTATTAGTGTATAAGACCCAATCCCTTAATTCACTGCACAGAAAAGTTAATTACATCAGGTATTCACATGACCAAAGACCAAATGCTAAACCCCAGAGCTAATGTAATGAGTGCCAAGTGAATAAATTAACAAAACTAGATATTCCTCTGAAATTACTTTATTTCACACCTGTAATACACGATTTTTCAAGCGACCGGCCTGGGGTATTTGATGACGTACATCTATAAACTTCCTTTGCATTAAGTTTTTTTCTTACACCATGTCTGCTGTATGGAATGAGACTGCTAGAGATCATGTATGAAGGCATAGAGCCACATTAATGACAACAGGGCAGAGGCAGTCAAGCAGAACTGTAAATGCATGTGGTTTAACACACAAGAGATCAGCTCCTGGTATGGCGAGCATGTGACTCAAATGATAAGACTTAAAGGCCAAGATAAAAATAAATAGAAACGCAGAAGTATGAAAAACTAGCTATAGACCAGGACAAAGCCTATCATAAACTAATACATATTGTTATGTGTTCAGTTTTTTGGTAGATGTATATATTTGTACAAACCAGCTTTATCAATGACCCGACTTGTTTTTTACACGTTGACCATCTTGAGCATGAGAAGACAGCACGTTTAACATTGTAACGAAGTCAGAATGCATGATTCATTGTTGCAGCAAACCTTTAAACATTTTAGAATCTTCTTACAAAATTTGACAAAAATACAATTGTGCAACACTGTAAAGGCCCTGGTCATTCTTGCATTGATTTCATGCGCATGAATAAGCATGAATGCGACAGAGAGGAAACGCAAGCCTGTCCAAGGATATTATGCATTTCGCTGGGTTGCAAAGTTAAATTTTGGTGAACTTATTAACATAAATAAGTGAGACCAATAGAAGATCAAAAGGTCACAATGTGACCTCTCGGTAGAGAAATTTAAAAGACGATGGAATCACTCCGGCCCATTTTTGCAGAACCGTCCAAACGAAATTTGTATGTTCAAAGTCTAGTGTAACCGAAGTCTTTTCTTACAAAATTTTGAACATTGGTAAATTGTAAAATAAATTGAAACATATAAATCTATTTGGATTAGATTAGTTTTCCCATTTTTCTCTTTAATGTAAATACATTTAAAAGTGTAAAATAGTTTTCAGAATTTACTTGTAAAGTCAATTTGATTGTCGTAAAGTTGCCGCAAACAACAGTGTCAAATATTGCTTTTTTACATTACAAAACTAACATTTTATTTAAAAAAAAATGCGTTCAGACTAGGTCTGAAAATGGATAAAAAGCAGCCATTGAAAGCCCAGAATAGCTGGGAATTCCTTCAAGACTGTTTAAAAAAGAATCTCAATGTGATACCTCAAGTGGCTAGCAGATATAAAGCAGAAAGAAAAAAAGATATATATTTCTGCAAATTCTAGGTAAATAATGAAGGTGCTAAAAATGAAACAGTTTAGATTTTTTTGGAGGGATTTTTTTAGTTTACAACCAGTGCCACAAAACAAGAGTTGTGAGATACTTTGATCTCACACTGACAAAGAAGCATGATCCATGAGGATGTCAATAATTCCAAACAATTCCACACGATCTACTGTATATGCAAAAAACCAAGTGGGACAGACAGCAGCATGTGACAATTTTAGCTAAATTTCAAGATGTTGTGTGGTGTGATTACAGCACTGACTACATTTACAGCAGCGTTTTGTCTGTGGATTGATAGGAAGATAACATGAATCTGTATTTTCTGTGTTCATTTTTAAAGGGAAGAGTATGTCAAATGGATTACATTTACAGCATGTAACCTTTAATATGTTAAAATGTTAAAACGCACAATCATTAAATATCAATGATTGAAGCAACTACGCAATTTAACCAAACAAAGACCTTTGTGCCATGAACAAGGTAACCAACTGCAGTCAACAAAACATGTTATATACTGAAGGTAGACTTACTTGAACGGGCAGTCTTTATAGAAAAACTCATTCGACCTCCAACTGTGACTGAAAGATGTCAGAAAGTAGTCCAAGAAAGGCATAATTGCTTTCTTGCTTTTATGACAACAGTGGAAGAAAAAGACATCTGGACACCTTGTAAGAAGCGCTCAATGAACTTCAATGCATGAAGATCAACTTAGAAGCGAGTGTGTTTTGAGAATCACTGAAATGTTCAACAGCACATTCAATCCTTCCAATGGAAGTTTATGGGAGTGACAACACTAACTCCAAAACACGACATTATTCAATAGTTCTGATTTCAGTTATTGTGGAAAAATATTAATTTAAAGAATGAGAATATATAAAATTTGATGAAAACGGAAGCTGTGTGTGCCATGATTTCCTCTGCACTCATCACACTTAGCCTACCAGAAATATAGACTTTCTGTACTGCTAATTTTGCATTAGCAAGTGTTAGCATGGGAGCTACATCGGCATTGATCCTGACGTTACCCCTTTTGAAACAAACAGCATATGCTGGTTTTTATTCTGGATTGCTGGTTTGTACTGGTTAAAGCTGGTCGTGTGCTAGTTAAAGCTGATCTTTAGCTGGTTTAAGCAGGTCAAACCAGCATCAAAACATATCTAACCCAGTATTTGATGGTTTGGTATGTTTCGATGCTGGTTTGCTGGTTTAAGCTGGTCATGTGCTGGCACAAGCTGTTCCTTAACTGGTCATGTGCTGGTCCATAGCTCATTAAATCAGATCAAACCAGCATCAACACATTACCAACCCAGCATTTGCTGTTTTTTCAACGGGGACAAGATGATCCATAAACAAATATGGGGTTAAAATAAATAAACAGTGCTGGAAATGGCAGAGATTCACGGGGGGACTCAAGTTGGGGACATTTTTTATCATTTTAACCACAGATGCAGAATATGCCACTTTATTTATCTATAAAATGTGCTTTTTGTTCTTATTATATATAAAATAAAGAAATTCTCTACATTTTGAGGTGGAATGTATAAAAACAAGAATGATTTTGAAGGTAAATATGATCAGACAAATTACAACCGCAAAAGTTTTCACCTCATCTGGCATATGACTGGCATCAGCCTTCCCATTTCAAATGATTTCAATCTTTAACCTGTTTCTCCAGTCAGTAGCTATACAGTAATCTCCACAGGATTTATCAGTGAAATTTTACATTGGTACAGCAGACTGATGCAAACTGATGAATAATCTAGCACTGCTTACTGGCACTGACAGCTTTCACCGACAGTTCTGTTGAGCTGATGATGCCATTCAATTTGACATATGCAACAGAGGAGTCTTTGTCTCGATACATACATCTCTGCACAGTGGTAAATCCCAGAATTTACTTGCAGTTTTATCACCAGCTTAAACTGTGAAAGTCTCGGCAGGAAGATGAAGAGAATCAGTCAACCAAACAGTCATACATTGATTACAAACTCAAGAACAAAGAAATAAACATATGGATGCAGTTCCTACAAAAAGCCACACCACATCCTTTCTACATTAACACACACGTCTATAGGGGATTGGTCTAGTTATTACTGATTTAATAAGAAAGAGCCTAAACACACTCTTTGTTAGATTGAGTAAAATCTTCCTGCCCCAGATCCCTATCGGGTATACATTCACACATCAATCTTCTTCTCCTCTTTCTCTTCTTGCTTTTCCCTTCTTGCATCAGGTATTGTCTCCAATAACATTGTGTAGCACTTCTTATATTGTTTAGGATAAATAGCTTCACTGTTTTCCTCAGATAAAAGCATCTGTTAAACGCCTAAATGTAATTTTAAATGTGTTTGCAACCCTCCACAGGACAACTGAAAAGGAGATAAAAAGTGTGTGTGTTAACAGTATTGTATACAAATATAGAAACTCTGGAATGCATACAATCACCATAGACACATGCAGTCCCATCAACATTTACGTACATATCGTTCAACCGATGTGTTTTTCATTAGATGATTTTTAAAGAGACACTATACCCAAAAATAAAAATGCTGTCATCATTTTTAATACTTACTTTAAACATTTAGTACACTTAAAAATAAGGCACAGTAAACTGTATTCATATGAAGGAATTTTCCATATTAATTTGTTGCTCCTGTACTGAAAGATTTGCTGTATCGTGTTGTGAGTTAATGGAACAAAAGATAACCAGTGCATTTTTTCGTTTTTTTACAGTGCATAAAACCTTCTACATGAAGATAAACATTTTAAAGAATATACTAAAGAAAGTTGCACCATCTTATATTGCAATGAATCGCATTTAGCTGTGAATACTTTGTGCACTCATCATTGAATGCTTCTACAACTTTCAGCAATGTCACAACATCTTTTGTTTCCATACAGGGTAACAATTATTTTGTGTGGAGATCTTTTTTTTATTAATGTTGTGAGAGTCAAACCATCGTCTAAATCCTTCTCCAGCACATCTTTAAGACTTTCAGTGTGTTTAAGGTCAGGACTCTGTGTCAGACAATTCATTACTCACACTCCCTGAACCACTCACAATTTGAGTCCAATGAATCTACCATTGTCTTCGAATATGCCTGTACCATCCAGAAAATCTCCACTGATAGCAAAACACGGTCCCGGTCATGTCATTTTTTGAGTCTACACCAATTACAGCAACCAAAAATGAGTGCATCGGCAAGATGCATTAGATTAGATGGGTGGTTCTTAGCTTAAACATATTAAAGTGATAGTTCACACCAAAATATACATTCTGTCATCATTTTTTCACCCTTGTGTTGTTTAAAACCTGTATGTGACTCTTCTGTGGAACACAAAAGAAGATCATTTGAAAAAGGTTGAATGAAGAGTCAACAGGGGCCAATGGTTATCTTCTTAAAATAAATAAAGTTATTTTGGAATGACATACGGGTAAGTAAATCGCATTATAAAATGGTCAGTTCTGGTCCTTGATTCTGATTGGCTGAGCCGAGTTCTAAGCCGTTATAAAATACCCCGATTTATTATGGCTGACCGCATTACATAGCCAAAATATAATTTTATTTACATAATTTTTGGAAACCTTGCTACGCATATGGAATAAACGTTTTATAAAAGAAATAAGCCCAGCGAAGCAGTGGGTTACAGAGCATTTTATAACAGCCAGAGGTTTTTAGGCTTAGCTGTAATAAAATGCACTGTAACCCACTGCTTCTTGGTGCTTATTGCATTATTATTGAGTAAACGGTCCTTTTAATCTCTTCAATAATAAAGAAGTATAAAATATAGACTCCTATTTACTTACATGTGTTATATCTGCTGTATTCTGAAGCCGAACAAACATCTTCTTTCTTGATCCGCGAGTTAAATTTGAGAAAATGCATTACAGATATTTTATAGATGCTAATATTTTTCAGATATATGAGAACAGATTTTTTTTCAACCTGTTTTTCACCAAACTATTGTATGACTTTAGAAAACGTATTAATAAAATATTATAACGTAACATCTGATACTCTACTATAATAGAGTTATCTGCACTTTCCCCTTTTTGAAAGATTGACAGTTCTAGTCCATCTAGTCCGTTATTGTAAGGAAAAGAGGGGAGTGGGGATCATAATTCTCTTTCTGAGCACATCTTTGCCCCTCCCATCAACACGCTTAACTCATTAATATGATAGAGTAACCTGCTGAAACCCCAATTAACAACATACTGTGCTTATTATAAGTGTCAATCATTATCTCCGTCATCTAGCTCAAAGTAAATACAGCAGTTTTACCAGGTAGGCTATTAAAAGAAGTTGTTATATGAGGTATTACATTATAAACATAGCAGAATGTAATGACCTAAATTAAGTGTCTAAAAAGCTTTAAATTGTATTTTGATGAGTTCCATATATAGCCTTAAAGCACATCAATGTAATTTTGTAATACACTGTTTAAGCAATTTATGTTCGTTAGCCCAATAAACTGAAGTAGGGGCTCCAGTCTGGAACGAGTGAAGTGGAAACAAATTTCTGTACTCAAATGCCAGCCCTCTCTAAACGGATGGATGCTGAGTTAATGCCACACTTAAGTTAAGTGTAATAAGAATATGGAAAGTAAAAACACACGTTTTCGGCAGTTTTAGCTTATAGTATGACGACTCTATACGACGTGAGGTTTCTAGAAAAAGAAAAAAATCTTGGTTAGTTTGTTTTAAAACACAAAATTGTTTTTGCATTGTGAACGACAAAAGGATGTAAAAAGATTCGTAACACATAAAAGGGTCTTCAGTTTCTTTAATTCACTAAAATGACCGAAGCCTGTGACATTTGTATCACATGAGTTTGCGGGAATCCATCACAACTAAACAACAAGTATACTGTATGAAGCATGACAAAATCCACAATGGGGTACAAAACTGAAAGCGCAACAACCATTACTTCTGGCGAACAGCGGAGCGCAAACCGCGCATCTCCTCCGTTCCACAGCTCTCAAGTGTCACAGCTCCAAACTCTCGGATTCCTGCCGCTTCGCATCTTATTTATCCACATGCATCACTGTTTGATTACCGAGAAATTTCATCAACGCAAAGTGGGTTCACACAACGTTTACTCATCATCTCCCAAAATCACTCTCCTCCTTACCATTAAACCCGCCAGCCTCGCCTCTCCTTCGGAAGCCAAAGGGATTCCTCCGCTTGTTGCGTAATGTATCCGCGGTTCATTTGTCAACGCTCGGCCGATCGGACCCACGTCGCGGTGGCACGCGCAGTCGAGTGGATGCGCGTGGGAGATAGGGAGACAGTTGATCCGTCAACGCGCAATGAGTTTTTCTACGCACGGGGGTGTGCCAAAACGTGCAGGTGATCCCGGGTGTTAAAAGTGGTGCACAGCGAATTGTGAATGACTCCCCTTTCTGTGAAGGAGCAGTTGTACAAAATCCCTGAACCTGGTTAACCAGCAGAGCTTTGACGACTTCTACTACCTTTACGCGCACAGTAACTGAATTTCTATTAGGTAAAGTTCAGCTTTCGTGATATGTTAATGAAACCTTTTTTTGGGGGTAGAGAGGATATTTGAAAAAAATTGTCATGATCACCTTTACAACGATTTTATCTACATTTTCACTTATTTAACATGAGATAAAATAGCTTTTAGCATTTAATAATAATGAAAACAGTATTTTGAAAAGCCCCAAATAACCCTTTATAACAAAAGTAATGTGCAAATCTGCTTTTTAACATTTAACCTATAAATACATAAGATACATAAGAACAAAAAATATTTAAACTAACGTCAAGAAAGACATTAAGAATGCCAGAAAATGTAAAGAATAAGCGATAGGTCATATTTTTCTATTGTGTACATTGGTTGCTTCTAGGCAGCTACTTTAAGGGGGTGATCTATAAAACTGACATCTAAATTATATTTTAAAAAAATCTACAATGACCACAATAAAATTCTACATTCTTTCAAAAAGGGAAATGCCTTAGAAAATGTACCTCTGTTTAGCTGCGCAAACTCACGGGTGCGCGTACAAAAAACTGCTAGTTTAGGAACGAGCTTTTATCCCGAGGCGCGCGGACAGACACATCCAGAAGATGGCAGCTGTTACAAAACATTAAGTTGAGCGCAACCATGCAATACTGCATTTAGTTAAAGGATAGTGCCCGAGATAAACACCAGAGTGAAAAGGAAAAGTGATTTGGATGCACGGGAAAAAATTTGACTCAATCCGGTTTCTGTATATTTTACTGTAGCTCATCAAGGTCATGAGTTTCAGTCCAAGGCTACACACAAACTGATAAAATGTACAGCTCGCACTGTAAATTGCTGTTGATAAATGTGCCTATCCAGTGCATAAATGTAGGAAACCAAATAGACAGTATAACTCATATCAAATCATTGGGCTGACAATGACAAAGACATTGGACAAAGAATCTAGTACAATCGGGCCAAGAACACAAAACAAAGGAAATTAGAGTTGCAAAGAAGAGCTAAACTAAAATGCTGGAAAACCAGTTTTCAGGAAACGACCCGGTCTCGATGTGGAAAGCCCTGAAAGTTATTACAAACTACAAGACACCATCCCCTAGCACTGAGGCAAATCAACAGCTTGCTGATGACCTGAATGAGCTTTACTACAGATTTCAAACCCTTGGTCTCTCATCCCACACTGACCACCTCTCTACACAGCCATCAACACCTCCTGCTACATCCCTCTCCTCACCTTCTTCACTTCAGATCAGTGAAGATAATGTATGTCCGGACTTCAGGAAACAAAAGTGAAGGAAAGCATAGAGGCCTAGACAGTATTTCACCAGCCTATCTGAAATCCTGTGTTGACCAGCAGCCCTCCATTGTTTCACAGATCTTTAACAGATCGCTGGAGCTGTGCAAAGTCCCTTCTTGCTTCAAACGCTCCATCATTACTCCCATCCCTAAGCAATCCAAAATCACAGGATTTAATGATTACCGAACCGCTGCCTTAACATCTGTGGCCATGATGTCACTTGAAAGACTGGTGTTGGCTTACCTGAAAGACATCACGGGACCTTTACTGGACCCCCTGCAGTTTGCTTACAGAGCAAACAGGTCTATGGATGATGCTGTCAACATGGGAGTGCATTATACCTTACAACATCTGGACAGACCAGGGAAATGTGCAAGGATCCTGTTTGTGGACTTCAGTTCAGCCTTTAACACCATCATCTCAAGACTCCTCCAGACCAAACTAAACCAGCTCTCTGTTCCTAGCTCTGTCTGTCAATGGATCACCAGCTTTCTGACAGACAGGCAACATCTAGTGACAATAGGTAAATTCACATCCAAGAGCCGTACCATCTGCACTGGTTGTTCCCCAGGGATGTGTGCTCTACCCACTGCTCTTCTCCCCTAACACCAATGACTGCAACTCTACTGACCCTTCTGTCAAGCCCCTTGAAGTATGCAGATGAGACTACAGTTATTGACGAGTGTCATCGTCTCATGACGAGTCTGCCTGCAGACGTGAGGTTGAGCAGCCTCCCGTCAGGTGCAGTCATAACTGGAGCTGTGCACAGCTTTTCTGTGTCTCAGTGGTTAGAGCATGGCACTAGCAATGCCAAGGTCATGGGTTCAATCCAAGGGAATTGCACATGGTCAGGAACAAATGCATAATACAATGCTATGTAAGTTGCGTAAATGTTAATGTTTAACAACCTGGAGCTAAACACCTTCAAAATAGTGGACGTTAGGAGAAACACCCCGGCACTCAACATCATAAACAGCACTGTGGCCGCAGTAGAGTCATCCAGATTCGTGGGCAACACCATCTCAATGGACCTGAAGTGGGAGATTCACATTGTCTCTATTGTCAAAAAAGGCCGGCAGAGGCTACTTCGCCAGCAAAGGAAGTTCAACTACAGGAGCTGCTCTTGTAGGTCTACTCAGCTGTCATTGAATCCGTCCTCTGCAGCTCAGCTGCAAAAACTGACCTCCAATGACTACAACGGATAGTCTGGACTGCTGTGCGAATTACTGGCACAACCCTCCCCAATGTACAAGAAGTCATCCAGACCGAGTAAAAGAACTCTCAAAATCCCTCTGGACCCCTCACACCCTCACTTTCTCTTTGAACTGCTGCCATCTGGTCGGCGCCACAGAGCACTGTGCACCAAAACCACAAGACATAGGAAAAGTTTCTTCCCTCAGGCCATCTACCTCATGAACAGTTAAATGTTCTACTGTGCAATAAAAACACGTGCAATACACAACTCGTATCTATTATATAGGTTGTTGAAATAATATTCAGCTATCCAACTTCGCCTGCATAACTTGTATATAATACAGTATAATTTGTATATAGCACAACTGTAAATACAATATACTGCCTATTGTCCTTTTGTCAAATGTGTATTGTCTCTCACATATTGATTTTCTAGGTTTTGTTACCTGTGGGTTGTCACTCTTTTAACCTGTATATGGACTTGAAGCTTCGGTCACTAAGACAAATTCCTCGTGTGTCCAAGCACACTTGACTATAAAGCGCTTTCTGATTCTGATTTAAGTGTAAAACATTTGATGTTTCAGCTGCCAAGGCCAACCAAATGATGACTGAAGAGTGGAGCTTTCTTTTCCAAGAACTTGTGTGTAATAAGATTTGTGCAATAAAGCTTCTAACTCGGCAGATCACTCACCACAAATGGCAAAGGGTTTTGGTTGGAGTTTCAGGGTTACAACATTTTACAGACTTCGGACCAAGTGGTCATGGTTTTGCAGCCAAACCTTGCATACAGTAAAAGCACGGTACACCAGGTACACTGAATACTGTATCTCTCAAAAATAACAAGAAATGAATAAATAAATAAAATACATTAATAAATAAGACTAAAGTCCATGATCCTTGTGTTAATAGTTACATAATAGAACTAAGCAACTTTTGCTCAGTATACTAAGCAAAACTATCTAAAGTAGATTACTTTTCCAAAAATAAACCAAACATTAATACATAAAATAGCAACAGGCAGTCAGGTTCTTGGTTATTGGTTACATTTTATTCTATGTACAGTAATTTGTTATAAATATAATACATCATTTTCTCAGAAAAGCAGTCATGTAGATACATTTAAATAACAGATTATTGGAGTGATGAGATGAACTGAGGTGGTGGGACACGTTTGGTTGTAGAAAATTTAAATTCGTCCAGTGAAAACATCACATCACAGCCCACTCACACACAGATGCCCAAACAAAAATGTACCCTCACACAGGCAGTGACTTTTCTCCTCTTGGTGTCACAGTTACGTAGTCTATGCTGTTAGGGCAACACAGATTCTGCCATTTTCTTATTGGGTTACGAACATTAAGATGGCTCTTCACCAAACTACACCGATTCCACTGACTTCTCATAAGGTCACAGAAATTCCACTTAAGTCCTCATTAGCACACAATACCTCGTCCTTTAAGAACCTGAGATGATATCAGGTTGCGGCGTTTAATTTTGCCAGATTAAGGAACTGAAGAGATGTTTTTTGTTACTGTGGCAACAGGGCAAAGTAGAGAACCGTGAGACAGACAGCAGGGCAGTATAAGGCAGATGCATAGCCATTTCAATGTACATTACAACATATGTGGGCAAATCATCAAGTTCTAAAAACAGAAATGTTACATAAAAGAGAAACCCTCAGATGATACATGTTTGAAAAGAAGATAAATTAAGATGGGGGAAAAAAGATCCAGTCACACTTTAGACGCACAATTCGTTGCATTAAGACGAAACACCTAGAAGAGTCTGTTTGTGTTTACCTCACCATCGCAGGTCTTACGAGCACATCAGATGCAGTGTTAAATTGAAATATTTGTGTATTTTTTTTATTATTTTAGATTAGTTTTAGCAAGAAGTACAAAATCTTGGAAGTCCGCTTTCGATATTTAGCTGTGCCAAGTCTTTAAAGAAGGAAATGTTGGATCAAAGTTAGAGAAACGTTGAGTTACTCAAACGCTGTTGATGATAATGAGGGCAGGCATGGCGCTCTGCTGGCTGGTCTCACACATAGCGCTGGTCTGTGCCATCTTGGCGAAGACACGAGGCGTGCCCAGGTTATAAACTCCAGCCTGGAAGAAGCATGCCTTCAAGGAAAGCCTGTACACCTCTTGTGCCTGCAGTTGTAACTTATATTGGGTTTGGCCAAGCCAGGTGAAAGAACCATGCACCTCCAACGACTCTGGGCTGAGAAAGACAAGAACAGATGTAAACATGCCTGCAGAGTTAAGTATAAATTTAGATTTTGTCCAAACCAGAGATGTACCTGGTGGTTTTGTGTCGCAGATCAATGATGACGTCTACCTGAGCCAAGGAACAGTTGGACAACGTCAGGGTAACTGGTACCATACATAAACTGTGGAAGAGAAATTATTTTAGGCACAGAAAGTCTTTGCCGCTTAAGTTAGGATTCTAGACCTAAGCCTTGACATTTTGAGACATTTCTGTACGTGATGCTTTGTGCCCTCCACGGAAGTAAACCAAATAAAACGAAAGACTTTATTCTTCTGGTGGATAATGCAGAACTTCAAACTAACGCCTCTGAAGTCTTTAAACAGACAAAATGGATATTACAACTTTGCATTGTGGAATATAGCAGTCTTTACTTTCATCTGAATATTATTTAGATCAACAGATCTTAAGACTTTTGTTAATCCATACCCCTGTGGGTCTTAGTGTTCATTTTACGCATCAATATGTTTAACTTCTTATCAATTTTTTAAAGTGACAGTCTACCCCAAAATGAAAACTTTGTCATTTACCTTCTTGTCAATTCAAACCTGTATGACAGAAAACAAAAGAAAGATATTTTGAAGAACCACGGCGGTAACCCCTTATCTCCTATTGCATAGATAAAAAAATCAATGCAGGTCAACGGTAACCGCCATGGTTCCAACAATCTGGAAAAATATATTTTTTGTGTTCTGCCGAAGACAGAAGGACATACAGGTTCAAAATGACAAGAGATTGAGTAAATAATGTTGCAATTTTTATTTAAGCGTGACCTATCCCTTTAAGCTGTTGTTAAGAATCGTTCCACTCATCTCCTTCCTCTAAACCTTTCTGAAGCTATAGCTTTTGTAGGGTAAAGTTTGTTCGTGTTAGTCTCTTGAACACCACTTTGAGTTTGTTTCGCGTCTGTAACCACGCAAAATAAATGAGCAAAGTTATTTGTGTTCGCACACCAACACCAGACAATGAGTGATGGCGCACTTAATAGTAGACATCTCATACAACTAATACAGTTTATCTCCCTCTTTCACGCTTTCCCACAAACACACCTACTTTCCCCGCATCACTGCAAAACTAGGCCAGACGAGCGTTCCTGTGTCGCATAAGAACATGGCTATATGAGTCTTATCGCCTCGGAAACACAGCTGGTGGATTTTGGCTAACCGATTTGTTTCTTTCAGGTTTTTTTTTGCTGTGTGCTTTACCTCTTTTGTGGAAAGGGATGATCATAAGACTCGGGGTAGTGAAGACAGGTCTTTATGAGGTGGGAAAGCTGCTCCAGCGAGGGCTTGCTTATAGGGGGCAGGACGTCTGGCTTGAACTTCAAAAGCACCATCTCCTGAGTCTCCTAATTGACAAATAAAAATCAGTCACAATCAATCTGAAAGCATCAGGGAAATGTTTCAACAAAAACTTTGTAAGGAAATCTTGTATTCAGGGGGATGTGAGGGGGATTGAAGTGTTACTAAGTGTGCCCACACAGGTTAAAGACCGAACGGAGACGGTGTGACAGAATGAATGCAAAAGGGAGAAAAGCACGTGCTCACGTGAGCTTTCTATAAAAAGACTTTGAGATCAACGTGTGATGCGATTCCCTCACGTGTGGGACTTTCTCTGGCGTGAATGAGTGTTGCTATGCAACGGCGTGCAGACAGAGATGTCAGACCGGATTCAAGTCCAAAACAAAGAGAGTCAGGAGGAAAATGAATGAAAGATCACAGAGCAAAAGAACAAATGCAAAGAATGAATGAGGAGCATAAACGCCAAGAAGCTTTAATGGTGAATTCCAGAAGTCTTAATTACGTCGCTGTCCTTTTAACCCTCATATGTGACCCTGGATCAAAAAACCAGTCTTAAGTTGCACGGGAACATTTAAAGTTAAAGCCAAAAATACATTGTATGGGTCAAAATTATCAATTTTTCTTTTATGCCAAAAATCATAAGGATATTAAATAAAGGTCATGTTCCATTAAGATATTTTGTAAATTTCCTGCCTTAAATATATCAAAACTTTATTTTTGTGAGTGGATGACCAGAAACAGTGCCTCTTATCTTCCACTTCAAAGGCAATTTTCTCAATATTTTGATTCTTTGCACCCTCAGATTCTAGAGATTTAAACAGTTATATCTCCGGCAGATATTATCATATCCTTACAACCTATACATCAATAAAAAGCTTAATTGTTCAGCTTCAAAATATGTACAAATATTGATTTCGTAAAATGTACCCAAAAGACTGGTTTTGTTGTCCAGGGTCACATATGTCTAAATTTGCTGTTTTTCAGGAAATGGAAAAACCAATGTACTTTTTAATACTTTATATTGGTAATATATTTGCGAAACCCAGTGACAAACATAAAGGGTGATTAATAATAATGATTTATGAAAATAAAAAAAATTGAGACACAAGATTTCAGAAGGACAGGAGAGACATGCAGATTTTTTAAGGAAATGTCCACAAAAAAGACTCAATGAGTGTGTTTATATGCAAAAAATAAATGGATATCTATTAAAATTCAGCTTATAAGAAACCTGTTTTCACGTGTTTACATGCATATTAATAAATCAGCTACACAGAAAACCGCATTTGCATGGAAGTTTGTGACTTGCCAGGTTTCTTGCATGCAGTGACACCATCGATAGTCGGTCTTAAAATTAAGAATGCCTCGAGAAAAACAGTCAAAAGCTGTTTTTAATCTCTCTTCTCATGTCCGCAGTACCTGCAAATGCTATAATATTTCTTAATTTTGCCGTTTCTAAGTCAACTTCATGATTCGAGAGTGGACTTTTACGCATTCATTTACTGTTACTTCCGTTTGAGACATGCGCACATTAACAAAACGGAGACATGGCTTTTAAATGCAGCACAAAATCGGAGTAATGGGCAAAAAACTAACACTGATGAGCGGGTTTTGCTTACGCCGTTTATGAGCTTTCCCCGATAAAAGAAAACCATTTTACACGTTTACGTGACCTTACTTGTTATCAGTTAAGCATAATCAATGACTTCATTAATATGGACAACAATATTCCGATATTAACACGATTAAGACAAGACTCGGAATAAGAATGTACCATGTTAACAGATCTTTTTTATTACCTTCATCCGTCCAAAGTCATAATCGTAGTAAACACATCGAATTACGACGTGTGGAGTACTCCTATTTCAGTCGCATCGTCGAAGTTCAGTATACACATGTCACATCTTAATCGCAATATTACCGGCACTTTGCGTCAGGATATACATACACGGCAGTGGTCAACCGTTTGACGGCACACAAAAGAGCTTGGATTCAAAGCTTGTTTTCCGAAGAGGAAAGGAGGATAATGTTATCAAGTATTAAAGAAATTGATATTATGAAGTGCCTTAATGGGCGTAAGAGCAGGACTGGCGTTCTGGAGGGAACATTGGATAGAGTCCTGTGGGGATGCAGTATAATAACGTATAATCGATCTGTGTACCAAAACATGTAAAACGGGAACATGAAAGTTCTATTCTTAAAGCCACTCATGTAAACACCTTAATCATAATATTGTCTAACTCAGAATAAGGCAAATAATTAGATTACTGATGTCAATATAACCGTAGTCAATGTCACGTTGTTACAAATCTAAAAGACTTTCTTGCTTAAAACACAATTTTTTTTTTTTTTTACTGATTCATTCATTGTTCTCATTTGCATGCGTGTATATTTAAACAAGAAATAATGAAATTCAGTTGAACTTAAAGACAATAATAATAAAGACATTTGATTTTTAAAGACACCATTCACTGAAGGGTCTATGAATCTGCTGTGGAACACAAAAGAAGATATTTTGAGAAAGGTCCCAGTGGTTTTGTATTGATACAATGGACGTCCAGGGGTGCAATGTCGTTTGGTTCCCAATGCTTTGCAAGAGAAAGAAAGTTAAAAACGTTTGGAATGACATGGCGCCGATTTTTTTATTTTGGGGTGAACGCTCACTTTAATACTCAATATTGTGTTTCGCGTCACACAAGTGTACACACACACACTTGCATCCATGTGCCACAGATACGCATTTAGATGTACAGTTGCCAAATCACCAGGGAACAGTCACTGAACACCCACACAGAACTCTCAGATTCCTTCACCTTGCTAACAGACCATATTAATTCCTTGCGAAACACACACACAAGCGCACACACAAGCACACACACATACAGACAAACTCCCACACAGTCCTGCTTTGTTGGCTTATATTCATCGTCGCAGAGCTACTGTACATCAGCAAGAATATAATAATAATGTTCCACAGTAAACAAATAACAGGTTAATACATTAAGTATAGTTATTTCAATCTACAGATAAATAAATTGGCAGATGAATCGTCTGAAGGTCAAAGCCTACCTCATTGATATCTGGCTCTCTCACCGTTTAAAGTGCTTCTGAATAAAGTCACTTTATTCTTTGCTCTGTCTCATTTGGAGAAAAGAGAGAAAAAATAAGAAAAGACTTACGGCTTTAGAGATGATTGTGTTGAGGTTTTTTTAGTTTGTATTCAAGGACTTTAAGAACTTTTTTTTACCACAGGGTTCAGGGAACATAACTGTAAAACTGATGCTTGTCATACAACCTAATGTTTTGTTATAGCGATGAGGTTGCGAATTGCAACCAATAGCCCTTTTCATACAGCAATGCTGGTAAATTACTGGTTAGGTCATTTTGGTAAATAACTGAATTCGATGGAATTCTGTCAATTTACCAGTAAGTCAACATTCCCACAGCTGTCTCAAAACAACAGTAATACGCACTCAAAATATAGTTTCTTTATAAATAACTGCAATACAACCGGATTTAGGTTTGAAAATACGTGTGATTTTATATCCAAACGAACGCAGTCTTGTTGACACTTGGATCATACACTTGCTCTTAACCAAGTACACCGCACCCTGCTGCTCACGTGTGGTGGAGATGTAGACAGTTTACGGTCACTTTGTGTAGTTACGGTAACAAAGATCTGCACATGAGTGACAAGAAGACAGAGGGGGAGAACTAAAGTGAGATGAAAGAACTGCTCCGCTGGCTTCTATTCTTTATTCTTCTTGTTTTGTTTCTGTGACTGAAGTTGGATACCTTTTATGTTTTGTCGTTCGAAATCTGCCTGTATGCGGATGACTGTGACGATGCTCAAGCACTCTTATTCTACACGAGGGAAATAAAACAGCTTTTGCTTTGTGTCAGTCCTCTTTTCTGGTAATTCTATTACTTTTTTCTCTATGCATACCAACTTTGTGTAACAATAGGGAGATTAAAAGCTTATAAACTGACCTGAACTGTATGAGGACAAATGCAGACACGCGATAAAAAAACTGAAGGCAGAAACAGTAATGTTCATACATACAGATACACAGAAGGTGCGCGAGGAACGAGAGCAGTTTGGCGAACACATGAAAAAATTGTTAAGCACTGTTTTGAACAACTTCAGATCAGAAATGTGAAGAGATACAGAGCGTCATCTGCATCACACGTTGTATGTGCTCTTACCGGTAATCCTCATTCTTCATTCACACAGCGTCTCGACCTGGTAATGTGCTGGTAACTCCTATTACTGCTAAATCGGGAATTCTGATTTACCGGAAAGGTTCCGTTCACACAATCTGTTAACTGTTGCCAATTTATACCAGTAAAGATCTGTGTGTGTGTGTGTGTGTGTGTGTGTGTGTGAAAGAGACTATTGGCACAGTCAACCTCTCCACCCTCCCTTTCCAAGCAATACGATGGCTGACCCAGCACTAGGATGTAGTCACATTTTCGCTTGTTTGCCAAAGGAGATAACGTATTTATGAAACGCGCTCTGTAGAGCAGTTTGTCCTTTTAGGGCTACTGTAGAAACAACATGGTGAATTCTATGTAAGGTGATGTGTGAAGATAGAAATAACTTATATAATTTAGGGTGATGTTTTTATTAAATTAGAATATGGTCTTTATACACCTCTGAAGATGTATAATATACTGCATTTCTGTCAATAAATCCTCTCCAAAATAACTGGACCTTTAAAGTAAGAAGAAGCTTATATCACCGTTTTTGTTTAACATTTCAGAGCCTAATGAGTTTGTGTACACTCAGAAAACATCCATTCGTGACTAATTGAATTATTTCATTACTGCATGTTCTAAATGACAGAACACACTGTATATATTTAATTCAGTTTGTTGTGCAAAAAACTGAAACCACACACCTCATTTCTATTGCTTTCTAGTTTGTTACCTAGTGGAAAATGAAACATCTGCACATAGAAAGGGAGTGCAACCAATTACCTCCATAAAATATCACACAATCATACACTAACAAGAACTCGTAACACATAAGCAACTGCACAACAAGGCCCTGGCAACAACCCAGAGGACCCTTGCATTGGCAGTGTTTTAAGTGGCAACAATTTTAATGGTAATTTTTCTAATGCTTTGCCAAAAATGCAGCAGAAATGACAAACTGAGATGTTTACACATGGCCTTCCCTTTGTCCTTAAAATAACTCTATTATTCAGCCATTCATCGCCGTGCGTGAGAGACATTTCCAACAATGCAGTTCGCTAGCTTTTAGGCTTTAACAACATATCAAGGCATCCAGTCTTACCAATCATCTGAAAGGTTTATCTCCTTTTCATCCTTGCTTGCCTGGCATACACTAAAAAATATTCCTTCAAACGTTCTTGAAAATGTCAAACAAAGCAAGGTCAGAAGACCCAAATTATTCCATTGTTCACAGTTTTCATTCAAAGTGCTACAAAAGAATCAAGGTTCTGATGACACAAAGAATGTGAAACAACTTGCAATGAATATGGTCAAAAATTCTCAAGTGTTATGTCCTTTATTAGTGCTACACTGAGAGATTTACATTGACTTCCATTAAAACCTGACTGTTTCACATTGGTCTTAAAAGGACAGTTCAGGGCCGGCCCAAGGCTTTATGGGGCCCTTACCAGAATTGTATTTGGGGATACCCGTGGCCCCCTTACAATCGACTATTGTCAATGTTAGATTATTTGCAAGCACACTTTAAACCTAACACACCTGATTCTATTAGCTGTGTTTGGGATGAAGGAATGTGATAAAAACAACTAACAAATGTATTAAGATTGTCAAAACATTTGATCATTTCTTTACATCCAATTTCAGGTAACCTGTCCCTTTAAATCTTGAGCACACGCCATCGTTCAATGCATTTAACTATTTGTAAATGTATTTAAAAAAAAAATGTTTAGCCACAACCTATAGACACCCTTTTAAAGCGACACAGCCCTTGAGGATGATTTAATCGTAATTTGTTTTTACTTGGTGTATTTACTTGATAACCATCAAATAAATTTAGCTACAATATGCACATAATTATTCTTAATCTTATGCCAAATAAAACCCTGAATTGACAGATAAATGACTTGAATCACGTAAATGACATATTTTTCATCTAAATTAGCATTTGGTCGTTTGCATAAATGAATACTGTCGGATGTTCAATATTCTATGTTTAAACACTGAACAGTTGTCAAATATTGAATGTTTTTAGTCGCTTACAGTATGTCCAGTAACTCCCGCATTCTCTCATTTGACTGGCCACCTCAGTTATTTTGAAATTATAACATTGCTTTTAGTCCGTAATTTAATTTTTTTTGACAAACGAAACATGAAAAATTGTGGGTACAGCGTGACGTAAGAAAATAGAAGCGTGTTGTGAATTTATTACAAAAAGTTGTAGTTTCATGTGCTATTGGGTGCCCCTAGTGGTAGCAGGACGGTTTAGTTCACTTAAAGGGAGGGCCGGCTCTGGGACAGTTCACACAAACATTTTAATTCTGTCTTTATTTTCTCACCCTCAAGTTGAAGTCACTATTGACTACCATTCATATATACATATACATATGACAATGGTAATCAAAAGTGCTGCAAAACTGTTTGCTTTCCTACATTCTTCCAAATATATTTTTCTTTGTTCATAAAAACAAAGACATTTATACAGATTTGGAGCAACTTGAGGGTGAGTAAATGAAGAATCATGGAAGAAATAGCCTACCTAAAGTGTATCTATAGTGTATCTATATCATTCATCTTTACATGCAAGGTCAAACATGACCTAACTAGCCTACTTGCATTCAAAATATCAATCATTTGTCCTCAAAAATGTATTGTTTCGCTTCAATAGACGCTTATTGACCGCCTGAAAGCACATGGATTAGTTTAATGACAGATAAACATTTTGTTCCTTTTTTTCCCTTTTTTATATTCTAATCAATGGTGCATACCACTGGTGTTCTTCTGAAACATTATATCTAAATATTTTGTAATTAGCATTTTACGCCATAAATGATTATTATTAGTCACCCATAGCGAACCAATAAAATGTATTAATAAGTTCTTGTCAGCCTTGACAGTGCATTATGTAATCACTTAAAAAAGGTTTTTTTTCTGAAAAACAGCAAGTTTAAACATGTTTATAATTGATACGTTTATATGATTTACATTTGTCTTGCATGTGCAATGCGTTGGGATTGGCGTTTAGGTTTGTTTGGACGCAGGATAATTTGTAAAGTGTCAGGATTTTAAGGCAGTTTTTGAACAGAGCAACTGTGTATGTGTTGTACCTCTTTCTGTGAGAGCGAGCAGACCTCTTTGCCAATGGTTTGAAGTGCAACGTGAAGCTGTCCCTCTAAAATAAGCTGCTTGTTATCCTCCACAACATATGCCTACAACAAAAGCAGCATGGGATTTAAACAAGGTAACACTTAAAGGGATACATTACCCAAAAATGAAAATTCTTTCATCATTTACTCACCCTCAGATTGTTCCAAACCTGTATAAATGTGTTCTGCTGAACACAGAGGGAGATTTCTGGAAGAATGTCCCCAATTGACTCCTATAGTATTTATTTTCTCTACTATGGCAGTAACTGTTGGGTGAGATCTGACATTCTTCCAAATTTCTTCCTGTGTGTTCAGCAAAACAATAAAATGTATACAGGTTTGGAACAATCTAAGGGTGAGTAAATGATGACAGAATTTTCTTTTTTGGGCGAAGTATCCCTTTAACTCGAACAACAAAATAAGCACATTCAAATGAGTAATCATGTTAATTGCGTTTTAATGCATTATTTAAATCTTACACTAGCTTACCTCTTCTTTCACTAGAATATTATCATGACAAGCATGACAGAAGTTTTCAGCCTTTCTGTGACAGTAACTGATTCACAATGG
Organism: Triplophysa dalaica; assembly: GCF_015846415.1. Classification (NCBI taxonomy): domain Eukaryota; kingdom Metazoa; phylum Chordata; class Actinopteri; order Cypriniformes; family Nemacheilidae; genus Triplophysa; species Triplophysa dalaica. The sequence goes on along the minus strand of NC_079554.1, from coordinate 8,544,616 downwards.
ACAAACTACCACATGACACAATGGTCTGATATGTCTGCCAATTTGTGAGTCAAAAAGATCCAAATCTTTGGCAAAAAGATTCATTTTATTAAATCATAAGAAGTAAAAATCATTTTCTCAATTCATCATATAATGGAAGCTGTAGCACGGTGTTTACAAGCCTGGCAAAGTTTAACCTTGTGGTGCTATTGACCATTGACCATTGACCGAAAAATTCTACATTTCAAAATTTACTTGCTATGTAGAGACAAAATTTGAAGAGGTCCTAAAAAGTCCTTTTTACTCCTGACTGCCAAAGGGAATGAAGGACAAAATATTTTATGAAGCCAGTATACCGAATAAAAAAAAACTATAATAATTATTGCATTAATATTACTTAAAACCATACAAATTCCCTTGAAATCTGAAATATTAACGTTTTTTTTCTTTAATAGGGCTATCAAACAATTAGAATACATTCTGAATAAAAATGTGTGATTACATAATATATGTCTATGTACTCTGCATATTCATTTAGTGATTATAAACACACACACACATATTGAGGAAATAATTAAATGATGTGTAAATGTTTGCTACTTTTGATATGTTTCTTAAATATACGCATTGCATGTGTATGTGTTTATAAATACCAAATTAATATGCACAGTTCATATACATATATTATGTCAGAACAAACTTTTATTCTGGATGCAATGTATTACGATTAATCATTTGACAGCCCTAAATATTAAACCAAAAAATACATCACATTGATTTTACTGGTATGAAATTGCTCAAGCCACAACCATTTCATTAGTCTACCTTCCAGAGGACGATGATGTCCAGCTCTACTTCGCTGCATTTTTTGATGATACTCGTCATGCAGTCCTCATTCGTGTTCTGTGGCGTGAGGCTATGTCTCCGCATTTGATTGGCACCGCCTGTGGACACGCCCCCTCTCCTGGGTTCAGGGGGTAAACTCCTTCGGAAAAAGAAGTCAGCGCATGGAGTGGTAGAGCTGACGATCTAAAGAAAAGAGAACAATGACAAAAGACCAAAGTCAACGTTTGTTTCGTGGTATCAAGGACTTTGTGCTTAATAGAAGTGACATCACAATGGCTTTCTTACTTGATCATTGCCAAGGTTAAGGTCGGCAAAGGTGTATTTTTCTACTGCACCTGAGGTAGTTTAAGGATTAAGATGAAAACATGATCAGTACGGGAGTAGCTGACAACGTATAAATTGTAGTACTACCACTATTACTACAAAACATGATTAAAATGCTGTTTTATATAAACAGGAAAGCAAACAGTTTGCTGCATTTTTATTGGTCGAGATTAAACCACAATGCAATGCATTGAGAAACAAAGCAGATATAAAGACATCTATTTGTGAAGGAGGGTGTCAAAGTGAGATATGGTTTGAAACAGACAGGGCTTTGAATGGGTTTATGAATGTGTATGAACCGCCAGCCCCACCTTCCTCTGTTCGGCATCTGATGGCTCTGAAGCACAGCTTCCCTCTCTCCCTGCTGGCCAGCTTCGAGTCTGCAAACACAAGATGAAAAAATGTAAAGGACGAAGAAGAGGCTTCTTTCACACATTTTCTGAAAAGCTCTCATTGTGGTACTAGTGAGGCCAGTTTTCACTTTGACTTGTTAAAGAAGATGAAACACTTTCTTAAGGAGTCTGAGGGAGGCTTCATCTAAAGAACACAGATCTCCATTCACACAATTTTGTATGTCAAATAACTTCTTCAAGCTCCGTCAGAAAGTGAATTTATAATTCTGGGTATTATGAAAGTAGACCATGTAAGAATTGACGTTAAGATATTTTTGCTCCATGTTATAAGAATCTGTATTTTATGCTTTTACGTTTTTGTTTGTTTTGATTAGAAGCCTTACAAATCTAATCAAAGTGGACAATTTTTTTAAATATTGAAGTGTTTATTATGAATTATTTATCCCTGCGTGTAATCGTTTTTAATCCGCAGGCCCTTAAAATCTTTAGACAAAATTCCCCTCCAAATGACATCTCATCTACTCATCAGTTATGTCTCAGTCTGAGGGCAGGACCAATGAGTGCCCAAGTCCCCAATTTCAAGCAATTCCAGAGATCTAGCTCCACCCTACATATTTCCATAAACTGTTACACTTAGAAATAAGTCACAATTCAGAAGAAAACACAACTTCAACTTCCATTTTATCCGGACTTTAGGTATAAATTAAATAAATGTTCACATATAATGTGAAATATAATAAAACATATTCATCCACTACATCTCTCTTGTTAGAGAAGTATTCAAAATCGTCCATTCAATTTCATGCAATTTTTGAATGAACTTTCCCTTTAAAGGAATGGTTTACCCTGAACTGTAAATTCTCTGATAATTCCTTTTTTCAGTTGAAGACAAATGAATAACTTTATATAATCTTATCGTGTAATCTACAATGGGACACAAATTAAAGTAGTCAATGCCCGAAAATCACATACATTCATCCATATTTGAGATCAGATTTTTTTTATTTACATTTACATTTTTTCCCCCACAAATATATCGTTTTGCTTCACAAGACAAAGTGAATACTGGAATAACATGGATTACTTGAATGATGGATGGTGGTGTTTTTTGGACCTACAGCATTAACTTGGATTTAAAGGCGTTGTGTGTAATATTTTGGAAGATCTCTTGACAGAAACGCAATATAATATATGTAACTGTGTTTTCAGACTCAGACGTGTATAAACACCTTATATGATGAAGTGTTATGTTCTTACAACCATAGATTGAGCTATGTCTATCTACATACATCGCGGGTCCTCTCGCATGGAAATCGGCATGTTGTTCTGCAGTAGCCCTAAATGAACAAACTAATCTACATAGCTCGTTTCACAAATACGTCATCTCCTTCGTCAAAGAAGCAGAAACGTTACGAAATCTTTGTCCTGTGTCAGCCACCGTTGTGCTACGAAAAGGATTGAGTTGTTGGTTGCTATTCACAAACTCACCGCTAGATGTCGCTAAAATCTCCAAATTGCTTCTTAATTTTTTTACGTTTAACGAAAAGTAAAAGCATATTCATATGGAATGATATAAGGGTGATTAAAATATGAGGGAACCAATTTTTTGCATGAACTATTCCTTAAAACATGCTAATGTATCCGAAGATGTTAGACAGGTTAACGCCAAGGTTAACAGGAGCCAATGAAATGAAGAGAAACATTTGTAATATTTTTTTCCCTGAACAAAATTGAAAGCATCCAAAGACTAATGCTGCAATCTTCTTCACAAGACCTCATTTGTTTGTAGCTTCAGGGCCTTTCTTCCACCATTTCTTCTCACCTCAGGTTAAAATCAATCGAACGCTCAGACCAATAAATTAAAGTCACTGTCAAAACGTAAAACAAAACCAGCCAGCGGGCTTCTCAAAATTTTAACAAGCAAACACTGATGTACCGACACAGACTGTTTTCATTAGTTCCTATACATACATTTTCCATATCATTGCATTTGCTCACTCCATCTAAAACCTGACTTGAAGCTATTGAATAAATGCATGCATGTGACTTAATTCTCACTTCAGCAAGGCACTAAATTTATGTGCTTGTGCCTACGCGTTTAAGACACTCGGCACAATCTCAAAGTGACCTAATTTCATATCGGAAGCTCTGGGCAGCCTCATCATTCTGTGCGGGCATGAGCACAAGTTTCACTTTCACAACATCAGTGTAACTGTGCAGATGACTCAACATAAATTCAATGTGACCCAATTTCAATAAGGCACTTAGGGCCTGGCAACCGAGATGTGTTATATCTGGGTGGATTTCCTCCTGTGCCCCCAGCCGCAGGTACATTTCATCCTTTCAAACTGTCATTAGTACAGGTCAGTAGTTAGCTGGAGCAACTTGAATTTATAGATTAGTGTAAGCAGATCTTTCTTTTCCACGACACTGAGGGATCTGTGTGTTGTTTCAAAAGAACAGAAAACATTCAAAATTAAATCAATGGGTGTTAAGGTACGGTTGAAGGACCGCTCTATAATTTGGCTCCACAAGACACCGATCATAAGTTTTCCTATATTAAACTTCTATCTTAACATAATGATCACATTATGATAATAGTGTTAATATAACGACAACTGCTGGATATACTTTTAACTGTATAATAACTATAAAGATAAAGCTGAAACACATTGAAAAGGCCCCCAATTACAAGACTGCATGATTTGGTGAATATTATACATTACAAAATATAAATGTAAGTTGAGCTTTTTTTATGGGTTTCCTTCTGTTGTCTATACTTTCGTCAAACATGTCAATAAGCCAAATCTTGTTTACTTCTTTGAATAAACAAAACATACCAAACTTGACTATACATGCCATTTTGTCTCTACAGCAAGTCGATGACTAGGCCAACCTACTCACACACTTTACTGTTGACATTAACCATGTTCGAGCCAATAAGAGGTATATTTGCAATTCCCTATTTCACTTCATTTTTTTTTTATTTGCCTGCTCCCATCTCCCAGGCGTTTAAACATCTCCAACTCATCATTCATCTACCCTACACATACACACATCACATATGCAAATAAATGGATGTGTGTATGGCCGCGGTCCTCTTTGACTTGTCGTTCCATTGGTTTACATTCATATGCATGCGAACGCGCCAGACCGTAAACGCAAGCCCGTTCAAAGATATTTTGCTGCACAGCAAAGTTCATGTTTGGTGAACTCTGAATTGCGAATCCACGTCACGTGAAAGTGTGAGACCGATTAAAGTTGAAAACATCACACCGTGACCTCTAGGTACTGACATGAAAAAGATTTTTCACAATTTCGCAGCACCGCCTGTACAAATTTTGCATTCTTAAAGTCTAGTCTGACCGTGGAATTACACCGAAGAGTACTACAGTATCAAACATCAGACATGAAAACTTGCAAAAAACATTAAGAGTCGGAACAAAAGATGAATTCCATCTAAAAGCGAATGCTCACCCAGAACTGCCTGAAACGCCTCGTGTAACCACACCCCCACAAATCTACGTCAGTTCGTGGTATAATTTGACTAGAGGTGCTCCGATTGATCGGTCGCAGTTCATAATTGGCCGATAATCACTTAAGGAAGTATGATCGGCGGTCTCTAAAAGGCCGATCCAGAAAAGCCGATCAGATGGCGCAAAATTGGAGAGACATTTATTTTACGTGCTATGAAATTGGCTTCACCGGTCTGGCAATCATAGCAAACCTTGCTTTTCAGAGCGATCGGCTCTTTAAAAAATCCACGCGTTTCAGAGAGGTGGGACAAAGAGGAGATACAAACATTTCAGGAATGTGGAAGTACAGCATTTTTGAACCTTAAATCGTGTATACACATTGCATAACATCTAAAACAAACAATAATATTTGTCTAAGACGTGTCATATGACCCGTTTAAGACATGTAACCCTTGTAGTAAATAAAGAAATAAAATTATGGACAACAAATCATAAAAAAATATATTTATGTACTTAAAGACTAAGGGCGATAGAGGGTTTGAAGTAGTAGCACCCAAACAATGGAATGCACTACCAGTTGCCATTTTTAAATCTAGATTGAAGACTCATTTATTCTCTTCAGTCAATGGCTTTGCTTGAAAACATTGGGGCCGTATAGTTGATAATTTGTATTTTTTTAAAGCTACTATCCATTTTTTTTACTATTATGTTTTTATTCTTAAATAATAAATAATGCTTATACTTTGTACAGCACTTTGGTACAATGATTGTTGCTTTTAAGTGTGCTTTATAAATAAACGCAACCTTGAATTTAAAAGTTAATAATTTGTAATTCCAAGAGGATAAAAAACACCAAATGCTTCAGTTATAAAAAAATAAATAACTTTGGATGAAACTGTCATCAAAGTGACTAAACATGTGATTCATACCTTTATCTCCAGCAGGGTTGATGCACTTGTGAAGCTTCCACTGCCGACTGCTACTGGACACCTGAACTATATGGAACTCACGAACACCCGCTTCACTCTGAGATAGAGATTGAGAGAGATAGAGTGATATAGACATTTAGAATCAACACACATAATTTCTGGCAGAAATCTGACAACAGTGTAAAAACTGATTGAAAATGATCTTGAGCTTCAGCTCATATACAGAAATGATCATCTGTATATAAGTAATGCAGTGGAGGTTCAGAGATGTGAGATTAAAGTGATCTCTGCAGACAAATCAAATCAGATGCATCACTGCAGCTACACTCTCTGAACTGTGCGTGTGTTATATCAAAAGACTAATGATATACAGTCCAAAAATTATTCAGAGACCTTCAGCAGTTCTCACATTATCACAGTTTATTAGCTGTAGGTTACAAAATGGTAATAAAATATGACAAGAACTCCGTGTCAAACAAATTAATCTTGATAATGTCAGATAACTTTGATAGAAAGATATGTGATGTTAAATTTAAGTAAACAATTAAATAATATCAATTTAGGGCAACTAATAACCAATAATTTCTTCATTTTGTTCAGTCTGTGGTGTGAAAACGTCGCATTAACAATTAAAGAAAAAAGACACTGAAGCAAATCTTAGTCAGGTAAAAGGTTTTTTCAATTTTGCTGTATGAGGAAACTTTGGGTATAATACTTCACAGTTTACTTTATTTTCCCATCCTCACTTAAGTGAACTACAGTGTCCTGCACCCACTAGTGGGACCACCACCCACAAATCACATGTGTTCAGATTTCACTACTGATGTGACGTACTGTAGACACAGGCTCTTGTTATAATATTACCACCCCGTAATCTACAAAATTCCACCCCTGGCGCTGCCATCATTGTTGTTGCAAGCGACAACGGTGTACGTGACATTATGGCTAAAATTCGTGGACAACATGCAATGTAGTCGTTGCACAGAGTCCTCACCTCGGAAGAGACAGGAGTGCATTTATTTTATTTTATTTTCATTTAAACGTCTCAGATTTTTCAGCCTAAAGACGCATCAACTTGTCACAGCATACTAGTTATGCGCTCACGTTGTGTGTGTAAAGTTTGTTCAAACATAGGTTTTCCACATTGGTCATAGCCGGGGCTGGGTGCCCCCCAGATCTTCCTAGGGCCTCTCCAAAATAGTGACAAATAAAACTAATTTTAAAAAATCTTATTTGTATTATCTATTACATAATGATCTGTCAATTTAATCACGGAAAAATGTGTAAACTTATGCATGCATTGGACTTTGATTATATTGCTAGAAGAAATGTTTCCCAGTCAAGCAAAACACATGATTGTATAAAATATAGTTCAGCCAGCCTAGCACCAGGCATGATAGGTTTGCCTAAAGACCAAATTTAACTTTGTGCAACTGATGTAAAAGTTGTATATTTTTGTCAGTTTGTCAGTAGGTTTATTTTGCAGTCAGTTTATTGCATCTTCCATGCAAACAGTGCAGGACATTGCATCACTACAAAATCTTTTCCTCAGTCACACAGCACCAGTCACAAAACAGAAGTGATTGAACTTCACATTTTTACATTTTGGCAGTTTAACGTAAAAAACAAGACATGTTTTTCACGAAACGGAGTACTGGTGAAAACTTAAGACATCTTTGATTCTTCTTACAGTATCCAAGAATCCTCAAATATTTTCAATACTGAACATTTGAACCCCAAAAAATGAGATGTCTGCATGATCTCCGTGAATCTGAAAGCTCTCACCGTGTTGATGTTCTCCACGTCTACAAAGACCAACATGCTGCTGTTTTTCTCCTCTGTCCCTCTCTGCTCTCTTTCTCCATCCTGCAGCGTGTTGCTGCGGCTGGCCGTGGCTCTGACGCTCAAAGAGCGGCTAGCGCAGATGAAAGCCGTATGACGGAGTACCCGGTGACTAAGTTTCACAGAGAGAACAGAGATAAGTCATATTAAGTCACAAAGTCATGTTTACACTCATGGTGTTACTAGCTCTATTTAAATGGCGAACAGCACATGACGTGGTTTCTACATGAAAGCACAAACACTTATCTATGATCAGCCACTTAAAGGGATATTTAAGCCAAAAACTCAAATTTGCCGTTTATTTATGATTCGCTTCACGAAACGTCAACATGTTGACAGGAGCCACATTTTGGAATGATGTGCTGTAGGAACTCTAAAATAGGTGGACCCCATAGACTCCCATAATAAGAAGCAGAGAGGGCTGCGGATTTATCAAACAATGGTTCTTCTCAAGACAAAATGTCACCTACATCTCGGATGGCCTGAGGGTGAGTAAATAAATGGCAAATTGGAGTTTTTGGCTGAACTATCGCTTTAACAATCTAAAAAAAGGTGTTCTACCTGTTTCATACTATGTTTAAAATGAGGTTACTCTAAAGTATTTATTAAGTACATTAGTTATGTCCTTGTGGTACTACCTCTTATGATCATGTGCTTAATAAACAGAACACTGGAATTCAATCTTGTGAAAGGGGTGAAATATTAATAGCAAGTGTTTCTGGAGTGAGTGTTAAATGGATTTTAAACAATCTTAGCTTTGTTAAGCTTTTAATAGAAGCTTAAAAGTGAGTACTTTACATAAGCACAGTCTATTATAGTTGCAAATTATTTTCTAAAGTCTAATTCACACTGATGATGGATTTTGAATAAGTCTGTTGGCTTTACACACAGATCAGTGTGAATCCTCCTTACCATGACAGACAAAACCTGTCCAAGAAATTAAAAACTCAAATTTATGAGTCCAAGTGCACTTCTTTCCAAGATAACAAATTGAGAGAATTATGACATACCAAATATTAAGCATACTGTTACTAAATACCTGAGTTTGGCAGTCTTCTCTGTGCTCTCATAATAAAACAGGAAGTTGATCTCATGGACGCCCTCCCGGTCAGGCCCCCTGAGCCACAGTGGAATCTGTAACGCCTCTCCCGGTCCTAACACGCCTCTTGATAAGGGAATCTCTGTCACAGCCGGCCTGTCACCGCCGGTGACTCCGAACGCTGCTGGCGACACAAGGGCCACTGCTGCCACTGAGGGGGGCGTGTCCAAAGTTTTGTAGGCGGAGCAGTGCTCTGCTGCCGTGGGGGTCACTGGGGTGAGGTCAGAGGTCGCGCTCCCGAATGTAAAGAACTCTGGGTGAGTTGACGCCACCCGCAGGCCGGTGAGCGGGACTGCGCTAACATTGACAAATTCTACCCACGCTTTTCGAATCTCACCGCACAGTAAACCAGTCGGAAAGTTAATGAAAAACACCTGTGTAAACCGGGAAAAGAAAATAAGAAATAAATTGAGAGAGTGGTATTTGGTCCACCTTTAGATTATTTAAGCATACATCATCCAGCCCTGGTTAGCATTATTTCCAGCTTTATGGAATGTCAATAAACACAATCTGTATTTTCATTTATTATGGGTTTTTAATGCTTGATGGCGATAACCGTACTAATAAAAACAAGGGGCCGATATAACAAATGTAATTACAGTAAATGATATATAGAGTAGACAATTGGTGATAAAATTATATTATTAAATAGTTCTATTTACATTTATTGTCCATTAAATATTATAAAACGTAAGAAAATGAACATTTTCAGATGCATTATTTTTAATAGATTATCACCCAGTTTCGATTCTACAGTTGATGCAAAACATTTAGATAATAACCTGTTTACTCATTTAGCATGTTTTTCTGATTTATTGTATAACCATAGCTGAACTACATCATGTTTAAACTGTGGTAACTATAATGAAACTATGGTAAATTTGTGGTTCCTGTGCTTTTTAATGCAAATACTATAGTTAAACTATGCTTACTATAGTACAAATTTTCTAGTTTTTTTATAGTACAAATTTTGTTAATTTTCTTTAAGGCTTTTATTTAGATATCAACAGATCGAACACGCGTGTACTTTTCTGAAAATTTGCACAAAGGAATTGATAACAGGAATTCAATTTTAATCTTTTAATCTCAAGTATCCAACTCCTATTTCTTTTTGTTTCCAATCCGATTTCTAGCCTCTCGATTCCGATTCCAAATTGGAATTGATTTTCTTTTCCCAACCACATATATTAGTCCATCACTTCAGTTCATAACTGACAATATGCAAAAATGTATTTCGAGTGCTTAAAATCAAGGTTTGATTTATTCAAACGCACCTCCAGTAAAGGCATAGGGGGCGTGATGATGGGATCTAGGCGGCGGTCTGGTCCATAGCTCACTGAGGTCTTTTCTTCTTTGGTCATGTTGAGCCTGGGCCCCTGAATCTCCAGATTCTGTTGTCCACGCACACACATCAGTTCACTGGGTGGTGAGTCTGTGTCACAAATCAATCAACTCAGCATTTATCTTATACAACAATAGAACACCTGCAAACTCGAAAGACGTGAAAAAGGTGACACCCATTCCGGGGAGGGGGGGGGGTTTGGTTTAGGTGGTAGATATAAGGGTGTTGTATTGTCATTTTCTTCAGGCTTTTGGCCTGCACAAGTTTTTTAAGTGCAAAACATGACACCAATGGAGCCGCAGCTAATCACATGACAAAAATTTTGAGCAACAGGAGAAATATGGATTAGGTTCCAATTTGAGATTTTCATTAATCTAAATACGTTGCCCTCGTCTCATGATCCCAATGCTCCAAGCCATAATTAAACATCTAAAATGATCTTCATTTGATTAAGTTTTCTAAGAGGTGCACCTTTCCTAATACAAACTGGATGCCTGTCCATCAGAACCAAAGCGTTTGCGCGTCTGGGGTTTTTGTTTCGGTTTTAAAACATGCAGGATTGAACAAAACAAAGTGCGGGACTAATGTTAAGAGAGTTATTACCAGATATAAAGTGCAGGACCTGATTGATGCGAGTTATAAGAACTTTCATAAAAAAGAAAGGTCAAAAAGCAGATACAAGCAATACAAAAGTAGTCCCAGCGGCTCCTGATCACATATTAACGTATTATGAAGCGAATTGATCGGTCTCTAAAATAATTATTAAATATCATCTGTAAACTACAGTTTCAGCGACTGAAACTTCGGACGTATATCAATCGCACCCAAGTGCCTAACTCACTTTGAAAAGGAGACTAGCAACTGTCTCTCATAACATAGCTGTTCCCATCACACTGGTGACTTGAATAATAAATATCAACGCTGTTTTCTCTTTGACAGACACTTCGCAGTCGTTCCATTCAGCACGGGCGCTAACATGACGTTTAGAACGCAATTCTGGTTGGCCCAAGGATCAAAAAAGACGACGTGGTTAGCTTCTATCTTGATTCTGGTTGGCCAAACGAATCCAGGTGCTGGACTGAAGACACTCGAGAGTAGATGCCTAAGACCCCCACCCACAGAAAAAACTCTTCAGATTTCCACGATTAACATAAATGAAATATTTTTGATTCAATACGTCAAATTTCGCCGTAAAGCGACTAGTTTGCAGGTATAAGAACAAATTGTTGGCTACGGTGTTCAAAGCTTCAGTGTTCAAAGCTGAGTCGCACCTTCACTGCTGCCCACATCTGTAGTGTCCAGGTTGTAAACCACCCCGAGAACATGCAGCTCTCCGGTCTTTCGAGGTAACAACCTCAAGCGGGCCTGAAAAGTTAAGAAAGGCACGAAAAGAAATCAGAAACAAATTCTAATTATTTTTATATACTACAATTAATTTTAATGTTGTGTTTAGTCAAAATATTTTACAAATGCATTTTTTTCCTATTTGACAAACAAAAATTATTAATGACACTATATTATATGATCCCGATCAGAAGATCAAACCACGCTTCTGTTTCAAAGATGATAGAAAAACTCACCACTTTGGTCTCCTCTGGGCTCACTGTGAACTCTGGAATGACTTGCGTGTCCATGATGTCATTGAGGGCTGCGTTCTAGCACAGATTCAAATGCAGAGAAGTTAACCAACACAGATGAAAAACTCAAACCCCAAAGGCCAAACGGACCACGGATGATGAAGGGTCTTACTTCTTTTGAAGACGCAGCCTCTTTTTCATTGGTGATGGTTTCTCCGATCGTGCCTACCTGAGGGCCAGAGAAGTCTTTCAGAGTAAACTTCCACAGCAGAGAAAGAGCCGACAGCACCAAAGGAACCTTCAAGGGGTTACGGAACACCAGCTCCACAATGATGGGTTCTGTCATGAACAAATAAAAGGTGGAGAGTCAAGGAATAGTCACCTGACCAACAGTACTGTTTATTCATATTTTAAAGTGTAGTAGCTCTTCTTAAATATATTGTAAATCTTTTTTTTAATTATGGTATGCAAGACGGTCACAAATTTTGTATATTTTTTCAGTTGAACACGACATGAGATATCTTGATAAATTTAGTAAAGCAAACAATTCTGAGGCACCTTTGACAACCATTCTAATAATTTCTACTATGGTAGTCAATAATGCCCTTGAACATATAATTTGGGTGTGTTTAACAGAACAAAGACATTTAAACAGGTTTGGAACAACTTGAGGGTGAGTAAATGATGACAGAATTTTAATTTTGGGTTAACTATCCCTTTAAACTGGCCGTGCACACTTTCCCACAACGGGCAACTCTTAGGCCTGAATTTAACCTGAATTTTCCAGAAAGCTGGACCGCATACTGTATATCCAACAACCAACTAGCAAAAAGTAGTCAGTGATGCCACTTGCAATTAGGTTAAGCGTTTCATCAGATGTGGAGTTATGATTAAATATGTATAAATGAGGAGGAGTATAGAAACTCAGCCGAAGGGGGGTCTTGTATGTTTTTCCCGTTCTCCTGTCTTATCCCATATCGCTGTGGGCTGTTGGGAGGTGAACGTTATAGCCATTAAAATGAAATTAAAATTCATTTTTCTGATCAATAAAAGTCTCACGTGCACCAATAAATATTCCACCGAGGAGAAGACAGTCGAGCAAGTAGGTATTAAATGAACTAAATTGCACATGCGCACGCACACACACACACGCACTCAAAACCAGATAAGGGCGGCTGAGTTTCATTAGATCTCTCTTTGGGAGAACTATTTTACCATTTTTCACTAAATAAAGAGTAAAGCAAACGGTGAATAATTCATTCGGGTCCAATTAAAAAATACACAAAACCCGAAAGCACAGTTCAGCAAGACATCAAACACAATAATGAAGCCCTTTAAACCTCAACAGAAAGCATAAGGTTATGTCAATGGGGCCGTCGAGGGAATAGATGCCTCAAAATCTGGAAAACGGGAAGGTGGAAATATAGGAATTTTAATAAAAAATTGGAAAAAGTAGGTGTGGGTGGTTGAAGGACACGAAAGCAGTACCCTCAACAACAGCCAGGGGATATCTGAGGTTGTCCGTCTGGCTGTTCAGGCAGCACTGGGATGGTTGGAAGGCGACAGGCACCGTCCCTCTGTTCGCCGCGGGGACAACCTGTTCCTCCAACTCCCTCCACAGCTGTGAGAGGTCACGGTCATACTCCTGGTCCAAAGTGACGTGTGTGGCGGCCTGCTTCTCACCTGAAACGCATAAAACCATAGAAAATATTCCACTGAGTGCAAGAAAGTAAAGAATTTAGGTAAGATTTTAATAAAAAAAATATTTATGTTATAGCTGCAATCCGTAACTTTTTGAGCAAAAATACACTGGTTGGGCAGGTACAAAGCTTTGAAAAGAAAATTAAAATGTAATTTTTAATAGTGCATTTTGGCCTTTAATATTCATTTTAAATTGATCAGCTTTAAGGAAATTTTGGAGAAAAAAAAACTTGACAAAAGTTTGAAGACAGTCAAATGGAATTATGGGTGAGTAAATTTCGGTCTGTTGTAGTAGATGAAAGGTTTTAACAGAATCTGAAGAGGTGAAAAAGCTGACGTATATACAATTTGAATCCCTGTTGGGTGGTCTGGGGGCATCCTCTCATATTAGAAAATGTTTTTTTACATTCAATTTATGCATTCTGTTGCACTTTGACAAGAAAAAATACAATATTTGCTCCAACTAACAAAAACTTTGACTCTCACCAGCCACAATTTGCTGGTCAAAATGGTTTTGCCTGCACAACTTTCTAAGTGCACCAAATGACATCTACAGTAGCAGCAGCTAATCACATGACGTATGACCAAAGTGAAGCTCATACGCAAATATTAAACACCAAATTGCTATTTCGCAACTTTCAAACACAACTTCAGAAAAAATGCTTTACTACTATTATATATCAAGCAAACAACAATGATCCCAACACCTAGCCATGGTCAGCACAATTATATATTAAAATACAGTGATAGTTTCATCGCTTTTAAAACGGGGGGTTTGGTTCTAGAGATGTAACGGTGTTAAAATGTCAGATCACGATTATAGTAAACAACATTATCATGATTGTCAATATCATCACATTTTTTTCACATGTTCTGGAAATGTCAAAAAAGTAAAGAAAATTTAATATTAATATTACGTTTCGCTGTAAATGTACTTTTGTTCATTCATCGAATCAATAACATGGATAATAGTCATGGCACGTTGGGGGCATGAGATAAAAGTTTCCTAGTTCAGATTAAACTCAGCCTTAAGGTTACGTTTCATATTGCATCTACGTTACACTCTTGATAACTTTGTTTGATGCTGGACAGGGTTTTTCAATCAATAACACTTGGAACAGTCCAACGGTAATATAAATATGACGCAGTACTACTAACCATGGGATGTTATTATCACAGAAAACCATTAAACCGGAAATCGTTAACTTCCATCCCTAGTTGTTTCACGTAAAAATGAACATTTGTTGTTAATTAACTCGCCTTCGGACAATCTTGAGATCTGAGGCAATCAACCTCTTAGGTACCATGTCGTTGAAAGTTTAAAAAGCACAAACAATCAACATCAAACTAAACCGTACGGCTTCTGATGCCATATAAAAGAGATACTTCACCCAAGAAACAAAATTTCCCAATGTTTTACTCACCCTCAAGGCATCCTCTGTGAATATGACATTCTTCTCTCATAGGGAAATTGTTTCTTGGGAGAAGTATCCCTTTAATGTCTTTTGAAGCGAATCGATTGGTCTGTGCAAGAATTATTTAATATAAGCGGTAATCTACAGTTTTTTGAAGTGGGAACTCTGAAGGGAGATTGGCAATTGGTTATCTCATAATTAGCCGTTTGGATCAAACGGAGTAATAAAAACGACGACACTTTGCATTGCATCCCCTTCAGCAGTGCCTTTCTAGGGCGCCAAAAAGGGACTGATTGAATTCATGACGCTAACAGGGGCTAAAGCAAAAAAATCCTTAGCCTGAACTTACTTTTTGCAGGCTTGTGAGAGCAGACACATACTCAAGATTATTTGTCAAACAACATGTGCAGACGTCACTTTCACTTGTGTGGAGGAGAGAGAAAGAGAGCATACGTTCGTGAAGTTCAGGTGTTTGTTTGTTCACTGAATTTGGATGATGAATGTTATATAAACGGTGGATATAATGCTGGTTTGGAGATCGTTTGAAACTGATATATGGAGCCGATCCAACGCTAAAGGATGCCGGACATGAACCGCATGTGGGGAGTGAATTTAAGGCTCACATTTTTTGGCCTATCGAGGGTGGTATTTTGAAAGCAAAATAAAGTGACCGGATCTATGATGAATTTTGTACTCAAACAATTTTTTGCTCTAGTAGTAATTTAATCATTAGAAATTAGTAATAATTAGTTTCATAGTAATTAATGGTGATGATATGGCACGAGACACATCCACAACACATAAAGTGAGTCCCAAATGGTGCACTTATGTAGTATTATTTGCTATTTTGTAGTATATATAGTGTGAGTAGTTTGTTCAAATAGAAAATCCTCAAAAAAGAAGTGCACTGTAAGTACCTAGATGATGCACTTTTTCGACCGAAAAATAGGAAGTGTGGAACTATGGACACTTCACGCACTCAATGGTCGCAGTTTCGCTTACGTAGCGGAAGGGATGCAGGGCTATCAGATGCTGCTCAAGCAAAACCCTCCTGCAGAGTGATAACGGTACACTCTGATGATGACTAAAGTAGTGCTGGGCAAAATAGATGAAAACTAAATTAAATAAACAATGCACAAGTATATTTGTATTCACACGCATTGTGGTGTGCGTTTGACGCCCTTGACGCTCCTCTGGGAAACCGATATACTTTCGGTTAGTATAAAACCGCTTGGTATTGTATTCAAGACTATACTTCTTTTCTGAAATTCATATACTTGATGGTTGAGTGCATAGTGCATTGTTTAAGTGCATAGTGTATAGACACAGCTATAGTAATGAGATCACAGTTGGTCAAAGCAGGTATGCATAAATGAGCTCTCAGAAAAGCAAAAGTTATCACCTTTTTGAGCTTGTTTTTTTTATAATGATTAGTGGAGGCAGATTTATGTCATGTAACTGATGCACAGAAGTGGAAGCGGAGATCTGATTAGATGATTTGCCGAAACAACACAAAGTTATCGATCTTTATTTCACCGTCTCCAATTTGTGCTTGTCATAATGGACTTTAAAGCTGCCATCCGTTTAGGCTTTATAAACGTACTCTCTATCCTGCCGATTGTTTGCTTGCTAATGTACGCTCCAGAGCAATTGAGAGAGAGAGCGTTCTTCCAACGGAAGTCCAAAACACTGGAGCGTCACGTGATTCATGGAGCCTTCAGATAGTTCCAGGAAGTTGTGTTTTTTCTTTAAATGTTGTATTTCTTTAACTTTTGTTTCGTTTTTAAATAGGTTAAAAGTTTACCTCGGTTGGTCTGTTTAGTCAGAGCTCAATCCGTAACTAGTAACTTTCTCGAACTATTGAGAGCCTCCATGAACCGCCATTGCTGTGAAAAAACTGTTCCATTGGAGTCAACGGAGTTGACGCGACTCTCTCTCTCGGTGGCTCTGGTTTGGTTGAGAGCGATAGCCGTGTTCCTCTCATATCATTGGTAGGCTAACTTATGAACTGTTTTTAAATGTTATATTTTACAAATCTTTTTTTCCGCAGTCAAATGCCGCAAGCCGGAGATCTGGGACGGTGCCAGGAAAACTTTAAGCCCTACTCTATGAAGTTGCCTGTTTGTGTCTTTTGTATTTGCAAATATGGCACCTGGGGATTTTATAAATCACCAAATCATCCCCGCTCTCTGAAAAACTAGTTTGCAGGTCATAAAAGTCATTTGATTTGTGCATGCATTGCATACTGTAATTATATTGTAGAAAAAAATCTAAGAAATTCTCTTTGAAATTGCTTTAAACATCAAAATGTAAAACTGTGCCATCCATCCACTTAACATACCTATATATTTGTTTTAATTGTTTTGTTTTAATATGTACACCACAGAGCAAGGCTTCAGAGAATGTTTGCTGAACTCTAGGCCGTGTCTGTAATTGATGATTGGTGAGTAAGGCACATCAAAGCAGAGCACGTCTCCTTTTAGCCACAGTTGTATCCATTTCCCCTTAAAAACCGGTATGAAAACGAATAAATTCATCTCGGTGATGACTTCCCTCAGGAATACATGTAGATTACAAATATGAAAGACTGCAGGAAAAGCTCAAATTATTGAGAATCAGGAAAATGGAAAAGAGAAGATTCAGGGAATCAAGGATGCACGCGCGTGCTCATTACAACTCGACAAATCCACAACAAAAGGTCCCTTACGTCCAATCAGCCGATTCACTCAGAGGACATTAGGAATTCAGACCCTAAAGCAAGCGGAGCTTTGGGATAGACAAGACGTACGCTTCTTTATCATTCAATGCACACCATTCTGGTGTAAGCGCGAGATCTGTGCAAAGACTTTAATTAAAAAGGTTTTTACACCTCAGCAGGCTTCATCTCCCCATTCACATATTTCCCCACGTTTTACACGAGTTCAGTGATATTCATGAAATTGGAGGCTTTTCTGTTTGCCTGTTTTTAATTGAAGCAGGGCTTGTTGCAAATATCAAAATGCGGAAGTCCATTTTCTCCCTCTTATTTTAAATGTAATTTATTCTGCCATTTAAAGAGCAGCTCCTCGAAACTGCTCATCTCTTGATTGTCATTTGAAGTTCTCTCTGGAAATTACTTTCTGTGTACCTAAATGGTCCTGTGTTCATCTTCATTTCAGTAGAGGCATGATGGAAAAAAGGTCATTATCTCTGGCCTCAAAATGTCAGTGTGTGTGCAAAAGTCGAAGTCTCCTAAAGCAACACAATGACTTTTTTAAAGAGCAATGTGTGAAAATGTCTTTAATGTAAATATTTCACACAAATCATGTTTAATGGTTTGGTTGTGATGCTTTCAATGTGGACTACCAAGGACAGGACATCCTGTAATGGTTTTCCAGGGAGAAAAGACATACAACTTTGGAACATGTGGATGCATGAATCCTTCTTTTTGGGTAAAATATACATTTAATACTTGTGTGTGTGTGTGTGTGTGTGTCTGAAAGAGAAAAAGGTAAAAGGAGATGGATACTATGTTTATGATAACTTGGAAATGCTTACCCTCAGCGAGTCTGCGTTCATGGCCGAAGAACACACGCGTCTGTGAGCTGTGCAGGCAGGGCAGAGGCAGCTGAGGAAGAGAGGCCTCGCCGGATAACTGACTCATGCTCTGAGGAAACAAGGTCAAAAGGTCATAAACTTCAATGCCACTTTAAAGAGTAAGTAGGATGAGATCATGAAAATTACATTTCATGTATTGTGTTATGTTGCGGTGTTTGAAAGTAAGCAGTCTCCAAGATGTAAGTCCTAAGGTGAATAAAATAACAGTGTTATTGGCTTGTAAAAAAGGAAGTGTCTCTAACCGCCTATGTTTTGCTGCGACTGCCGCGAAAACTTCACTCTCTACTCCCCCAAAACACTGTCGTTCGTGATGCGAGTGCCATCTAAAACCTGTTTTCCACGTTGTGAAATTAAGTGCGTCTTATTTAAACTACCAAAGGAAGAACTTCTGAGGAAACAATGGTTTCAATTCATATTCAAATGACACCAAATGAGTATAACCCCAGGGTTTTACTGTGCGCGTGTTAATTCACCGGAGATTGCTTCAATAATCTTGGCACGTTCTCTGCAGGATATGTTAGAAGACTATCCTTGAAAGGGGGATATACCAACCTTATTTGGACCTGTTAGCTCCACCGAATCACAACCTGTAAGTGTGACACTTGATTTTTGTCTGAACTTTAAGAAATATTTATGTACCTTATGTCTGTGTTTAGCTAATGCATATAACGCTAACGTTAATAGGTACCGTTATTTCTGGTGTATTACAGTTTGTTTGTTCATCTATCTATGAACCCAGCTAATTTAACTGTTCAATCTATTATCGTCTATCTAATATCTACTATCGTCTTCAGATGTTTCTTCGTCAGACTCGGGCTCAAACTGGTGAGGTGAAATCCCGCCATCTCTATCTATAATATATAACCTGTAAACCATAATCCAGCAATGTTGGTAGGCGTTCCATTTGCGACACATGATGAACGCTGTAACAAATTCAAGGAATGGGAAGAAGGAGGCGGGAACTGGCGAGCGTTCAACAACTTTAAATAAAAAATAAACAAACCACAAAACAAATACGAGACATTGTGTCACGATACGTGACTGGGTTCACGAGAACGAGACAAGATTTTTAAACTTTTTTTTAAGAAATCCTCAATGATGAAATATATAGGGAAAATATTACTTTATTCACTGTGACAAGCAGACTCTCCTCATCACATGCACCTTAGTCTCGCGTAGCAACTTATCGCCGCTGTCTTTGAAAAGGTCCGCCCAAGAGGCCATATGACCGACAAATGACCGGTAAAGCGTCATGTTTAGAGGCATGAAAATGTCCCTGCAGTAACAGACCGATGTACATTCACGAATGCATCAAAAGTTAGGATACAACAATTAATTATTAAGTTTATGCCATGAACTTTTAAGAATTGAGTGTTTAGTCGATCGTAATGAATTCTTATAGCAACCGTTGAAAACACAGGCAATATTCGGCAAGCAACCATTTTTAGTGCACTGCAATTATGCCAAACAACTGACAAATATAGAAGACTATAAAGAAAGCCTTGAATCCACTGAACACCTCGTTTGGACCAAAACTATAAATAACATTGAAAATATACCTTTTCTAAAATGTTAAAATGTCACGTTGCATCTGTCAAGGCAATAAATTATGGGTCGACGTGTTCTTCCACCCCTAAAGAAAATGGCTTCCTTGATATATTATACATTTTAGATTGAAACTAAAATTGCAAATAAATAAATGCGTATTAAATTCTGGTTGGCGTACTATAACAACAATAACATTATTATATATAATAATATCTCATAATAATAACTTTTACAGATGTTATTTGCTCTATTTGCCATAATCTTTTTAAACATTAATGTTCACCAGCATTATATTACTGTATAAACTTTGTGCAGAAATTTTAAAATGCTATATTTGGACAGCCCTTTCTTCCTCTTGACGTAACCGATAAGTAGGGATGCAACGATTTACTCAGTTTACGATGTGATTTAATTCACGATTATTTTTTTACAAAATGAGTTGAGACAATTTAGAAATTAACTAGTGCCCTTTAATTATTTCTCAAATTGCATTTCTTGGTAAATAAAAAATGTATTTGATGTAAAAAAACAAAACTATATTGCAATTTTAAAACATATTCCCAAAAAACTAGAAGTGCTTCTACATATTTTTAAAGAAATATAAGCATATCCACGTTTCCCAAAGTTGCAGTAAATACAGTGTCCCCTGCTGTTCAAAACATGTATCGCGATTCATTTAAAATCTCAAACGATATGAATCCTCACATAATCGATTTTTCAACCAGCTCATGGTGAAGCGTTACATCCCTACTGATAAGTTGTCCACTGTTACACTAGAACGGCAGTGATCACGTATTAAAATAATAAAATACATATATAAATAAATTTCATTTCGTGTTGAAATACCAAAAGCAACACCTGCAGATGTGTGCATTGCTGACCTTGTACACATAGAGGTATTCCCTGAGGAAAGCCGCCTGCTGTACAGCCGACTGTTTGCTGTCATTGATGAGAATGTGCCGGAAGGCGGCCACTGCGTTCTCTGGCTGCCGGAGAGTGAAGGACTGTCGACCGATGGTGAAGTTAATGTGATCCTCAGCTAGTGTCCAGCATTTCCCTTTATAAACCTGCAGCGCTTGGCAATAACATCTCAGTGCATGCCTCTTCTATTAGAAAGAGAGAGATTGACACATAATGGTAATTCCCCGTTTCAAACACTTGTTGCAATGTAATGCAGGTTTTACAAAAAGGTTGCTACAGACAGACACGAATGGACATTCAAGTACTTCTAAATATGTGTCTTAATGGCAAAGTAACCAAAATGTGTCTCTTTAAGATTAAAGGTCAAATTAATTTCCCTAAAGAACATCATAAATGGACCTTAAATCGCACAATATTGTCCCTATAGAAAAAATCTGCTTCTGTCCCTGGTTGCAGTTTTTATGTTGTGACGGTCCATTGCAAACATAGCTGTTAAAATATCATCAGCTTCCAGGTGAACAATGACGGTGCGACCACGATGATCCCAGCTAAACATACTTTCTCTCAGATCCGGTCAGCTTTTGTTTTATTCATGGCCATAAGCAACAAACACAAAGGAGCCAATAGCTCTCTCATTTCCAGTGGGATGTTACGGGCCGACACTCATGCCTGGAATAATGGCAGAAGAATGGATGAATGCAATAAACGCTTGCTCATATCCAATATGGATAAGAAGGTTTTTAGATTTATGTATTCGGGAGATGCTTGTATCCCCAGCGACTTATATTGCATTCAAAATATATATTTTCTTATTAGCTATGAATTCTTTTTGAAAGGAACCCATGATCTCTGCATTGCAGGATTGAAGGTGCACTGTTTGCATTTTCATTAAATATTTTGGCATAAACTCAAAACAGTAGGTTTATAATTTAAAGAAACACAATAAAAGTGAGTATTATAGAAAGAAATGTACAGTATGAGTAATATACTGATCTATAAGTCACTGTGACAGTTGTCTTGACCATGTGATCACTCAAAGGCTGACCATGTGAAAGTAATGGCCAAGATGATTTGCTGCAATGACGGTTATATCCGAAGTGTCTTGCAACTAAGACAGCATTTACCATTATGTCTAAGGAAAAAATGCATAATTGCAGGTTTAGCTGCTTTGAGGCGCCATAATTAAATATAATTAGATAGACAGAGTCAAAGATAAAGTACGTTTACACTTCCATGATCTCTTTAAGGTAACCATGGAGATGAGGAGAAATGTTTCATTTTCAGGAGTGTTTGTTCCCGTGCGTGATTGTACCTGTCCAGCTTTGCTGAAACGATGACCAGCCAGTATCATGTGGAAGGCGAATTTCCTCACCATGGGGGTGCGCATATTGATAAAGCAGTGAGCTGCCTGCTCCAATAGTAGCGCACTTCGCAGGTCACAGTCCTGTCAGAGAGGACAACATATACATATGCAGGATGAAGTAGCATCACCAAGCAAAACAATTATAATAAAATAATAAAGATTCACCGTGAGCTGGTTAAAAATCAAATATAATATGTGACAATTCAAGTCGGTTGAGATGTAAAATGAATCGCAATACATGATTTGAACATCAGGGGTCGCTGTGTTTCCTGCAAACTTGGATATGCTGATATTTCTTACAGTTAAAGTTAGGAAAAGCACAGACAGTCTTAGTTTGTTTAAATTATTCGTTTTTTCATTTTTATATAATTTGGAATTTGTTATAAAAAAGCTTTTTTTATTATTTGACAAAATAAATGTTTTTTTACAAAGAAATGTTTAGCATTTGAGAAATAATAAAAAAGGCAGTTGTTCATTTATAATTTGGCTCAACTCATTCTGTAAAAAAATGTTGCATCATGAGATCAGAATCGTGAATCGTATCGTGAGCTGAGTGAATTGTTACATCCCTACTTATAAATGTCTTTATCACCGTGGTTATACTGTTCTTACAATAATTTATTACATCTGAGTAAATAATTTTTGCGGTTGTTAATGTATCATATGTCAACAAACATGCAAGTCACATGGGGAATGTAAAGTGACTTGAATGTATACTATATTATACATAAAAAGAACTGGTGTGAAGCAAGACCTTTTTAACGCAGGGAATTTCTTCTTTAACATAGTTCCACAAAACTCTAGATGCCAACCATTAGTGCCCCAAACTATTGGTTCATAAAATGATGCAGTGCCAAGTTTTGGTAAAAAGATTTAGGAATTATCACTATTTTTGCAGTTCTGTTTGGTGATGCAAGAGCTACAAAAATATTGGATTTAGAAATTCTTGTTCACTGTTTAGATGTGAGCTTTGAGGGATTTGTGCTCACCTCACTGGTCATCTTGATGAGGAGTGTGGCAGCCTCCGAATATTTGGCTTGACTCTTTGATATCTCAGCACTTAAAAGACAACACCGCTCAGCCAGGAGCATGTTTCTGTGACACAAACACACATAAATCAATGTCATAGACAATACAAACACACCTTACAAGTCAAAAGTTTAGAAACACCTGCTCATTTTTTGTATTATTTATTTGTTAAACTTTAATTTAAATGGGGCTGTCAAATGATTAATCGTGATTAATACTTAATTAATTGCACAGTACACAGACATATATTATGTAAGATTAATCGTTTGACAGCCTTAAATTCAATCAACCGAATATAAGATAATAAAACAAAGTTTTTTAAAAAGGCTTTTATTGTTACTAACTGGAACATATTAAACCCTCACGCGAATAGCAATTCCTGGGCACATTACAAGCTCTCATTCGCTGATAACTCAAACCCTGCACAATATAAACTCTCTCTAGTGCGAGGAAAAGCCAGAGCAGTGTGCATTGCAAGCTCTCTTGAACGAAGAAATGTGCAATACACGTTGGTAATATTACTTTTTTACATTTATTGGCAAACAACCAACTATCGTCTAAGGAATCAGCTATCGCCTAAATGTCTGACTATCATCGATACACAATAGTATCGTCAATCAGAACAACCCTATGACATACACAATTCATAGCACTGAAACTGCACTCGTTTTAATGACAAATGACCTGTCTATAGCATAAGATAAAGGTCCACATCTAGTCCTGTTAGACTTTATTGCTGCGTTCGAAACTGAGACCATAAGACACTTTCAGATCACTTACACAATTATACAGGTATTCAGGGACAGGCACTACAATGGTTCAGATCTTACTTAGATACAGATATCAATTTGTCCATTTAAATGGGGATGTCATATGGCTTGACAAAATGAGGACAGAATTTTATTTTTTGGATTCAGTAGACTGTCCTTAATGTAAATTATCGGCCATAAGCATTGCAAAGTCTTCCACTCTTTTAGCATTGCAGTGACATTTTTCATGTCAAAGAAAAGGCTATAAAACTAAATGCATGTTCTTACTTGCACACATCTCTATAGGTCTGTATGGCCGTTTCCATGTAGTGTGCCGGGAACGGCCTGGGCGCCCCGCTCTGGAGAAAGGCCGAAACTGCAGCCATCTCCTGTAGAGATGGATACCAGGCAAACCGTCATAAATGGGTACAGAGTTCAGACAGAATAAATCTGATAACCCACAGAAGCAGCGTCAGCAGAAACAGGAGCCATGCAGCAAGGGTTACTGATCTCACCAGTGATCCAGCAGCGTACAGCATGGCTTGGTCAGAGAGGAAGTCTTTCTTGGCAGTGTGGTAGCAGTTGTAGGCCAGCTCATAGTGTTGAACCAGGAAGCAGAGGTCCGCCATCTTTCTGATCTGAAGTTCAGGAGCCTCTGAGGGATATCTGACATCACAGAGGTCAAAAATCAGATGAGTCATATAAAACGGGAATACATAAGTCTAAATCTGTACTCTGGTCACTTACAGCAGCCCTGCGGTGTTCTTTAAATCAGCAATACTCTTTTCTGGAACCTTCCCTCCACCAAACAACTTTTTAGTTGCAGAGAAAAGAGATCTACTCAGACCTTTTCTTGACACGAGCTAAAAAAAAGATGTAAAGGAAATAAATTAAGGAACACATAGGTGTTGTGCGGATATTGCAGAAATAATGCATAAGTTTTGGAAGTGAAAACAATTAAAGTGATAGTTCACTCAAAAGTGATAAATCCTGTCATCATTTACTCACCCTCTTGTCAAACCTGTATGACTAATTTTCTTCCACAGAACACAAAAGAAGATATTTTGAAGAAAGTTGCTAACCGAACAGAACTGTTCTATGGTGTAGACAAAACTAATGCAAGAATGCCAAGAAGTGCATATTAAACCATAGAAAAAGAGGGTGGATTGAATTATCATCGTACAGACACCCAGAATTAAATATGTATAATGTAAGAAGCCAACCACGGTTCTGAGGCCATCTTAATTGCAAGTGTAACTTTTAGCAAATACAGATAATGTACATACATTTTCAAGTTATTCTGCTGTTCGAAAACTGACCGCAAATTTTAGGACCCTGAATATCTTAAACTACACATATATTTATCCAATCACAGGCTTTTGGGACCAATGTCCCTTCAGTTAATATCCAACCAACCATGGATGTGATGTAAGTACTGTAACAAAGCTTTAAAAGGTGGTTTAAAGGGATAGTTCACCCAAAAACAAAAAATATGCCATCATTTACTCCCCCTCATGTTGTTCCAAACCTGTATAAATTTCTGTGTTCTGCTGACCACAAAGGAAGATATTTGGAAGAATGTCAGTAATCATACAAATCTAATTCAGTAGGGTAAATAAATACTATGGGAGTCAATGGGGGATGAGATTTGTTTGGTAACTGACATTCTTCCAAATATCTTCCTTTGTGTTCAACATAACAAAGAAATGTATACAGGTTTGTGATTTAATGATGACATGACTTACATTTTTGGGTGAAGTATCCCTTTAATAGTAAATATGGCAAGCCAGACAAGAACTACTTTAATGACTTACTGAATAAAGAAGAAAGTCAAAAAATGCATGCGGGATGAACTAGAGATGTGTGTGCACCTGGTCATTTAGCTGCCGTATATTTTTCTCGATGTGTGGCAGTAACCCTCTAAAGGTGAACTCCTGGAGAAACTGCCGGATGCGGTCGTGGTCATTTAGGGTCAGGCAGGTCCCGCGAGGGGTCACAGGGGTCACGCTGCTCTGTTTTTGTGGTCTTGTCATATCCACGCTGTTAGCGGATTGACTGCGGTTGTTGCCAGGGTAACAAGTATCAGTGGGCTGGTCCAGCTGCAGAGGATGCGACTTGGAGATGTCTGTAAACACCAGCGGGACATTCAATTAACATTAGGTGAACCTTTACGGAATAGTCATATTAATCCGAGCTTTACAGATAAAATCCCTGATAATGGAGTTCACACAAGGCTGCACAAACCTTTTGCAGCCAAATCGAGACCATCTTCCACAGCGCCAACATTATTTTCAACAACGTTGTTTACTGCAGACTCTTCGTAGAGCTCCTGAAATACACCATGCACACATTTGTTTTGAAAAAAAGCTCTAGAAACTCCGAGCTCCAATCTGATGGTCGACCAGTGTTTGTACTTTCTGACCCTACACTGGGATGTGGTACTCACAGGGTTGTGTATGCTGGTCTTGTGCAAGTACTGACTCCAGGGGTCTGGCATTTGTTCATCCGCACCCGTGGCATCACTCCGGGAGTTTATCTTCAGCAGATAGCAGCCCTGAGGACCATATCGCTGTTTCATATCTTCATACACAGAGTCCGCCCTGACAAAGACACACTGACATCAGTAGTTGTTCTATACACATATCATAAATATATATGATCGTCTTCTATCATCAGACCTCAGAGCTCCATGCAGAATACAAATTAAGTGACTGGCAATTTATCTAGATGCCAAAATCTCAGGAGAAGGAGGTGGAGAATAAATAACCTGACAGCAATATTCTATATTTGAATGCATTCACTCAGCTGACTGGAATAAGTCTTAAATTCTTTTTCAGAGAGAGTGAAAACATTAACCCTGCTCCTATATGGCCATAACTGACACAGGTTTCTGCATATCTCATGTTAATCTAGAGTCCTTATAGAATAGAGTCTTTAGTTTGATCACATTTATAAAAGACAGATACAGCTGTAGGATTATTTCCGAAAACATACGACGACGCGTGCGGGGGGGATGGGTGGGTTGTAACTAAAGCACATGCGCACCCATTGCCAACAAAACACAGACATATGACTAAGTTTCACTTAATGCGTGCGATTCATGTCCGGCATCTTTAAGCGCTGGGACAGCGCCATCCATCAGTTTCAAACGATCTCTAATCCAGCATTATATACACCGTTTATGTAACACCCATCAATAAAATGTTCACAAACACACACCTAAGAGTAACAGGGTGAAGGCCTACAGCGCAGCCAATCCTGACAGCGCAGCCAATCCTGACGCAGCGCAGCCAATCCTGACGCAGCGCAGCCAATCCTGAATCAGCGCAGCCAATCCTGACGCAGCGCAGCCAATCTTGATGGTAAGTGGGTCTCGCTCGTCGGTTGACGCGTGGGTGGGCTATTTCTTTCACCTTGCCGGGAATTTATCAATAAAGGACTAAGATAAATTGGATTTTCATGTTTGGAAAAACCTTTCCAAAACCTACACAAATGCTGGGGGAGTGTATCGATCACAGAAATACTATGTCATACGTACAGCTCATTTTTAGACAAGTTGAGCATGTCAACCATGAGAAGACAGCACGTTTAAAATTGTAAGTAAGTCAGAATGCATGAAACACCTTTGCATGCCACCTTTAAGTATACAATGAAAGTGAATAGGGAATGTCAGTCACCAACATTTCGCCTTACATCTACTTTTGTTTTCCAGGGCAAAAAAATCCTGGGTTTTGAAGAACTTGAGGGGGAGCAATTATTTCCGTAATAAAACAGAATTTTATTTTTGGATGATTCATCAGTTACTCTAAAGAAGAATGTTTTTTTTTACCGAATGCTTTCAAACAAAATAACTTTCTGCACCACTTCAGTAATCAAAGTATTCAAGGTAATAATGGCAGAAGTCAATAAGGTCGAGCAGACATGCAAGACTGTCCCTGTCTGATGGGTGGTTGCCTTTGATAAAAGTTTATCAAAGTTGATATGGTTTATATGGATTTGAGGTATTATTTATGTCTTTGGCATAACCTGAAGTAATATCACACCCTGACATTAAGATTAAAGGTCAAGCGAATGAAGTTGAGCGGCATCTAGTGGTGAAGTTGCAAATTGCAACCAACTCCTCACTACACCATTTCCTTTCAAAGCACCATGGTGGCTTCACTTCTTTGCTGAAGGAATGTTTGAATTTAGGTTCTCTAGATTTCTCTCAGCTTATCAGTTTAGGGTTACTGTAGAAATAAGGAAATCCATGCAAAGGGAGACGTGGTGTATGTAGACAGAAATAGCTCATTCCAGCTCATACACCTCTGAAAACATAATTATGTTCAGTATCTCAGCAGCATTGAGTACACCCCTCACAAATATTTATGTAATATGTGTATATGTAATTATTTGTGACAAAATGAAACATGAAAACAGACACAATTTGCCTGAACACAATAAAGAAAGCTTTTAAGTGTGACCTACACATCAGAGTTTATACGAGATGTTTCAAATTAATTTAACAAATGAGAGCACAGTAATGTTCAAGTACAAAGCTAGATTATGGAATGGGTCTGTTGAGCTAGTGCCACGACCGTAAGTAACACTTGCGATCAGACAGAGACATGTACATGAACACACACACACCTCTGCTCGTCTCCTTCGCTGATGTCGTGGAGCAGGACGTAATATTTGAGCGTGTTGGGGATGAACCATTTGGGGAAGGTGTATTCTCCACTGTGCTGGATTCTGTGCTGCTCCTGCGAGAGTTTGAGGAACTGTTCTGTGGGCACCGCCTCACACGACGACACCACCAGCATACCTGCAGCTCGGTTCAGGAAATCTCACTCACAACATGGAAAAACTTACAGTGAGACTGAGAGAGAAACAGTGATGGAGCAAGAAAGAGATTGAGACCTACAGCCACGGGGAACGTTTTGCACTGAAATCAGTTTTTCCTTTTATTTAAAATATAATACTGATATGCTCCTAAGCGCTGACAAAATCCCCATTTAGAAAATACAGGCGTTCAAAACTGACATTCTTACAAGTGTGCTCAATAAAAACAAAACTAGAAAGTCTACGACATCTGGCTACACTTCAACCTAGGGCTGTCAAACGATTAATCGCGATTAATCGCATCCAGAATAAAAGTTCATGTTTACAGAATATATGTCTATGTATTGTGGACATGAATTTTGTGTTTATAAACACTTACACATACATGCATTTATCTCAGAAAAATATAAGTAATAAGTAAATATAAGTAATAATCATTTACTTAACTTTAATTATTACATGTAAATATTTCCTAAATATGTATACATGTATGTCTTTATCAAATACAAAATTTATATGCACAGTACAGACATATCATGTAAACACAAACTTTTTTCAGCCCTACTTCACCCTCTCAACAAAGGTATTGTCCAATCAAATGCGCCTGAGCATATCAGCCACTTGTTTGCACATGTATTATGTCCTAAATGGTGAATGACACATATATACGATATTCTAGATATACCGGTCTATAAAAAACTGTCTACTGTCAATCACCATGACAAACATTCATTATTAGCTTACTGGTACAATATAGGCCAGAAATTCTATATTTGTCGAGTTTTAGTATTTATATATTTTGACTTCTTAAAAAAATGTATGTTGAAAATGTGGTGCATCCTTAGTGTTAAAGAAGTAAAAAGAAGACAGGAGAGAGCAACAGAACAATTATGAGAAAGAACGAGAGCAAGAGAGGACGCGAGAGGACACAAGAGAGTTCTTTCTTTGTGTTTTGAAGGATACAGGCCAGGTAGTGGCTGAGGAACTCGTGCTCGGAGGCAGGCATGGACTGGAAAAAGTTTTCCCTGTAGGTCTCAAACCATGGTGTTGTTGCTACAAGATAAACACACACACAAAGATATATTGTCTTGTTTCAGAGACATAATTATTAAAGGCTGCGTAACCAGCCTTGTGGGCGGAAGAGAAGAGGAACATAATACGAAAGCCAAGAAGAAAAACATACAAACTACAACAGATTAAATTAACACTGGAAACGTTTCACTGTAGGACAATACAAAACAGATCTGGTGATTTGTAAAATAGAAGGAAGAATAAAAAACTGTGTGCAAAGACATACATATTTGACAGAAAAAAAAAAACCAATTTACTTTTGATTTCCCACCATTGTATCTAGTTAAATTTTCACAGTCAGAAAAAATATAAATGAACATCACATTGTGCTGCAATAAGGTCAAAATCTTTTTAAAATTCAACCATACATTTCTACAAGAGTTATGGATCCAGCAGAATGTGTAGGAGCGTTGTACACAAATCTTCATTCTCAGCCAAACTCACCATTTCAATCGATGTAGAAATAAATTATGGGTTAATTTTCACCCTGAAGATTCATTAGCTCCTTGACATTTCATCTCAATCAATTGGTGTGACAGATTAATTCACGAAAACAAGGTCAAGGCATGAATTACTTCACTCTGGCAGTTTTTCATTAAATTTAATGTGAATCTTCATAGAGAATGTGTGATGAGCAATGTGAAGTTTGAAGACAGAGTCAAATCTGCAGCCGCAATAATGTGATAGTTTACCTAAAAATAAAATCACTCATCGCTTACCAACCCTCTTGTCATTTAAAACCATTATGACTTTATTTCATATTTTGAAAAAAGTTGGCAACCGAACAGCACTGGCAACTTTTCACTTCTATTGTATGGACACAAATCCAATATAAGTGAATGGGGGCCAGTTAATAACATTCTTCAAAATATCTTCTTTTGTGTTCTTAGGGAAATAAGTCATATAGGTTTGAAATGACAAGAGTAACTGATGACAGAATTTTATTTTTGGGTGTACTATACTTCCAATAAGTAATAACACCCATTCCTCAACACATTATAACTTCACATACTGCTAATAAATGCATCTGCTTAAAGTCTCAAGGACAACCCTAAATCAGTATAAATACAGTGCACAGCGCCTTTTTTATGAATTCACTACTAGGCCATTCCACAAACTATTTGTATCTTTAATAAAGAAAGTAAACAGAAATCTGACAGCTAAAAGTTTAAAACAATTTTCCAGAACGCATTCATATATTAATACTGAAAAAAATCAATACATTAAATCAAACTGACTAACCGAGTTAAAGGTTATGTGTGTAATGTTGTTACGTTTATAGAGATCACTCAAAAATAAAAATTCTATCATCATTTATTCACACTCATGTTGTTTAAAACTTGTGTGGAACCTCAAGAGACATTTTGAGAAATGCTTAAGTGGTTTTGTGTCCATAAATGGAAGTCAATTGGGTCCAATGTTTGGTTACAAACGTTTAAAATTATGTTATTTTGTGTTCTCCAGAAGAAAGCTATACAGTACTGAAATTATATGAGGGTGAGTAAACAATGATAACTACAATCAATTTGCCAGCTTAATATGCAGACAACTTTAAGCGAGACATTTTTTTGCATATCTGAAAAATGTATAGACGATCAAAACATTGCTGTTTGTTTGAGCAAAAATGGAATATGGACTATCTGTTAGCCTGACCAATAGCAGACAGGGACGATATTTATGAATCTCCTTTTAAGCAATCATTTTCCATTCCGTCCGTTGATGCTTGAGGTGTAAAAATTATATTTCAGAAATATGCTTCAGGACTTCTTGGATTTGAGATGATTTATATACAGAATGCAAGTTAATTGATGTGTACTTCATAGAATAAGGAACAGCTAGTCTACTGAGAGGAAGGACACTAAAGTCTATAAGGGAAGAACATATTTGAGGTCAAATGACTAGCTGAAGTAAAAAGCTCACCCACATATTCAAACAACTTTAGACAAAACAATTGTTTGATTCGCTACAGCTCTTTACAAAATTCAATTTGTCACAAAAATGGCCGGATCTTCAAATGCCAACATAAACGTGTGAGCTTCAGTCCAACGAGTCATTTTATCTTAATCTCTCTCACACACATACACACACATCTGGTTTATTATCTCTGTGGGGACGGTCCATAGGAGTAATGATTTTTAGAAGTACAAAAATTAATATTTTATCCCTAAACCTAAAGATCATATAAAACTTTTGTGCATTTTTAGATAAATAAAACAATACAAATTATTGTTCTGTACAATTTGTAAGCTTTTTTTGCCCATTGGGACCTCATTTTTGGTCCCCACGTGTCCCCATGAGTTAATGTGCATTCAGGTTTAGGTCCCCACAGAGATATAAACAAGGCCACACGCACAAACACACACACACACACACACACACACATCAAGCTAACGGACCACCACCAACATCTCTAGAAAGTGGAGAAAGCTGGATTGGAAATGAAAGAAGGTTTAGCGACGGTTCTGCGACTGATGGAGCTGGGCTTGAGAGTGACACGCTCTCAGCACAGGTTAGGAAGGGAATACCTGTATAGTACTTGGATGAGCTCAGCTGGGTGATTGTTTCTTTCCAGTCAGAGTACCAGGGAACGCTCGCTTTGACCGTGCGGTCTGAGAGAAGAAGGCAAAGGAGAGCCGGTCTGGTTAAAAGCCACTTACAGGAACCACAGAAGCATAACGCAGCCAAAAGGGATTTTAAAAGTGAAAATGCAGTAAACCTTGGTATGTAGAATATCCGACTTTTCTAAATCAGCAAAAGTAAACTTCTTAAAAACACAGTCCTAAACTAGAGCTAGGAATGCAGGTTTACAAAGCAGTCTCAATTAGTCAATTAGTTTAGACACGGATTGAAATTAATCTTAAAATACTGTATAACTGTAATGACTATTTTAGGGCATAATGTACATATTTATTTCAACCCCTTCACATTGCAAGAAAACACTGTAGGGGTCTGTATTAAAAATATACATTAAAGTACAATAAATAAATAAAAATTACATTATTTTACAAAAATGAAAATATGCCATGTGACACATTCCTGAGTAAAATGGAGTACAAAGTCTAAATGCTGCTGATTCTGCAGGAAGTACACAAAGACAGGATGGCCTCAATGAAATCCAGTGTTTGTGTCACATCCTGTCAACGAAGACACCTTCATTTGGTCAGATTCAGACAGCACAGATGTATCCTACAGTGACACTGATATCCCACAATCCTGTGCATATGGTGCTGCTGTTTGTTTAGCCTGACCAAAGTAAGGTACATAGCAGTGCTATTACTTAAGGGTTCTTGAGCTCTGTGAACAGACATGGTGACCAAACACTCTTAGAAGGGTTAACAGCACAGTAAAGCACACGTGTCCGTGACCTCACATACACACCAAAGAAAAGGGTGTGTATGAGGGTCAGAGCTCTTACCAAGAATTCATCCACAGGTCAAGTTTGGGGGAGAAAGAAAATTAGAAAAATGAAAAACAAGATGATGATAAATATTTGTGGTCATTTCATGGACATTTATAGGATTCAATTGCATTGCTGCTTCTCAAGGGCACTACTGCCCTCATCAGTTGGAGAGATGAAAGAAAATTAAAATCTTATCTCATTTTAAACATTTAAAGAACTTGGTTTTAAAAATTATGTGGTAAGAAAGTAAACAGTGGTAGAATAAACAGTTATACTGTGTGGTTTAAAAGCCAGTGTATTACATAAACCTGGAAAGGAAGTTTTAACCTAAAAAAAGGAATATAGAAAAAAGTAAAGCAAATTTGTTGCATTGATTTGAAGCACATGAAATGCTTTTCTCCAGGCATACAGGGATAACGTGAATACTTTGGTTTTGTGTCAGATGGAGTGCATTAAAGCAAAAGATGGACCAACTAGACAACAAAAAAGCTAATTCATGTACATTTTTAATTCAATGCTTCACTTAAACCACTTTACAGAGATTAAATATATTTAAACAGCAAACAGAAAATTTGGCTGAACTCTAAAAACATTACGCATTTTTAGACTCTGAGAGTTCAACTGAGAATATTTATAATGTAAAGTTATATTCAATGTGTACAAATACATAATAGAAGTGCTTTATTGGTTGTAAAAGTTTGGTCTCCTCCACAGTTCCTGTTTGTATTCACTTTGTGTTTTTCAAGCTTTTTTTTTACATAATCGTGCCATAAATAGACTGCCTTAAAATAAGATGAACAGAGAACGTTTATTCAAGGACTTACCGCTTATGTTGAGGTCGTAATCTCCAGCCGTGATGACATTGGAGGGTGATCCCTCAGGGGGCTGGCAAACAGAGACCGCCTGACTCAGGAGTCTCTGCAGTTCTGGGGTCTGGGGAGGCTTCGTGTTGATCCCCGTCACACTGATCCGGAGCCCCTTCACCACAACCACCTGGTTATTGGGGTCACGCAGGTGACCTGCAGAATGGCAACATTACATGACCAAAATAAGAAATAAAGTAAGAGGGTGTGTAAACTGAATTGGTTAATAGATTTTTTTAAATTCATAATATCATAGCCGATAAGTGGTTTTTATTTGTTGCTCAGGTTAAACAATGCATATACATAATTTTACTTTTTACTGCACAGGACAAGAGTCGCGGTCATAAAATAAGTCAGTTCGGCCACTTTGATTATCTCGTTCGGTCATAGAATGAGAAATTTTAACACGGACAATGCACTTAATGTGTTAATATTCATCTTTTTGTATGTTCTAAAGAAAAAAATTCACACCAGTTATTAGAGAAATTAGAGTGAAGAATGATGGAAATGAATCTCTTCAAATAAAAAAAATCGACGAGACGAGACTCTCCTCATGACCAAAGTTACATACACACAAACAGAGAGCTCTGTATTCAGTCCGCTCATACCAATTACTAGAATCTGTGTCACCATTATTCTAAGAATCTGTAACACAGCATGTTTTCTCATTATCTGAAAAACGTCTCAGTGTCTCACTTTATCTAAAAACACAGCTGACTATAAGCAGCGAAACTCAACCAACAACTTATGACAACAATGCTTATGACAACAGCATGGTTTTAGAATGGCTTCATGTCATTGATAATAACTATAACCATGTGATTCAGATGCTCAGCAGACTCTGAAGAATTTCTTGCCAGAGGTTGCGTGTTCAAATTCTGCTTAAATTACTATTTACATTATATTAAGGCATTAGACAGACACTTGTCAAAAGTGACATACAATGCAGTCTTAGTATACATTTATTAATTTATCAGTATATCTGTTCAGTGGAACTCAAATGCACAACGTTTATGCTATAAGTGTATATATAAGTCTACCAATAATGCAATTATATTTGTTTGCACTCTAATGTAAGATGCAAAAGTTATTGAAGCTATAGGCTCTTACATAAACAGATCTATTCTTGTTACTCGGTCTAGAGCACGACTGTAAACAACACGAGTCATTGTAAGATGAGCCAGTAGATCTGATTGCTTAAGATGATCCAGAATACTTTACTACTGGTTTACTAAGATGCCTATTACCAGCACAGGCCCAATAAAGGCATCTAGTAGTACAGTCAGTTAAACCATCAGATGAAGACCTTTCAATGGTAACGTGATCGCATTTATATGAGTAACGTTAAGCCAACCTGTGATCTGTAACAGATAAATCAGATCACATTTCACGGACAGGGTGAGGGAGATGAGATGAAGCTGCGTTACTCTTCCTGTCATTTGACCGAGGATGTTTCTCAAAACCTAGCGCGCTTACTACCTTGACAACATCTTCAGCAAAGGCGCGTGCGAGAGTGTTCGGGTTGTGCCCTGGAAGCAGTCTCGCAATGCCCAGGAATGCTGTCAAGATAGGGACCTTAGTAGGGTTTGACACCGTCTGTGTGTATGTAAAGGAACTGCTGTGTTGATTGCTTACATCGGTCCTCTCGAGTGATCTGTCATGTACCGCTGTGGTTTAATGTCAAATCATTAGAGGTCTCTTACCCTCGGACGTCAGGCGGCAGAAAGGCCGCAGCAGCTCGGGAAAACTCAGGTTGTTTTTGCGGGTCACTCGTTCCGCATCTTCGCTGCACAGGACGGCCACCATCGGCACGAACGAGTCCTGGATGAACTCCTGCACAGACTGCACGCACTGAGCCATGAGCACCTGCTGTCGTTTGTTTCTTCACCGAGCTCACGGGTTTACTGCTGAGCCGAAACAAACAACTCCTTTATCGACAGCCGAAGGCAGACATGTTGAAATCTATTGCTGCCTGCTGATCGATTTTTTCCCAAGATGCTTTGCGGCGATCAGGTGATCTCTCTTCCGCAAAAAAATAAAAGCCCGGACTCACTTCCATAATAAAAGCCCGAGTTCCTACTGCCCCGATAAACGGAAACTTTATTGTTTCTCAAAATGTTTTTGTTGGGTGTATAAAAACAAAAAGATATCGATGAGTGTTTTGAATCAAAAGGAGCCGGTTTCATTCATCCATTCACTCTGAAACCACGTTTGAGCATTGATATAATACATTAGAAATATAAACTACTATATGGACTATTTTGCCAGATGCATAGATATTAGAAATATAAACTATAGACTACTTTGCAAGATGAAAAAACTGGTCCAGAAGCTCTTGCACTTTCATATTTTTTAGGTAGGCCTTCTGAAAAACCAGCTTAAACCAGCTGGTTAGCTGGTTTAAGGTGATATCCCAGTCTGGTTTTAACTGATTAACCTGTTTATTTTAGAGACTGGTCAGGCTGGTTTCAGCTGGTCAGACTGGAAATTTGCTGGTTTAATGTGAAAGTATCTGGAGCTGGTCTTCCAGCCTGGTCAAGCTGGTGTTTAGCTGGTTTTCACAGGTGGGTGACAGCCTGTCCATTTTTTTAGAAGGGATTTTTTTTAATCTCACACACATAGTTAAATCTTAAAGTTATTTGTTTAACATTATGCTTTTCGGCGTCTGTTGATTTCATTTTGTTCAAACGTTTGTTTTAAAACTGGAAAAAAAAGGTTGTGGACTAAGAACCCTGGTCGTTTATGTCTTCTGAAGTGGTCTAAGGCTGTTGTTTTCAGTGATATAGATATGAGTACACACTGACATTCTTACATGTGCCAGCAATAAAACTTAATGAAATGTTGAATTTTTTTTCCCTGTAAAGCTTTTGTATTTTTATAGCCTACTGAAACGTTTGATGTCACCTCAGTAGTCCACATTAAACAGAAGTTGGTAGGTTGCGCCGAAAAGTCCCAGGAATTTTGCTTGTGATACTGTTTGAAACTATTTTAAATGTCCATCAAGAAACATGGTTTAGCCTATAAACCATACCTTGTTGCTTTCCTACATTAATAACATGCACATTATGGATGCATAAACAATGGTTTTGAAATATAAAAGCCTGATGTATACAGTACAACAGACATCATAATTCAAAATCTCACAGTTACTTTGAGTTTATGTGACTTTTGTCACATAAACTAAAAACAAAAATAAGAAATTCCATCTAGCAAATTCAATTTACCAGCAGCAAGACTTATATATAAATATAAAATGATGTGCAGCTTTCAGGACAAGCCAGATTTATGTTTACTGTCATTGGAGGAAAGTACCCTGTCACAGAGCATAAGGAAGTTGGATGTTTTTTTAACATGTGCAATGTGAAAGTAAAGCTAAGGAGAGACGACACCAGCAGTAACAGACGTGTTGGACAGCAGCGGATTTAGTCATGGACACTTCACAAGAAGAGTGTCCAGTTTGTAAGGACAGAATAAGAAATCCGTCTCAGCCTTCTTCATGCTGTCAAAAAATGTAAGTGTGTGAATCACATGTTATGATGTTTTTCTTGTCAAATGTAAACACTCTACAAACCAACATACAGTCGACGTTTGGTGGAAGATATGAAATCTCTATCTTTCTCTGAAGCTAATTATAGATTTTATGTTATACTGATATCACTGAAAATAATTCATACATAATTTCGAAAGAGCTTTTGTATTAACAAATATGTTTGTTGTAGGAAAAGTACAGTAGGAGGATCTGATAAGCTTTCCACTTTTGCTGAAATATTTGCATAATTTGAATCAATTAAATCTTCTTTTACTTTGTTTTGTATCTTTGTTTTGAAGTTACCCTCCTCCATAATAATGAATATGTCTTCTTGTAAACACCAGCAGTTTCCAGCAGTGAAAGCGAAAGTTATTTTCTGCAGGGAAATTCCATCACTTAACTCACAGTCAAGTCTGTTGAGATACGGGGTGTATAAATATAACCTGTCACAATACAAAAAAAAGAAAGATGTCTATGTTAGCGGTATGGCAATTTGTGTGTACATTATGATGTCTGTTTGCTGCCAACACATGATACTGTACCTGTCACCATAAAATGTTTATTATCATTATTTTACATTGTGCTTTTACTAAAAAGGTCACTAGGGTTTAGCTTTATTTTATGTTAAAATACAGTTTTATTTCAAGTGACCGATTATTTCTTATTTCTTATTTTCTATTCTTCTTTTAATTTTATAATTAACATACAGAAGGTTCAATTAAACATTGAATATTGTCTGTTTTTAGTTACAGTAAGAAAGTTATTGAAAATGTTATTGTTTATTAAATAAATGTGACATTTTAATTTCATTTTCAATAGGGTTCAGATTGTCTCATGAACCTTTTTTTCTGTATTCTATTGAACTAAAAGCTGAGCTTAATAATAATAATAATATTATATGCTTTTAATGATTGTCTCTTTCTGTATTTTTAGAATTTGCCAGAGTTGCCTGAGTCAGTCTTTACAATTCAGAGCTCATTGTCCACACTGCAGAACTCCAGTAGCAAATGCATCGGTAAGGGAACACTGTTGTGTATCACCTGCTGGTTGATCAAAGACAGTGAGATGATGAACACTGTCCTGTACTTATTTCAGCGTCCTGCCACTCATAGACGGGGAATTCGGCTGCCTATCCTGATCGGGAATGATGAAACATTCAATCTACAAAGAACAGTTGGCTCAAACATACAAAAGTAAGTCTCAGTCAAATTCAACATCGAACCAGTCATATTAGCCATGTCATGAATGTTTTCCACAAATTGCATTTTTAATCTAAATATGACTATTATGACTTTTTAAAACACCAACAGTCGCCTTCTCCAACTTCGAGCTGCTCAAGCAGCACTGCCAAACGCTGCCAATATTGTCCCGGCACCTGTCCCGCAACGTCAAGCCCATCCACTTTCAACTGCTTCTGTTGCCACTACTCCCCCTGTTCCTGCTCGAAGGGCCATGTCTCAACCTGCACATACCATCACAACCATACAACGTGCAACTGCTATTGCTGTCCCAGCACCTCCAACTTCACCAGCACCACTATACCAAACCCTGGATGATGAGTTTGATGACTGGTGTGTCCTATCTAAAGAAATAATTTAGTACGATATGGTTTGGTTTGAATGACTGGTTTGACAATGTACTGTTTAATTCACAGTCTGCTTCAAACTGAGATCAATGAAATAGGAATGAGGCAGCAGGAGCAAATACAGGGGTACTGTAACTATTGTGTCACCAGGACTTGGTCTTGTATGACTTAAACAGCATATAGGAGACGTTGCACTAATGTGTTTCCCCTAAAGGGATTTTGATTAAACTGATAATTCTTCATTTACTTTGATTTTTTCAGCTCCACTCTGAGAACATTGGTGTGCCCTTACTGTCAGATGGGTGGTCTGGATGCTAAGGAACTGCGGGATCACTGCAATGCCCAACATGCCTATGACAGCACACGTGTGGTGAGTCAGGATCAGATGTCAATTCATTCCAATATCTTGTGTGTTGAGTCGACTGACACTTCAGCTCATTAATGCACAATAATCCACTGATGTCTATCTTCTTAAACATGTCTCAAAATAGAATGTTCAATTATCATAAAGTGTTTGACATCTTTGTGGCTCCATACACTCAAAGCACTCACTTTTTTGCTCTCTGGCACCCTTTAGGTTTGTCCTGTGTGTGTTGTTTTGCCTCATGGTGATCCACAGTACTACAGCCGCAATTTTATTGGCCATCTTAACCTGCGACACTGCTACAACATTGAGGATATAACTGTAAGTTATAAAACATACAAATCAACGTTTTCTAAAAAACTTTCAGTTTTTTTTTCACCCTGACAGTTTTTTAATTATAATACTCTATTTTTTCTGATTGAAAGAACATCCACCAGAATGATGAAGTCAACTTTCAGTGTGCCCTCATGGAGTCATATAATGAAAACGTCCCGATGTAACCATCATTTTAAAAAGTGAAGTAACCATGGTTTTGGTGTATTGATTACTATTTGACATTAGGGAAATATTTTGAATTGTCAATAGTGAGGGTTGGCACTAGATTCTCTTATTTCTAGATAGCTTTTACTTTAATTGATGCAGTATGATGTCATTAATATATTTTTTCAATGTTTTGGAGCACACTGGTTAGATAGATATAAACGTATTCATACTTAAAGTCTTTCGTTTTGATTTCATGGGGATGTTAATCAACAAGATCTTAATCAGAACCAAGCGTTTAATTGTTTGAGTAACCGACTGTTTTTACTGAGTCTTATCAAACTTTATAAATATCTGATGTATCTCAGCATTTGATTTATTTTACCTAAAGTTTAATCATCTCCATCATCCTTGGATGATCCATTTGCACTATTTAGCACATGCACTTTAGATCATAGATTCTGATGATTTATCCAATATACAGTCATGGAAGATGTTTTGGAGAACGGCTTTTGGCGCTACTGGCCTTCCATATGCTCTCTCCAGGTCTCGTCTCTGTTCCCGCCCTTTCGTCTCTTTAGTAACATTGTTAAGTGTTTCATGACCCACATGTGTTATGGTTAATTATCCTGTGTTAGTTCACCTTTGAGCAGTCCTCATGTCTATTGTCCTGTGCCACTTCATTTTGTGACATATCTCTGATGAGAGTATTGTTTATGCCTGTGATCTTTACCAAGAGTCAAGTAAGTCAAGTCAAGTCCAGTCAGTGTAGTTATTTGTCCAGTGTTGTATTCATCTAGTCTAGTTAGTCTGTGTTCCTGTTGTCTACTTGATTATTCCCTTTGTCATTATTGTTTCACCCCCTCGTGGGTCTTTGTTTTGTGTTTGTTTTGTCTGTTGTCCAACACTGTTATATTCAATATAGAAATGTATTTTACGGCACAAAAAATATGCAAAAACATGCAATGCATAAAAGTTTAAATTTCAAAAGACATTTTGTAATAAATAGAAGCTGTGATTGAAAAGATTAAAATAACTAATAAAAAAAGTTTTATTTCAAAAACTGTATATGTAATGTATTTTAACTTCTGTAATAAATGTTTGAATGCTATGTTTTAATGTGTACAAGATCTACCTTTTTAACTTGCATTTATATTTTGAAATTTAGCAGACACTTTTATCCAAAGCGACTTACAAAGAAATGGAAAACAATGAAGCGATTTGATATAAGGAGGAAATAATACAATAAGTGATTGTAACGAGCAAGGGGGGACAAGAGCCGTGAGGGAATGACGCGAGCCCGGTGACGCTGCACGTTGCACCGGTCTTGCATCTCTCACGGAGGAGATCTGAAGCTTAAAAGGACGCGCAACAGGAGTGTAGCAAGATTCCAAGTAAGAAGGAGCCGGGATCCAGCAAACATTTAACAACTCTTATTAAAATAAACAAAAGAAAAATAAACAGCTGACAGCTCCCTCACTGTCGAATGCCGCCCACACAAGCATAATAAACCTAACGTAAAGTCCAGGCCTGGTCCTCTCTCGTCGCCCCTCCATAACACCCTGAAGGCATGACACCAGAGGTAGAATTTGAACCAGAGGAGAGGAGTACCTGTGATCCCTAGCATTGATAAGGTTCCTAGCAGGATCTGATGATTCACTGTACTGTATCAAAGGCTGCAGATAAGTCTAGCAGAATCAGGACAGAAGAGTTGGAATACTTCCATGACGGATAGCAGTGCCATCTCGGGTGAGCGGTTGCTTTTGAAGTCTTAATGCTTAGGAAGATAGGGAGAAAAACCATGGATGAGAAAATCCCAATCAAGTATTTCTGCAATAATAAGCAAAACAGGTCTGAGAGAATTATCATTGTGATTGTTTTGAGTGGGGGCATGCTCTAGTTCTGCTTAAATGTGGATGGAAAAGTGCCAGTGAGCATGAAGGTGATAATGATATCTGTGAGTGCTGGTATGAGTGTGTTTGATATGGCCGGTAAAAGATTGGAGGGATTGGGTCGAGAGGGAACAGGTAGGGGGTGGCTGGAGACAAGTTTAAAAACTTCAGTGTCGGTCATTGCATAGAAAGAGGAGAATTTGATGTTGGGTGTGAAGGTTGTGTGTTTGGAGATTTGTGAGGTTGAAAAGACATTGCTGATGAATGATTCTTAACTGTAAACACGTGGGTGTGCCCTTTCTCTCGTTCTCGATGGTTGACATGTGGGCGTGCTTGTCCAGGAGAATTGTCGAATAAGGGACCAAGAACCCTTGTTACGAAATAGGAATTTCTGTAAGAAAAAAAAATTAAGAAATGTTTACAAACCCTGGCAGAGTGTATCTAGGGCAAAAATACTCAACACTCCTCAAGCACGCTGAAGCAGCGTTCGTTGACACATCTGCCCGATTGTCATTCAGAAGTTGCGGTCACGGGTGGCTGTCTTCCTACGGGACGAGCAACCATTTCGTCTGCTACCTGGGCTGTGACATCTGTGGCTACGTCCCGATGACCACCCACGTTAGCAGCGTTAGTGATATGGGGAACTCTGCGAACGTAAACCCGCCAGCCAAGTGCTCATGGGCCGATCGCACCCCGATTCGCTCTTCTGAATGTTCCCTAACCGGCGGTGGCATACCGTCCGGATTCTCACACACTCGAAAACAATGTGTGACGTAGATGAGATGTCGCTCGGAGGGAGACTGGCATCCGACTCTGACGAATCCGAGCTCCACCCACAGCGGTCGAGTTCAGAAGGAAGCAGAAGTGATGTCATCCATGCTAACCCGGGGATGCGTGGTTCCTAAGGTCGGAGCGCGGTGCAAACCGTGCCCACCCCGGGTGCCATGTTTTTCCCGGAGGTGCATGAGGAGCTGTGTAAAACTTGGAACGCTCCACTCACGGACTGCTCCCTTACTGCCCTCGTTGGTGGGGCAGCCAAAGGCTACGTCGAGATCCCCCGGTTGGAACGGGCGCCTGCGGTGCACACTTGTCCAACTCGTTTTTTGACAAGTTGACCATGTAAAGCATGAGAAGCCTGCACATTTATCAGTGTAAAGAAGTATGCATGAAAAAGCTTGTTTGTTACCCCACCTTTAAGCTGTGTTAACCCTCAAGTGCTATTAATTACAAATGCACAAATTTGCTGTTAGTGG
The DNA here is from genome assembly GCF_015846415.1 of Triplophysa dalaica. Lineage (NCBI taxonomy): Eukaryota > Metazoa > Chordata > Actinopteri > Cypriniformes > Nemacheilidae > Triplophysa > Triplophysa dalaica. The sequence continues at coordinate 8,501,268 of NC_079554.1, read as the reverse complement.
ATAAAGTTGGGCACTTTGTGATTCCATTGATATTCAACATTAATGTCAGAACACTATTTTTTGTTTATTTGTTTAATGTTAAAACTTGACGTTATGCATTCATTTATTGATTTGACAACATTAATTCCATTCATTTGAATGTACAATAACCATTTTGACTGAAAAGATTTGATCACAAGTAAAAATTGTGGAATTAAAAAAAAACATAAAGGTTGGATAAAACTGATAAAAACTGTGCAAAGATGCCAAAATATGCTTACTTTCCTTGTCTCGATCCTCCTCGACACCGGCCGTTCCCACGGTTGGCGTGCGAGAGGCGGGCATATCAGTACAGAGTCCTCCCTTTCGGTCTGTCCCTGTCTCCAAGGTCTTCACGAAGATTGTGGAAACCGCCCTTTCTCCCTGAGGGGAGGAAGGCGAGCGGGTACTAAACTATCTCAGCGACTGGCCTACCTCACCAGCCTCCCTTCATACCCAGACACTGGTTAAGAATAGGCATTCCATCCATCACTAAGCAAGCACCCCCTGGGGGGCTGGCTGGGCAGAGCAGCCTTCCCCCTTAGGCCGGGATACCATGTGAAATATCACAGATAGCTCTAACCGTACCTAGTGCTACCGGACGTCTGTAACACCCCCTCCATGGGCTGTTCCGTCTGATGTATCCTCATGAGAATGGTTCCCAGTCCTGGTAACCCATGAGCTTCCCCAGGTGGACCTCCACCTCGCGGTTAACTACCAAGTCTGCACGTTCCATGTGTTCTCCTCCAAGGACGAGACCATACCTATATCCATCATATTCCTCCCCACGGGTAAGAGGTGGCCTCTGCAGCGCTTCTCTGATTAAGAGTTGCACTCACCCGGTGTAAACCCGAGCCGAATGGCCTCTCGCCAGTAGAGAGCTAAGGCCCCGTCCGTGAAAGGTTACCGGTTAGGGCTGTCGCCATCTTTCTCCAAGAAAGCTCTGGAACCCCCCGACCATCACACTGGAAGGTTACAGCTTCGCGAAAGCATCGAGCTGACATGCCCAGGCTTGTTACCGTCGCTTCGCTAGAGATTGTGACGCGATACAGCGTTGTGGCGTTTTCCATAGGCAACCCTATCTGTCGTTATCGAAACAACGTCGAGAGACCGACAGAAAGGGAACGTCTTGGTTTCGAATGTAACCTCAGTTCCCTGATGGAGGGAACGAGACGTTGTGTCCCTTATGCCACAAACACGTATTCTATAGTAGTAATATTTTGTCTGAAAGCGTCAACAAATCTTGCAGCGGGACTAAGTGGGACTCACATTAAAGTGTGTGTGTGAGCGTGCGTGCATGGGTGTGTGTGTGCGATATTTTGAAGTGCTGGTCACCATTTAGCTTTCTTTCTCACAGGGCACTGTCATGGTTCCACCTCTCCTTGTCAGGTATTTCTTGGTTTAGAGGTGGAATCATACAGAATCCTCTGTTTCATGTGGGGAGAGACATTTTTGACCCTTGCGGTCTTCTATACTCTCCTCAAGTCGCGTCATTGCCCTACCCTCCTGTTTCCTAGTTTGTGTTAATTACCTTCCCTATAAAGAGTCCTCATGTTTCTTTGTCTCGTTGCGCGTTCATTGTATGAAGTCCCTCGTCCGTGCAAGTCTTACCTGTTCCGTATACTGTTCGTGTTCTTATGCTGTACCTGTTGTTCTTGTTCCTGTTCTCTGTCAAAGTAAGTGTAGTTCAGTCAGTGTTAGTGTTTTGTTTCAAGTGTTTGTTTTATTAGTTTAGTGAGTCAGATTCCTTGTACGTTGTTATAGTTTATATATTATTCTTGTCCTGTTTTCCCCCTCGTGGGTTTTTGTTTTGTCATTTTGTCTAGTGTCATATATATATAAATAAATCTGTTAAAACCCCTTCACCTCCGGTCGTCTTAACTGCCTTGCAATTGGGTTCCCGTTTGAGTTTCATAACAGAATGAACGCGCAACGTCCGAACCCAGCAGGCAGCATGGACGGTACGGTGACATTTCCGCGGTCTCTCCAGGCCCACTTAATGCTTGGACTCCGCCAGGGGAGTGTCGGTGACCGAGCTTTTCTCGACGGCGGCGGTGATGACCGAGTTTGGAGAGGAAGAGCTGAAAACAATCTTCAACTGCTGTCTCACTCGGTGCCTCACGGCGTCAGAGAGGAGGCTGCTGGCTCCCCTGGGGTTTGCGGACATGGTCAGGTTCGTGAGCAACCGGAGCGATCCCGGAGGCGGGGTTCCACTTGGGACTTCTACCTCGCGGTTGAGCGCTCCGAGGGATCTCGTCCTGGCCGCCGCAGCCCTGGGGGACTCGGTACCTGCTGGCTGGAGCTCCATGGTCGCCGGTCCCGCTGGTGGAGTCCGAGATGAGTGGGGGAGGAGGGACTCGGGGATGCCACCTATAGACTCCTCTGTCCCAGAAACCCCTCTGTCCTCCACGGGCCCAGCCAAGGGTCCGATTTTTCCGGAGGAGGAGGCAGGGTAGAGGAGCTACCATTCCGGAGCTATCCAGTCCGGAGCTATCCAGTCCGGAGCTATCCAGTCCGGAGCTATCCAGTCCGGAGCTATCCAGTCCCAAATATTTTTTGGGGCGGCTTGGGGAGGTGACGGCCCGAGCGGCCGGCCCGGCCGCGGATTCCTCTCAGGAGCTGGAACCAAGCGCTGCCCAGCAGCCGCCGTCAGAGAGCGCTGCCCAGCAGCCGCCGTCAGAGAGCGCTGCCACAAGAGGCCACCAAGCCCACGTTTTGTTTGGCCTCTGGCAGCGGGGAAGGTTCTTGAAGGACTTTGACTTCCTGACCGCGGCGCGGTCTTCGGGGTTCAACGAGGCGGAGTTAAAAGCTATTTTTAATAGTTGCCTCGATGAGCCTCTAGGACCCGCTGAAATGCGCCAGTTGAAGTCCAAGGGCTTCGCGGACACAGTCCAGACCCTGCTGGATCGTGAGTGGTCCAGACTGGATTCTCCATCTGGGCTAGCCTCGATTCCCGAGGGTCGTGCCCTGCAGATCGGTTTCGTAGGTCTCTCCTCGCCTCCTGTAGCCACTCCACCGCCCACCAGCTCTGTTGGCAAGCGGGGGAGAAAGAGGAGGCAACAGAGGACAGCCCCGAGTCCTGTGGTCCCGAGTCCTGTGGTCCCGAGTCCTGTGGTCCCGAGTCCTGTGGTCCCGAGTCCTGTGGTCCCGAGTCCTGTGGTCCCGAGTCCGGAGGTGTCAAGCCCCAAATATTTTTTGGGGGGGCGCCGTGGGGATGTGACGGTCCGAGCGGCCAGCCCGGCCGCGGATTCTCCCCAACTTCCGGCACCAAGCCCGGTCCAGCAACCGGCACCAAGCCCGGTCCAGCAACCGGCACCAAGCCCGGTCAAGCAACCGGCACCAGCAACCGGCACCAAGCCCGGTCCAGCAACCGGCACCAAGCCCGGTCCAGCAACCGGCACCAGGCCCAGCGGCCGGCGTCAAGCCCTGTCAAGCCGATCCATCGGCCGGCGTCAAGCCATGTCCAGCCGACCCATCGGCCGGCATCAAGCCATGTCCAGCCGGTCCATCGGCCGGCGTCAAGCCATGTCCAGCCGGTCCATCGGCCGGCGTCAAACCATTTCCAGCCGGTCCATCGGCCGGCGTCAAGCCATTTCCAGCCGATCCATCGGCCGGCGTCAAGCCCTGTCCAGCTGGCATTCCAGCCGGGGTCCAGCCCAGCAGTCCTGCAGGGGACTAGGACAGTTCCCACCAGGACTACCCCTGTCAAGCCCCCTGGGGCTCCGCGCCCTGGCGCCAACAGGATAATAAGAATAAAGTTTTGGTTCATATTGGTCCATATTGACAATATAATTTAGAAGTTGCTTTTTATTCTTTTTTTGTGTAATAATAATATCATCTACTTTGACACACATTATTTGCCTTTTTTACAGCCAACATCCTCTCTCTCAGGTGGAAATTTACATTTAGTTATATTTACTTCTTAATACAATGTTCTACACCATTTGCACAATGCACCGAAGTGGAGGGTTTTATTCAGTATATTTTCTTAATTTTTTGTAAATTACAGGCAACACAGGAATTGATGTTGATAATGGGAAAGACAACGACATCTTTGACATAAATAAAGGTTTTTGCAAACATCAATGTGTTAAATCTGCAGTATTATTGTTTAAAACTACTGTTGTTGCACTTCTGGTACTGGTGTCGTGTTCAACAGAGACAGGCCTTCATTTGGTGGAGGGAGATATAGTGATTGATGAGGTCAGTGCTTTATTTCATTCTGCTTTACATGTTATAATAAAGAACACTTCTATCATCACACAAATATAAAAAATATATTTCAGGGCAATATGTGAATCCTAAATAATGTTTGTTCTGTTGGTTATTCATGTTGGGTTTGTGGTTTTCAGACACAAAGCAAAAATGCTATTTTGGGAGAAAAATATCGCTGGCCTACCACCGTGCCGTACTTCTTGGATAAGTCCCTAGGTGAATCTCGACAACAACAGAATAAATCAGGATAAATTTACATTCACATGTTCCTGACTAGCCTCTCCTTATATTTTGCTCACTCCTTGTCTTTCTGTAAATTTAAACAGAGATTAATGCCAAAGGTGTGATCCTGAAAGCATTTGAACAATACAGACTCAAGACGTGTATTGACTTCAAGGAGTGGAGCGGAGAACCAAACTACATTTCTGTATATAAAGGCAGTGGGTGAGAAAACCAACCCAACAGAAACATGATATTTTATGTAACCATCATGTTGTAACTAACCCAATATGCTTTAAGACTATTCAGCACACATTTTTGTGGAATAACTGATACTGGACACTTTCTACAGTACTACCAACAATTTCACTTTTGCAACTGTTAAACAATTTTTTTTGAGTTTTAGATCTTTTTTTTTATTTTTTACATGTTTTTTAAATACAGTAAATAATGTTGATATAAAGAAATAGACTGCACTTTTACAAGTCAGGTGTAAATTAATACGAAAAACATTCACTTTTACTTCATTTACAAAACATTTTCTGGGACCCCAGCTGCCAAATATTACCATTTTGTAAGGATTTCTTTTCCGTGTACTTTGCTCATTTTCATAAGTTTTCTATATTTAAAGGGAAGGTTAACCAAAATGATTTCATCACTTACTCATTTACATATCTGTCGTCAACAATTGAGGTACTTATTGAACTGCACTGGTTTTGTGTCCATACAATAGAAGTCAATGGGTACCGCTCATTCTTCAAAATATCTTCTTTTGTGTCATGCTAAAGAAAAAAGTCATAAAGGCTTGAAATGACAAAAGGTAAACTGATCCATGTTGCACTGTGCTGAATATCAGTGTTTTTCAGAAATGTGACGTCAAGATTGTAATTCTGTTCCATCAGATGTCATTCTTCGATTGGGAACCGACAAGTTGGAAAGCAGGAATTGTCAATTGGTGCAAACTGTGCTCGTTTGGGAACTGTGGAGCATGAGTTTCTTCATGGTTTGGGTTTCTGGCATGAGCAATCCAGATACGACAGAGATGATTATGTTGTCATAATGTGGGATCAGATTGAAGAAGGTAATAATTCTGTGTTATAACTTCAGAATGTTAATTAAACCAATCTATAGCTTAATCTTTTCCTTTAATAATGTTTCCCAATATAACTTTCAATATTGTCTGTCTGTTACATAGGTCACGCACACAACTTTGAGATACACAGTGACATGGTGTCAACCTCTCTTGGTGTGCCGTATGACTACAATTCTGTTCTGCACTACAGTAAGACATCCTTCAACAAAGACAAAGAGCCAACAATCGTCACAAAGATACCAGAGTTCATGGATGTGATCGGCCAGCGGACGGAGTTTAGTGAGAGTGACCTGCTCAAGCTCAACAGGCTATATAACTGCAATACATTTATGATTCTAACTCGTATTGTACTTTGTTTGGAGTTTGAGTTCTGCAGATGATTAGCTGATTTATAAGATAAAACAGTTGAATAATTATCTATAATTATGGTCAACATCTCCACCTCCCTTATAACTCTTTTCCTCCAATAATTATTTCAGGTGCTGGCTTAACATTCCTGGACTCATGCCAGTTTGAACAGCCGAACATCTCCAGGGTGAGGGTGGGAATTCCAAGTGGACTCGAGTACAATCGGCAGAGGGCGGTCCAAAAACAGACTTTTCCGTTCTGGGGCAATGTCAAGGTATGGATAGAAATCTCCTCTTCCTGGCCTTTATTAATGAGAGTCAGAAGCTCAGTCACGGCCACAGACAGAGCAGTCTTAAACACTTTCATTCTGTATAGTCATAAAAACTATTATTTCAGAACTGTTTGAGGACAATATTGGCCGAGGTTACAGTATATGACAGGGAAAGTGAAGGGGATACTGATATACCTGTCTGAGCTGATGTCACCTTCATTCCTCTGAGATGCTGGCTTGCTCTTCTGACTAGATTGATCTGCCATTGAAGAAATGGTAAAGCTGGTCATATATTATCAAATTATGATACACCACTACATTTGCTACGAATATGGTTGCCTCAGAGACTCCAATTCTCCAGCAGAGGGCGTTGTCCCCAGAGTTCTAACTAGACTCCTTTTTCCAGTAACTCTAGCACCACTGATTACACCTGCACCTATTGCTAATAATCCAGACTTTGCTTTATATTCCCTGTGGTTGAGTCACATTTGTGCGCAGTTTTGTTTTGCCCCGGTTGACATTTATGAGCGCTTTTGGATTACTTTGTTTGGATCGTGACTTGGACTTAGAACTTTGGCTACCTCCCTAACCCCCACCTGTATATATACTCCTGAACGTCATCTGCCTGCCCTGACCTTTACATCGTTTAACCCTTTGCTTCCATTAAAACTGCGTATGGATCCTCAAGCTTCTGTGTCCGAGTCCTCGTTACAACATTTCACAGACCTTAGATTTCTTTGATTTTCTGTTTTTCTGTCTTGGCTTTGGAAAACATACATCTTTTTCTCTTTCTCCAGAATCTACAACATCAAATTACCCTTAATTCAGATACATAACAGAGCCAAACGTGTATTGTAGTATTGGCTATGCAGGATCGGTTCTGGAAGATTTCACAGGTTACCATTTTAAAAAAAGCGAACTGCATCTCCCTAGGCAGGAATGGGCAGAATTTATGATACATGTATTTTTAACAGTAGCGAACCCTCATAGTCCCCAGGGCCATTGGTTATCAAGTAATTTGGTCATCAAATTGTTAGTTATTTATGATTTAATAGGCCGCCGTGCTTCAATTCATTCTGGCTGCCGATGTGAGCTTAATTCGAGACGGGTGATTTTGATTTGTCAGTCTTACATTTTACATATTGTGCATAACAGTGACATCTTATCAGGTAAATGGTAAATTTACTGCATTATTTTCCAAACGTTTAGTTCACTGTAACGCTACCAGTTTAATATTAAGATTTATTTTAATCATAGTTAAATCGCTGGTGAATAACTGTTTACTCTCCGCTAGTGTAGGTTTTTCTTTGCTGGGAGCACTGTCGCTTTTTAAACTGGTGTTCTGTACTATTGTTTGTGTTGGTTTTATGATCAGAATGGGAGGCAGTGTCAGTCATGGGTGTGTGCAACTCTGTCCATTATTCTGTTGAAGAGCACATACACGCGGCACACCGATCATAATGCACATTTGTAAAAATGATTTGTATTGCGTGTTATTTTGGCGATAACTTTCTTCCTGTGCTGTTTGGCTTGTTGCGTTTCAAGTCTAAAGTAGTATTGCAAATGTATCATGTGGTAAGTGTGATGGTAAATTTTGTATACGCACTTCTATAGGGAAGCACAGTAAAGTAAAATAAGGTCAAGTGTATGGGTTCCAAGGGGGGTTCGGGTTGCGCGTGAGCAGAGGGCCAAGGCTCAAACGTCACTTAATATAATGATTGACGCGATGATGAACTCCAGTGGTAGAGGTCACCTGGTGGTAAAAGCCACCCGTTTGTTTCAATAAAATTCAAAATGCAGTTATCTTGAGGCAATTGAAGACAGTGAGGATTCAGTAAACCTTTTCGGATGACCCCCAACACGTGTTGCATCTGTGAAAGAGTAAAACGGGCATACTGTAGCTTCTAAACGTGATTTGTTATCCATGTTCTAGCTTCGCTAGAAGTCGCAGGCCATGTTCACAATGAACAGAGAGTTTGCTTTTTCAGTACGTGTACATCCAGGTGCTGTTGATTTCATTGGTTAGGTGGTGAAAAGAATACCAACACACCCGTATACAAGAAAATATCTTTATTTGGAGGCGTGCGCTTTCGTGATTAAAGCGCTACAGCCTTTAAAACATCACTGGGATTCAAACTCATTTAAATACAGCAGATTACCAAAAATGTCAATTTGTGTTTACTTCACTTTCTAGGGGAATGTTTAAGATTCACACAAACATGAAGTCCACCTTTTCCCCCACGTTGAGATGATCAATAATAAACATGGCAAATGTGGAATCAGGATCGCTATCAAATCCATCCCTGGAAATCATTCATGAATACTTTTGTTCACAGAGTTGGTTAATGTAAGCAGGATTAGAAAACGTTTACAATTGTTCTACTTTTGTGAGGTCACGTCTAAAAAGTGGATTTGTGAATAATTGCATTTTATATCCACTGATCGGGTCTATCAAATCAGTTTAAGGCAAATATTTTCCTGTGTGTAATACCACGAAACAAAGATTTTCATCTGTCCCACGTTATCCTGCATTAAAGCGACGGTTGCACGGTTACAACGGTGGTCAAATAATCAATGCTGATTCATCAGAAAAAATGGTAACGTATCAACAAACATCATCGCTGTCTTCTTAGTTTTTATCCAGTACACGAGAACGATGAAATGGCTGTCACTCCCACATCCGTGACCTGCGGTGAGAATAAAGGATGTTATGTGTCAGTCATGATGTCAACCCGTGATGTCACCTTACAGTATGTGTTATGTCACCTTAAATAGGCAGCCAGCCAAAGGCTGTATGGCCAGTGAATCTCCATCCATGTCTTTAAACGGCCTGTTGGTGATGTACAGATCACCGTGATCTTTTCCACCAGCACAACACGAGGTGGTCTCCTCCTACCAGTTTCACCGTCTGCAGTCGGGTGCCTGAAAGAAGTCCGTTAACTTTAGGTATTGGCCAAAAGTCATTTCGATAAAGACGGCCGCTATAAAGCCGTTACTCCAATAAATGGTCTCAAAATGCAATTTTAGTGGGGTTCATTTTCCTCCGGCAACACAAATGGCAAAGGGATTGAGAAACTCACACACCTGTTTGTGGGTCAATGCGCAAATCTCTTCCTCCATGGTAGCAGGCGACCCACTGACACCCTCTGGGTCCATACACATACCGTCTGGTATGTCTTCATCGGGCTCTGCCCAGGAAACCCCTCTGCGGTCAGCTTAAATAAACACGCACGCACACACGCACACACACAAACACACACACATGCCCTGAAAAATAAATACAGTACGGACATCCAGTCTGGCTGTGGATGTGGTGAAAGAAGCGGTGATCCAGCGACCCGTCCAAAGTGTTGGAGATGTCCACCTGGTCTGAGTGATGAAGAACGGTCAGGATAAAGTGTGTACAGAGACCCCTGTTTCCTCTCCACCGGCGGCAGTTCCATTCCCATGGTAAACGGACAGGCTGGGGAAACGTGGGTATAATAAAATGAACTGCAATACATTACACTTTTACATCACTATACACTTAGCATACAGCAAAACCTAATGCACTCTTCTAGTGTAGAGTCTCCCACATAAATGGTACTCTTTTCGAGTATATACCTGCAAAGTACCTCCCTGCTTATCTACTTTTCCATCACTGAAGCGAGCGTTGGGTTTTTCCTTGTCCAGCTGGGCAGCTGTTGTTATGGAGTGCATGACCCGTTGAACAACCGCAAAGCGCATTCCCCCGAGATGACGTAACCGCCTGCTTTTCGCACCAAAGAGCCTACAGGTTTTTCCGGGACAGTAAAAACACACAACGCCCTTCTCACAGGCGCTTGGATCTCATAAAATACTGACAAACTTTCTGATGACTCACCTGTAGTGATACTCTCCTCACGACCAGACGGGACTCTCGCCGAATTCATTCTTTCCTGGGGGGTGTTCTCAGGGATGCGGGAATGTCTTTAAAAAAAGAGTGTGCATTAGAAGTGTGTTTGTCAAACAGTTACACAACAGATTTATATTAGGTTAACTGTCTCTTTCCATTTTGAGCACATACCAGACATGGACTTTTAAAGGTTGTAAACGCTCGGGAGATCTTGTCAAAAAGAGGAAGTTAAAGGAATAAAGACACTGACAAATAAAGTGTTTGTGTATGGTGTATTGTGTTTTTAGTTTTATTTTCATTGATCTACCACCACGTATTAACAGACGTTGAAAGCCAAACAGTTTACCGTGAAGGATTTATTTCATCATTTTTCTTAGACAAGTGAATTGACTCGGTCACCATTCACAATAAGCACACATTTGTGCCTAATCTTATCCTTAATAATACAAGCCCAAAAACGGCTCCGTTATTGTCTCGTCGGCACACTGCTGACGTTATTGCGAACAGAATCACACGTGTGATGACGGGTCTTACTTACAACCCCTCCTAGCCTCGAAACCGCCATCGGTCCGGCGAGGGAGAGACGAGCTCGCGGCCTCTGCGTGCACACACAGCTCTCCCTCTAACAGCTGGCCTCCGTTACACGAGAAATGACAGATTTTTCATCTACAGCGGTGTTTTGTGGTTTGCATCGGTGGATCCTTTCGCTCAAAAGTGACCGCGGTTCGAACTTTAATGTTGTTTAGCCATTTCTACGTCGTGCATTGCGCTCTGTCTTCTTCTTCTTCTTTGCAGATAGGTTGTAGCTAGAAGGGATGCAGCTACGGCCGGAAGTGGTGCAACATCTCGCCATAGAATTCCAATAAATTACATTAGCTAACCCCTACGCCTACCCAAACCCTAAACCTAACCTTACAATTATACAAATTATAAATCAACTGTTTTTAGAGTGACGCAAATTATACGGTTTTGAAGTGCGCGTGCCCAGTGGAGGTGGCTGTATCCCGTCTATTATGTAGAGAAACAAATATGTACAGCACTGAAATATGTCACGTGTTGATAACGTTAGTCTATGAACATTTGACACTACGACCTGTACAAATAAAAACAAATGATTGCATCTATTGTGTTACGTCTGATCTTTGACCTTACGTCCGTCCAGTACGTTAGGTGACGTGACGTGACGTGACGTGCTTCGGCTCGTTGCCGTTGTATCAGAGTTGGCTTTAAAGCCTTACGTGTGAATCCATTTGTGTGTGAGGGCTTCCAACGACGTCAACTGGTCATAAGACAAACACAACACGGTGTATTTACCACGATCAATCTATACTTTGTTAAAGCACTGCTTGGTCTGCAGTTGGAGCGTTGCCATTGGCTGTTGGTTTGAATAATTAATGAGGGAGGTCTGTCAAAGTCGTTCTTTAACGATTTTCGTCTATAAATATCATTGTGTTTCGAGTTGCGTTTTGAACAATAGGGTGTATGATAAGGGCTCTGTCGGGATCGTGTTCACAACGTTGGACGTTCATTGAAGTTCGCCCCCTACCGTCGTCGAAAGTAGCAGTGCCGATGGGAGGTATAAATAGCAGGCGCGCAAGTTGTTGTATCGGTTGGGCAGAGAGCGTCGCCTCGGCCAAGCCAACATGCTACTAGAGTCGCTAGCTGAGTGGCGCGCTATTGCACCTCTGACCCAGCCCCTGGTGCCGTCGGTACGCCGATGGGCATCAGGTTTTGCTTCTTGCAAGTGTATAAAAGTCACAGGTTATTGTTTAACCTATACTTTATTTAACCTGTTCAACGGCAAGAAGTGAAGCCGTCCCACCGGAAGTAAGTCGAGTCCCCTGCTGTAGTCATTTATATAAGAAAACTCAGCAATATAAAGGAACAAGGCAATAATCTTAGAAAAAACGCCACGCAGTATGTAAACCTCTCTCTCTGACCCACCAACCGAGACGCTCTTGAGGCTGCGGTCTTTCGCCTCCTCGTTAGAGTTTCCGCCCGTCTCCCGTCCGGATGTCTGTCGGTTCGAGGCCCGCGCAGAACAGGTTACGTACACAGCTTGTGTTTTGGAACAAAACGTAGGAACATATGAAGAGATTTGTATCAAAATGAGTTATCACATCAAGTTTTTCTTCTTGTGCGTTCAGATTAATATCAATCAAACTGCAGTTGGTTTGTTTTGATTTAAGCCATATGACTGTAAGAAATAAGAGAATCTGGTTTACTGAATGAGCATTGAGGAGGAGAGCCCTACTCATAAAATGTCCTTCTCGTGCATTTCATTTTCTCTATTTCCTGAGAATATTTGTCATTCTTATTGCTCCTTTATTGCCTTTCTTCCCGTGCCTTGCTTAATTTCCGTTTATTTACATCAATCAGTGCCTTAATGCAGTATACAAACAAAGAGTTTGGTTCCAAAATGAGATCACTCGGTTCTTTAAAAGATATCCAAAATCGTGTTTGTCATGATGTTTTGGGTGCATTTTATTGTACTACATTTAAAGTTTCTAAATATATTCCATTTTGTTCTTATATAAAAGCATACATTTAAGATAGTTATAGAGGTTCATGTACCTCTCTGATTTTAACAAAGGCTATAGGCCTCATAGGACGGGCATCAAGCAGATATGGACCTCACATCTGCTTAGCATCAAACACACACACATGCTTTTGAAGACACTAGTTGGTACCAGTCACAGACGAACACAGTATACGCTATTGTATTGATTTAAGCACATGTTTACCCCTTAAATACACAAAACACTATGCCAGATGTAGTAAATGACAACGTGCAACAATGTGCCTTTCATTTTAAGATGGATGTATGTGCATTTCTTTTTAAGCTTTTAAAAGGTTTTGCCACAGTTAAATACTGATATATGGAGCTTGACATGTAACTGTGGAAGGTCAGAAAAGGATGGACTTACAAAAATAGGTGATGCCATGTAAAACCTGATTTAAACCTGGTCTAAACAGTGAGAACAACGTGAGAACAATGTATAAAAGATGGATTCAGATATGTACTGGTCAGACATCTTCAGATGAACTCAGTATATCTCACTTTGACTTGTTCGAACAAATTCAAGATTTAAACCCTTGAAACTTGATCTTCTTGGTCTTCGTGATTCCTCACAACATTTGATGATCAATTTCGCCACACCAACTGCGCCTCCCTTCACTAGCTGGCCTCCGTTACATACGGTATATATCAGTTCAAGAAAGTTACTGCAAGAGTTAAGTGAAAAACTGTGTGTGAAAAATAAGCTTTCTTCAAGGCACTCCCTAAGAAATTCAGCTTAGCACATTAACGCATGTAAATCAGAATGGAATATAAAAAATGAACGTGACGTGTTATCTCGTGTTGGAACCAGTCTCTTCATATGTATATTCTGTCAAAAAAACTTAGGCTATATTCACATATTAGTTAATGGAAGCTACTTCAAGAGTTAAGTGACAAAGCCAGCATGCAAAATAAACCTGTTTTTTAAGGCACTCACCAAGCAAATGTGGTCTGAGATCAGCCAGTGTGCTAGAACCGAAAGATAAGCTTCATTCACCAGCTAAAAACACAAGTATGAAACAGCGCCATCTAGTGGTGAAGGGCGGTAAAGGGAAAATAAAAAATGAAGCGAAATTGTATCAGATTATTGGTCAGTTTACGTGGAAGTAAAAGGCAGTGTAAAAAGAGATTTAAACGATTTACTGCGTTGTTTAATAACACTTTGTTAAAAGTGCTGCGCAAACAAATGTCATTGAATGTTGTAAGGCGTCACACAAAGAGACTGTAAAAATGTCACCATAATTATTAGAATGATTGACGCGATGACGACCTCCAGCGGTAGAGGTCACCTGGTGGTAAAAGTCACCCGTTTGTTCCAATAAAAAGTCAAAATGAAGTTATCTTGAGGCAATTGAAGAAAGTGAGGATTCAGTAAACCTTTTCGGATGACCCCCAACACGTGTTGCATCTGTGAAAGAGTGAAACAGGCATACTGTAGCTTCTAAACGTGATTTGTAATCCATGTTCTAGCTTCGCTAGAAGTCGCAGGCCATGTTCACAATGAACAGAGAGTTTGCTTTTTCAGTACGTGTACATCCAGGTGCTGTTGATTTCATCGATTAGGTGGTGAAAAGAATACCAACACACCCGTATACAAGAAAATATCTTTATTTGGAGGCGTGCGCTTTCGTTATTAAAGCGCTACGGCCTATGATTACGTCACTGGGATTCAATCTCATTAAATACAGCAGATTACCAAAAATGTCAATTTGTGTTTTCTTCACTTTCTAGGGGAATGTTGAAGATTCACAAAAACATGAAGTCCACCTTTTCCCCCAAACCCGGTGTCACAGAGCATCTTTAAAATCATAGATAGGTTTTCAAATCAACACGCATCCCCGTTATAATGCGCATTCCTGGTACTATCGTGCACGGTTCGCGTTCTTTCAAACGATCGTTTGTTTAAAATAGGATTACCTATTTTATTTAGATTTCACGAAGCCATCCGTCACATCATTTATGAACCCTTTATGTCTCAACCCTGGGACGTGACTTCTACTTTTTCTTTTCCAAAACTGCTAATGGGAAGTCTCACCCTGCATTAAGAAGATCTTTTTAACTTAAAAATAGGTCTCATTTTGATTTTAACAAGACATCAACAATGGAAAACAGCATCTGTAGTAAGCCATCATTGTCATTGCATTATTAAACCATATAACAGTGACTGATGTGCTCACTTCGACACCTCTGTTTGCCAGCAGCACGTTGAGATCATCAATAATAAACATGGCAAATGTGGAATCAGGATCGCTATCAAATCCATCCCTGGAAATCGTTCATGAATACTTTTGTTTCACAGAGTTGGGTTAATGTAAGCAGGATTAGAAAATGTTTACAATTGTTTTACTTTTGTGAGGTCACGTCTAAAAAGTGGATTTGTGAATAGTTGCATTTTATATGCACTGATCAGGTCAATCAAATCCGTTTAAGGCAAATATTTTCCTGTGTGTAACACCACGAAACAAAGATTTTCATCCGTCCTACGTTATCCTGCATTAATGCGACGGTGGTAATTCCAACGTTGGTTAAATAATCAATGCCGTGTAGCGATTTTAGCTGCATGTTAAAATAAGGATGAGTTTAACTCACCAAAATAAGATTCTCCACCAGATCTATCAAGATCAAATACATGAAATGAGTTATTTAAAATGTCAATTTCAGTCAAGGAATTAGTTTAGTTCAAAGGAAAATACGCATAATAATCGTCATTACACATATATATTTTACAATTCTAATTAGCAGTACAGTGATATAAATCCTATATGTATTCGTCCAGCAAAAGGCATTGATGATTTATACACTAACGTTATCTCATGACCATAAGTAACGTGACTTTACCAAACAGAATTAAGAGCAATGGTAGCATAGATGGAAACACAGTTTAAGTGACCATTTTGTGAGCGTGAACACAGAGAACCCATCACAAATGCCTTTATGGTTTTTTATTAAACTCTACTCTACATGGTAAACATAATGACAACAAACAAATACATGAAACACAACCGCGCTGGGAAGCGCAGAGAGAGAGGGAGAGTGAGAATGAGAGAGTGAGAGGGCATGTCCGCGAGGCAGGTAAATCATGTCTG
The DNA here is from genome assembly GCF_015846415.1 of Triplophysa dalaica. Lineage (NCBI taxonomy): Eukaryota > Metazoa > Chordata > Actinopteri > Cypriniformes > Nemacheilidae > Triplophysa > Triplophysa dalaica. Next base: position 8,485,584 of record NC_079554.1, on the reverse strand, counting down.
AAAACAAATAAATTCATCTTTAACAAAGAGGCACGCTCTTAACGCAGCTACTCTATATTAAGGGACGGATACTTGCAATCTCGGTGTTGGACCAATATCCGTATGCGCGTGTATGGAAATCTTGAATGGATTCAGAATGCAGTCCTGTTGAAACGATGAGTTTAGGTTCTGAGTCCGAAGTTCCATGGCCCCCAGGGGGGAGGCCCAAGCTGGGGTGTCCGTTAGATTGACAACACGAGGAAACAATACGGACAACAACTAATAAGCAGTGAAGCAAGTTTTACTCTGTTCATCATGTGCATAGTGTATGGACTTTTGATCATCACTTGTATGTTTTGCGATCGCAGGCTCGCGTGAGCAGTGGAGCGGGCATAACTCCTGGTGCTGTATATGGGGGGCTCTGTCATCTCGCGAAAACAATGTATAAAACAACTTTGCATGCCATAGTTTACACAGGACTGGCAGGAAATGTGCATTAATACTTTTTCATTCTTCATGTTATGTGGTTTACTTTGATAGGTGAACTGTCTTTCCCGTGTCCCAGCGCGACATCCGACGGGTTTTCCCAAATCGCATCACATGTCTAGTCAGTCGAAGACAACGACAGCCAGATCACTTCGCGAGCATATCCCGCTGAAGGGAAACGGGTGTTTACAAATTGCCCTCATTGTTATCTGCCAGAATGACGGGCGGCCTTCAGATTTTTCCGTCACTGGTAAAAAAGCGGGTCAATGACAAAGAACCTTACGGATTACGCGACCTCTGGTTCACACACGTAAAGGAATATTGGTCGCATTCTAGAGCCCTGAGGGTGGATGCAATTTAGGAGACACTTTAGTGCTGCGATTAAAGGAATAACGTCCGCTACAGATGCATCAAAGGAGCGGTATCTGTTTGTGTCATCATAACATTTTGGCCGTATTGTTTCGGTGATAAAAGTATTTCGGCCGAAAACCGAAAATGCACTTTTGGGCTTTTCAAAAAAGAAATTTCAAAAAATTTCGGTGGCCGAATATTCGGTGCATCCCTAGGTGATGGTGTTTTAAATGCATACCTGCCCTGCACCCAGATGGTCTGCAGGCCAATGGCATGAAAGTGATAAAGGGGCCAAAGAAAGTTCCTTTGTTTCTCATGGCGCTTCATTTGCATGGCTCTGACAGTATGGTCAGTTTGCATTTAATACCTAAACTTAGTTATGGACATAGTATGAGGTATGCTATGGTTTTATAACATAGCTCATCATATAGGGAATTCGGAGAGTTGTAGTTACATATGAAACATGCAAGGCATTGAACTGTGAATCATTCCAATGTATGAATACATAAAATTAACCCTAAATCAAAACTTGTATATTCAACAGTTACAGAGTACTTAAAATGGCATGTGCGCCAACACACAACCAAGACATTTAGATACATTTACAGAAAAGGATAGTTTAATAAATCAAATAAAGTTCCTATTTGTCAGAGAAGTTCTCTGCTTAGCCTCAGATGTTGAGTAAGAGATGAGACAGAGACTTATCACCAATGCTTTGAAGCTAAGGAGTCTTAAATATCCTACAGAGGAACCAAATGGTCATCACACTCTCTGTGAGAGATAAAAAGACCAAAACCAGACCCATGGAGCCATGCTTGCTATGGTCTTTTGATGATGGTATCTAGAAACCAGGACAAAAGGGAGTGAGGTTTTTCTCTCAATGATCCAGTCACTACAGCTGTTTCATCAGAAAAAATGGTAACGGATCAAAAAGCATCATCGCTGTCTTCTTGGTTCTTATCCAGTACACGAGAACGATGGAACTCCCACACCCGTGACCTGCAGTGAGAATAAAGGATGTTATGTGTCAGTCATGATGTCAACCCGTGATGTCACCTTACAGTATGTGTTATGTCACCTTAAATAGGCAGCCAGCCGAAGGCTGTATGGCCAGTGAATCTCCATCCATGTCTTTAAAGGGCCTGTTGGTAACGTACAGATCAGCGTGATCCTTTCCACCAGCACAACACGAGTTGGTCTTCTCCTACCAGTTTAACCGTCTGCAGTCGGGTGCCTGAAAGAAGTCCGTTGACTTTAGGTATTGGCAAAAAGCCATTTCGATAAAGACGGCCGCTATAAAGCCGTTACTCCAATAAATGGTCTCAAAATGCAATTTTAGTGGGGTTCATTTTCCTCCGGCCACACAAATGGCAAAGGGATTGAGAAACTCAAACACCTGTTTGTGGGTCAATGCGCAAATCTCTTCCTCCATGGTAGCAGGCGACCCACTGACACCCTCTGGGTCCATACACATACCGTCTGGTATGTCTTCATCGGGCTCTGCCCAGGAAACCCCTCTGTGGTCAGCTTAATTAAACACACAAACACACACACACACGCGCCCTGAAAAATAAATACAGTACGGACATCCAGTCTGGCTGTGGATGTGGTGAAAGAAGCGGTTATCCAGCGACCCGTCCAAAGTGTTGGAGATGTCCACCTGGTCTGAGTGATGAAGAACGGTCAGGATAAAGTGTGTACAGAGACCCCTGTTTCCTCTCCATCACGGCCGGCGGCAGTTCCATTCCCATGGTAAACGGACAGGCTGGGGGAAACGTGGGTATAATAAAATGAACTGCAATACATTACACTTTTACATCACTATACACTTAGCATACAGCAAAACCTAATGCACTGTTCTAGTGTAGAGTCTCCCACATAAATTGAACTTTTTTCGAGTATATACCTGCAAAGTACCTCCCTGCTTATCTACTTTTCCATCACTGAAGCGAGCGTTGGGTTTTTTGTCCAGCTGGGCATCTGTTGTAATGGAGTGCATGACCCATTGAACAACCGCAAAGCGCATTCCCCCGAGATGACGTAACCGCCTGCTTTTCGCACCAAAGAGCCTACAGGTTTCTCCGGGACAGTAAAAACACACAACCCCCTTCCCACAGGCGCTTGGATCTCATAAAATACTGACAAACTTTCTGATGTCTCACCTGTAGTGATACTCTCCTCACGACCAGACGGGACTCTCGCCGAATTCATTCTTTCCTGGGGGGTGTTCTCAGGGATGCGGGATGTCTTAAAAAAACGAGTGTGCATTAGAAGTGTGTTTGTCAAACAGTTACACAACAGATTTATATTAGGTTAACTGTCTCTTTCCATTTCTAGCACATACCAGACATGGACTTTTAAAGGTTGTAAACGCTCGGGAGATCTTGTCAAAAAGAGGAAGTTAAAGGAATAAAGACACTGACAAATAAAGTGTTTGTTTATGGTGTATTGTGTTTTATTTTCATTGATCTACCACCACGTATTAACAGACGTTGAAAGCCACACAGTTTACCGTGAATGATTTATTTCATCATTTTTCTTAGACAAGTGAATTGACTCGGTCACCATTCACAATAAGCACACATTTGTGCCTAATCTTATCCTTAATAATACAAGCCCAAAAACGGCTCCGTTATTGTCTCGTCGGCACACTGCTGACGTTATTGCGAACAGAATCACACGTGTGATGACGGGTCTTACTTACAACCCCTCCTAGCCTCGAAACCGCCATCGGTCCGGCGAGGGAGAGACGAGCTCGCGGCCTCTGCGTGCACACACAGCTCTCCCTCTAACAGCTGGCCTCCGTTACACGAGAAATGACAGATTTTTCATCTACAGCGGTGTTTTGTGGTTTGCATCGGTGGATCCTTTCGCTCAAAAGTGACCGCGGTTCGAACAGTAATGTTGTTTAGCCATTTCTACGTCGTGCATTGCGCTCTGTCTTCTTCTTCTTCGCAGATAGGTTGTAGCTAGAAGGGATGCAGCTACGGCCGGAAGTGGTGCAACATCTCGCCATAGATTTCCAATAAATTACATTAGCAAACCCCTACGCCTACCCAAACCCTAAACTTAACCTTACAATAATACAAATTATAAATCAACTGTTTATGTACTGAAATATGTAACGTGTTGATAACGTTAGTCTATGAACATTTGACACTACGACCTGTACAAATAAAAACAAATGATTGCTTCCATTGTGTTACGTCTGATCTTTGACCTTACGTCCGTCCAGTACGTTAGGTGACGTGACGTGACGTGACGTGCTTCGGCTCGTACCGTTGTATCAGAGTTGGCTTTAAAGCCTTACGTGTGAATCCATGTGTGTGTGAGGGCTTCCAACGACGTCAACAGGTCATAAGACAAACACAACACGGTGTATTTACCACGATCAATCTATACTTTGTTAAAGCACTGCTTGGTCTGCAGTTGGAGCGTTGCCATTGGCTGTTGGTTTGAATAATTAATGAGGGAGGTCTGTCACAGTTGTTCTTTAACGATTTTCGTCTATAAATATCATTGTGTTTCGAGTTGCGTTTTGAACAATAGGGTGTATGATAAGGGCTCTGTCGGCATCGTGTTCACAACGTTGGACGTTCATTGAAGTTCGCCCCCTACCGTCGTCGAAAGTAGCAGTGCCGATGGGAGGTATAAATAGCAGGCGCGCGAACTACTATATCGGCTGGGCCAGAGAGCGTCGCCTCGGCCAAGCCAACATGCTACTAGAGTCGCTAGCTGAGTGGCGCGCTATTGCTCCTCTGACCCAGCCCCTGGTGCCGTCGGTACGCCGATGGGCATCAGGTTTTGCTTCTTCCAAGTCTGTAAAAGTCACAGGTTATTGTTTAACCTATACTTTATTTAACCTGTTCAACGGCAAGAAGTGAAGCCGTCCCACCGGAAGTAAGTCGAGTCCCCTGCTGTAGTCATTTATATAAGAAAACAACGCAATATAAAGGAACTCGGCAATAATCTTAGAAAAAACGCCACGCAGTGTGTAAACCTCCCTCTCTGACCCACCAACCGAGACGCTCTTGAGGCTGCGGTCTTTCGCCTCCTCGTTAGAGTTCCCGCACGTCCCCGTCCGGACCGACGTTGGTTCGAGGCCCGCGCAGGACAGGTTACGTATACAACTTTTGTTTTGGAACAAAACTTAGGAACATATGAAGAGATTTGTATCCAAATTAATCATCACATCAAGTTTTTCTTCTTGTGCGTTCTGATTAATATCAATCAAACTGCAGTTGGTTTGTTTTGATTTAAGCCATATGACTTCAAGAAATAAGAGAATCTGGTTTAATGAATGAGCATTGAGGAGGAGAGCCCTACTCATAAAATGTCCTTCTTGTGCATACATTTTTTCTCAATTTCCTCAGAATGTTTGTCATTCTTATTGCTCCTTTATTGCCTTTCTTCCCGTGCCTTGCTTAATTTCCGTTTCTTTACATCAATCAGTGCCTTAATGCAGTATACAAACACAGAGTTTGGTTCCAAAATGAGATCACTCGGTTCTTTAAAAGATTTCCAAAATCGTGTTTGTCATGATGTTTTGGGTGTTTTTTCTTGAACTACATTTAAAGTTTCTAAATATATGACATTTTGTTCTTATAGAAAAGCATACATTTAAGATAGTTATAGAGGTTCATGTACCTCTCTGATTTGAACAAAGGCTATAGGCCTCATAGGACGGGCACCAAGCAGATATGGACCTCACATCTGCTTAGCATCACACACACACGCTTTTGAAGACACTAGTAGGTACCAGTCACAGACGAACACAGTACACGCTATTGTATTGATTTAAGCACATGTTTACCCTTTAAATACACTAAACACTATGCCAGGTGTAGTAAATGACAACGTGCAACAACGTGCTTTTCTTTTTAAGATGGATGTATGTGCATTTCTTTTTTAAGCTTTTAAAAGGTTTTCCCACAGTTAAATACTGATATATGGAGCTTGACATGTAACTGTGGAAGGTCAGAAAAGGATGGACTTACAAAAATAGGTGATGCCATGTGAAACCTGATTTAAACCTGGTCTAAACGGTGAGAACAACGCGAGAACAATGTATAAAAGATGGAGTCAGATATCTACTGGTCAGACATCTTCAGATGAACTCAGTATATCTCACTTTGACTTGTTCGAACAAATTCAAGATTTAAACCCTTGAAACTTGGCTTCTTGGTCTTCGTGATTCCTCTCGACATTTGATGATCGATTTCGCCACAACAACTGCGCCTCCCTTCACTAGCTGGCCTCCGTTACATACGGTATATATCAGTTCAAGAAAGTTACTGCAAGAGTTAAGTGAAAAACTGTGTGTAAAAAATAAGCTTTCTTCAAGGCACTCCCTAAGAAATTCATCTTAGCATATTAATGCATGTGAATCGGAAAGGAATATAAAAAATAAACGAAAGCAGTCAAAAAGCAGTTATTGTAAATGAAATGATCACAGACAACAGTTTTGATATACTTTGCCTCACTGAAACCTGGCTTAAGCCAAATGATTATTTTGGTCTAAATGAGTCTTCTCCTCCAAGCTACGGTTATATTCATGAGCCACGTCCGGTTGGTCGAGGTGGTGTTGTCGCAACAATCTTTAGAGACTTTCTTACCGTTACTCGGAGAACAATGCATACATTTAAATCATTTGAAATGCTTGCGTTGAACATAACAGTTCCAAACAAAAGTAAAAAATCATTGGTCTCTCTTACATTGGTTACTGTGTATAGACCCCCTGGGCCTTACACTAATTTTCTGATAGAGTTCGCAGACTTCTTATCGGATCTATTGGTTAACGTCGATAAAGTACTGATTGTTGTTAATATCCACGTAGACAGTGCTAACGATCCATTAGCTGTGGCGTTTAAAGAACTACTAGACTCTTGTGGTGTAACACAATACATCAATAGACCTACTCATCGCCTTAATCATACACTAGACTTGATTATATCTCACGGAGCCGATCTAACCAATATCGATATTATACCTCAAAGCGACGATGTTTCCGATCACCATCTTACAACATGTACACTGCGCACTGCAGAAATCAATTGTATATCTCGTTATCGACAAGGTAGAACAATCACCTCAACTACTAAAGATAGTTTCGTAAAGAACTTGCCAGATCTGACTTCTCTAATAACCTTTCCAACGAATATAAAATTGCTCGATGACATGACCAGCAACATGGGCACTATTTTCTCTAATACATTAGAAGCGGTCGCACCTATGAAGTCAAAAAAGATTAATGAAAAGAACACAGCACCATGGTATAATAACACCACTCGCGCCCTAAAAAGAGAAACGCGTAAACTGGAGCGAAAATGGAAACAAACCCAATTAGAGGTCTTTAAAATTGCATGGAAAGAGAGTGCAAGCTGTTACAAAAAGGCACTAAAAGCAGCAAAAGCCGAGCACTTCCGTAACCTCATAGAAAATAACAAAAACAATCCAAGGTTTTTATTTAGTACAATTGCTAAATTAACAAACAAACAGACTCCACCTGACCTGGGTATTCCGCCGCACCTTGGTAGCAATGAATTCATGAATTTTTTTACCGAGAAAATCGAAATAATACGAGACAACATAGCTAAAACCAAACCTCCAAGTTTGTCAGAAGAATTAGTTTCAACCGTCACCCAAAAAGAAAAGCTAGAGTGTTTTTCTCCTATAAATCAGGAAGACTTAATTAAAATTATTGCAACATCCAAACTGACGACATGCTTATTAGACCCCATTCCGACTACTTTATTAAAAGAGTTACTACCTGCTGTAATTGAGCCCATTTGTAAAATAATCAACTCGTCTATTAATCTAGGACATGTCCCAGGACCCTTTAAGACTGGCTGTAATTAAGCCTCTTATCAAAAAAACAAATTTAGACCCAAATGAACTTGGAAGCTATAGACCGATTTCAAATCTCCCGTACTTGTCTAAAATACTAGAAAAAGAAGTGTCAACTCAACTGTGTACCTTCCTACAAAATTATGACATGCACGAAAAGTTTCAGTCTTGCTTTAGACCGAATCACAGCACTGAAACTGCGCTCGTTAGAATTACAAATGACCTTCTTATTGCTTCAGATAAAGGTAACATCTCACTATTAGTCCTGCTTGACCTTAGTGCTGCTTTCGATACTGTAGACCATAAAATACTACTAGATCGCTTACACCATTATATCGGTATTCAGGGACAGGCACTGCAATGGTTCAGATCTTACTTAACAGACCGATATCAATACGTCCATTTAAATGGGAAATCGTCAAATCTCACGCAAGTCAATTATGGATTACCTCAGGGATCGGTTTTACGACCCTTGCTTTTCTCCATATACATGCTGCCCCTCGGCAACATTATTAGAAAACATGGAATTAGCTTCCACTGTTATGCAGATGATACTCAGCTATATATCTCATCAAGACCAGATGATTCCTTTAAGCTATCCAAACTGGCAGAGTGCATCGAGGACATAAAACATTGGATGACTAGTAATTTCCTCCTTTTAAACTCTAGCAAAACAGAAATATTACTTATAGCACCAAAACCAAGTAAACAGAGTATCTCCGATTACAGCCTGCAAATTGAAAGCTGCACTGTTACTCCAACAAATACAGTTAAAGACCTAGGCGTTATATTAGACGGCAATCTGTCATTTAAAAATTTACATCTCAAATATCACAAAAACAGCCTTCTTCCACCTTAGAAATGTTGCCAAATTAAGAAATAGTTTATGTGTTGCTGACGCAGAAAAGCTTATTCATGCATTTGTGACCTCACGGCTTGACTATTGTAATGCTCTACTTAGTGGTTGTCCTGTATCATCGATAAACAAACTACAGTTAGTTCAGAATGCAGCTGCCAGAGTTCTTACTAGGTCAAGAAAATACGATCACATAACCCCAGTTTTATCATCGCTTCACTGGCTACCCATTAAGTATCGCATTGATTTTAAAATTATTTTAATTACTTACAAAGCCCTGAACGGTTTAGCCCCTACTTACTTAACCAAGCTTTTATCACGTTACAACCCATCACGCTCGCTGAGATCTCAAAACTTGGGACTTTTACAACACCTAGAATAACAAAATCCACCAAAGGTGGACGAGCTTTCTCATACGTAGCACCTAAACTCTGGAATAGCCTTCCTGATACTATTCGAGGGTCAGACACACTCTCCCAATTTAAATCTAGATTAAAGACACATCTTTTCAGCCAAGCTTTCACTTAATGCATAGTTAATGAACAGCAGCTACGCTAATTATTCTCTTTATTCTCTTTCCGCCGATGCCTCGGGATGCCCATCCCGAGGTAGGAAGAAGTTCCACCATGTCCAGACGACCGACAGATGCCCATCCCCAATTTGAGATTACACCAGATACAGCTGCAGACTGACTGACCATCCCAGCTCCATCTAAGGCAATTCCACCAGCTGCCAAGAGAAATATGACCATCGGACCATCCCAGCTCAGACCACTCCATCCCCAACCAAGAGCAAAGACGAACTATTTGTCTTATTAATGCTGAAGTTACAATATTTGATATTAAATGCTAAACCTAAACCACACGTCAGCAGTCTGAGTGACACGTCAGAGTGGATTTGGCCCTCCCGGTTGAGCCTGGTTTCTCCCGAGGTTTTTTTCTCCATTAATCAATCATTGGAGTTTGGGTTCCTCGCCACAGCAGGGCAGTGTTGGCCTGCTCACCGGGAGACTGCATTCATTCATTTATTTATTTAGAAATTAGATGTTATTTATTAGAATGAACTTACTCGTTGTATAAATACCATGTGCTGTGTTTTAACTTTTCTGTTTTTCCTGTTTGCCCCTGTAAAGCTGCTTTGAAACAATACACATTGTGAAAAGCGCTATATAAATAAACTTGAATTGAATTGAATTAAACGTGACATGTTATCTCGTGTTGAACCAGTCTCTTCATATGTATATTCTGTTAAGAAAATATAGGCTATATTCACATATTAGTTAATGGAGCTTCTTGAAGTTAAGTGACAAAGCCAGAATGCAAAATAAACCTGTTTTTTAAGGCACTCACCAAGCAAATGTGGTCAGAGATCAGCCAGTGTGCTTGAACCTAAAGATAAGCTTCATTCACCAGCTAAAAACAAAAGTAAGAAACAGCGCCATCTAGTGCTGAAGGGCGGTAAAGGGTAAATGAAATGAAGCGACATTGTATCAGATTATCGGTCAGTTTACGTGGAAGTAAAATGCAGTGTAAAAAGAGATTTAAACGATTTACTGCGTTGATTAATAACACTTTGTTAAAAGTGCTGCGCAAACAAATGTCATTGAATGTTGTTAGGCGTCACACAAAGAGACTGTAAAAATGTCACCATTCCATACTTATTAGAATGATTGACGCGATGATGAACTCCAGTGGTAGAGGTCACCTGGTGGTAAAAGTCACCCGTTTGTTCCAATAAAAAGTCAAAATGAAGTTATCTTGAGGCAATTGAAGACAGTGAGGATTCAGTAAACCTTTTCGGATGACCCCCAACACGTGTTGCATCTGTGAAAGAGTGAAACAGGCATACTGTAGCTTCTAAACGTGATTTGTAATCCATGTTCTAGCTTCGCTAGAAGTCGCAGGCCATGTTCACAATGAACAGAGAGTTTGCTTTTTCAGTACGTGTACATCCAGGTGCTGTTGATTTCATCGGTAAGGTGGTGAAAAGAATACCAACACACCCGTATACAAGAAAATATCTTTATTTGGAGGTGTGCGCTTTCGTTATTAAAACGCTACATCCTATGAAAACATCACTGGGATTCAAACTCATTAAATACAGCAGATTACCAAAAATGTCAATCCAGCGTTTTCTTCACTTTCTCAGGGAATGTTGAAGATTCACACAAACATGAAGTCCACCTTTTCCCCCAAAGCCGGTGTCACAGAGCATCTTTAAAATCATAGATAGGTTTTCAAATCAACACGCATCCCCGTTATAATGCGCATTCCTGGTACTATCGTGCACGGTTCGCGTTCTTTCAAACGATCGTTTGTTTAAAATAGGATTACCTATTTTATTTAGATTTCACGAAGCCATCCGTCATATCATTCATGAACCCTTTATGTCTCAACCCTGGGACGTGACTTCCACTTTTGCTTTTCCAAAACTGCTAATGGGAAGTCTCCCTGCATTAAGAAGATCTTTTTTTACTTAAAAATAGGTCTCATTTTGATTTTAACAAGACATCAACAATGAAAAACAGCATCTGTAGTAAGCCATCGTTGTCATTGCATTATTAAACCATATAACAGTGACTGATGGGCTCACTTCGACACCTCTGTTTGCCAGCAGCACGTTGAGATGATCAATAATAAACATGGCAATTGTGGAATCAGGATCGCTATCAAATCCATCCCTGGAAATCATTCATGAATCAATACTTTTGTTCACAGAGTTGGGTTAATGTAAGCAGGATTAGAAAACGTTTACAATTGTTTTACTTTTGTGAGGTCACGTCTAAAAAGTGGATTTGTGAATAGTTGCATTTTATATGCACTGATCAGGTCTATCAAATCCGTTTAAGGCAAATATTTTCCTGTGTGTAATACCAGAAAACAAAGATTTTCATCCGTCCTACGTTATCCTGCATTAATGCGACGGTGGTAATTCCAACGTTGGTTAAATAATCAATGCCGTGTAGCGATTTTAGTTGCAAGTTAAAATAAGGATGAGTTTAACTCACCAAAATAAGATTCTCCACCAGATCTATCAAGATCAAATACATGAAATGAGTTATTTAAAACGTCAATTTCAGTCAAGAAATTATTTTAGCTCAAAGGAAAATACGTATAATAATCGTCATTACACATACCATTCCATTCCATTCCATTTTCTACCGCTTATCCAAACTTCCTCGGGGCACGGAGAGCCTGCGCCTATCTCAGGAGTCATCGGGCATCAAGGCCATTACACATACATATTTTACAATTCTAATTAGCAGTATAGTGATATAAATCCTATATGTATTCGTCCAGCAAATGCATTGATGATTTATACACTAACATTATCTCATGACCATAAGTAACGTGACTTTACCAAACAGAATTAAGAGCAATGGTAGCATAGATGGAAACACAGTTTAAGTGACCAGTTTGTGAGCGTGAACACAGAGAACACATCACAAATGCCTTTATGGTTTTATTAAACTCTACTCTACATGGTAAACATAATGACAACAAACAAATACATGAAACACAACCGCGCTCGGAAGCGCAGAGCTCGGCTCTGACAAAATGGTCAGTTTGCATTTAATACCTTAACTTAGTTATGGACATAGTATGAGGTATGCTATGGTTTTATAACATAGCTCATCATATAGGGAATTCGGAGAGTTGTAGTTACATATGAAACATGAAAGGCATTGAACTGTGAATCATTCCAATGTATGAATACATCAAATGAACCCTAAATCAAAACTTGTATATTCAACAGTTACAGAGTACTTAAAATGGCATGTGCGCCAATCCACAACCTAGACATTTAGATACATTTACAGAAAAGGATAGTTTAATAAATCAAATAAAGTTCCTATTTGTCAGAGAAGTTCTCTGCTTAGCCTCAGATGTTAAGTAAGAGATGAGACAGAGACTTATCACCAATACTTTGAAGCTAAGGAGTCTTAAATATCCTACAGAGGAACCAAATGGTCATCACACTCACTGTGAGAGTTCAAAAGACCAAAACCAGACCCATGGAGCCATGCTTGCTATGGTCTTTTGATGATGGTATCTAGAAACCAGGACAAAAGGGAGTGAGGCTTTTCTCTCAATGATCCAGTCACTACAGCTGTTTCATCAGAAAAAATGGTAACGGATCAACAAGCATCATCGCTGTCTTCTTGGTTTTTATCCAGTACACTAGAACGATGGAATGGCCGTCACTCCCACACCCGTGACCTGCGGTGAGAATAAAGGATGTTATGAGTCAGTCATAATGTCAACCCGTGATGTCACCTTACAGTATGTGTTATGTCACCTTAAATAGGCAGCCAGCCGATGGCTGTATGGCCAGTGAATCTCCATCCATGTCTTTAAACGGCGTGATGGTGACGTACAGATCAGCGCGATCCTTTCCACCTGCCACTTTCACCGTCTGCAGTCTGGTGCCTGAAAGAAGTCCGTTAACTTTAGGTATTGGCCAAAAGCCATTTCAATAAAGACGGCCGCTTGTAAGACATTACTCCATTAAATGGTCTCAAAATACAATTTTAGTGGGGTTCATTTTCCTCCGGCAACACAAACACAAATGGCAAATAGATTGAGACACTCACACACCTGTTTGTGGGTCGATGCGCAAATCTCTTCCTCCATGGTAGCAGGCGACCCACTGACACCCTATGGGTCCATACATATACCGTCTGGAACGTCTTCATCGGGCTCTGCCCAGGAAAACCCTGAGGTCAACTTAATTAAACACACACACGTGCGCGCGCACGCGCACACACACACGCGCACACACACACACACAAACACACCCTGAAAAATAAATACAGTACGGACATCCAGTCTGGCTGTGGATGTGGTGAAAGAAGCGGTGATCCAGTTACCCGTCCAAAGTGTTGGAGATGTCCACCTGGTCTGAGTGATGAAGAACGGTCAGGATAAAGTGTGTACAGAGACCCCTGTTTCCTCTCCATCACGGCCGGCGGCAGTTCCATTACCATGGTACACGGACAGGCTGGGGGAAACGTGGGTATAATAAAATGAACTGCAATACATTACACTTTTACATCACTATACACTTAGCATACAGCAAAACCTAATGCACTGTTCTAGTGTAGAGTCTCCCACATAAACGGTACTCTTTTCGAGTATATACCTGCAAAGTACCTCCCTGCTTATCTACTTTCCATCACTGAAGCGAGCGTTGGGTTTTTCCTTGTCCAGCTGTTGTAACGGAGTGCATGACCCGTTGAACAACCGCAAAGCGCATTCCCCCCGAGATGACGTAACCGACTGCTTTTCGCACCAAAGAGCCTACAGGTTTTTCCGGGACAGTAAAAACACACAACGCCCTTCTCACAGGCGCTTGGATCTCATAAAATACTGACAAACTTTCTGATGCCTCACCTGTAGTGATACTCTCCTCAAGACCAGACGGGACTCTCGCCAAATTCATTCTTTCCTGGGGGGTGTTCTCAGGGATGGGGGAATGTCTTAAAAAAAAGAGTGTGCACTAGAAGTGTGTTTGTCAAACAGTTACACAACAGATTTATATTAGGTTAACTGTCCCTTTCCATTTTGAGCACATACCAGACATGGACTTTTAAAGGTTGTAAACGCTTGGGAGATCTTGTCAAAAAGAGGAAGTTAAAGGAATAAAGACACTGACAAATAAAGTGTTTGTGTATGGTGTATTGTGTTTTATTTTCATTGATCTACCACCACGTATAAACAGACGTTGAAGCCACACAGTTTACCGTGAATGATTTATTTCATCATTTTTCTTAGACAAGTGAATTGAATCGGTCACCATTCACAATAAGCACACATTTGTGCCTAATCTTATCCTTAATAATACAAGCCCAAAAACGGCTCCGTTATTGTCTCGTCGGCACACTGCTGACGTTATTGCGAACAGAATCACACGTGTGATGACGGGTCTTACTTACAACCCCTCCTAGCCTCGAAACCGCCATCGGTCCGGCGAGGGAGAGACGAGCTCGCGGCCTCTGCGTGCACACACAGCTCTCCCTCTAACAGCTGGCCTCCGTTACACGAGAAATGACAGATTTTTCATCTACAGCGGTGCTTTGTGGTTTGCATCGGTGGATCCTTTCGCTCAAAAGTGCCCGCCGTTCGAACTGTAATGTTGTTTAGCCATTTCTACGTTGTGCATTGCGCTCTGTCTTCTTCTTCTTCTTCTTCGCAGATAGGTTGTAGCTAGAAGGGATGCAGCTACGGCCGGAAGTGGTGCAACATCTCGCCATAGAATTCCAATAAATTACATTAGCTAACCTCTACGCCTACTCAAACCCTAAACCTAACCTTACAATAATACAAAATATAAATCAACTGTTTATGTACTGAAATATGTAACGTGTTGATAACGTTAGTCTATGAACATTTGACACTACGACCTGTACAAATAAAAACAAATGATTGCTTCCATTGTGTTACGTCTGATCTTTGACCTTACGTCCGTCCAGTACGTTAGGTGACGTGACGTGACGTGCTTCGGCTCGTTGCCGTTGTATCAGAGTTGGCTTTAAAGCCTTACGTGTGAATCCATTTGTGTGTGAGGGCTTCCAACGACGTCAACTGGTCATAAGACAAACACAACACGGTGTATTTACCACGATCAATCTATACTTTGTTAAAGCACTGCTTGGTCTGCAGTTGGAGCGTTGCCATTGGCTGTTGGTTTGAATAATTAATGAGGGAGGTCTGTCACAGTTGTTCTTTAACGATTTTCGTCTATAAATATCATTGTGTTTCGAGTTGCGTTTTGAACAATAGGGTGTATGATAAGGGCTCTGTCGGGATCGTGTTCACAACGTTGGACGTTCATTGAAGTTCGCCCCCTACCGTCGTCGAAAGTAGCAGTGCCGATGGGAGGTATAAATAGCAGGCGCGCGCACTGCTATATCGGCTGGGCCAGAGAGTGTCGCCTCGGCCAAGCCAACATGCTACTAGAGTCGCTAGCTGAGTGGCGCGCTATTGCACCTCTGACCCAGCCCCTGGTGCCGTCGGTACGCCGATGGGCATCAGGTTTTGCTTCTTGCAAGTGTATAAAAGTCACAGGTTATTGTTTAACCTATACTTTATTTAACCTATTCAACGGCAAGAAGTGAAGCCGTCCCACCGGAAGTAAGTCGAGTCCCCTGCTGTAGTCATTTATATAAGAAAACTCAGCAATATAAAGGAACTCGGCAATAATCTTAGAAAAAACGCCACGCAGTGTGTAAACCTCTCTCTCTGACCCACCAACCGAGACGCTCTTGAGGCTGCGGTCTTTCGCCTCCTCGTTAGAGTTTCCGCCCGTCTCCCGTCCGGACCGACGTCGGTTCGAGGCCCGCGCAGAACAGGTTACGTATGCAGCTTGTGTTTTTGGAACAAAACGTAGAAACATATGAAGAGATTGGTATTAAAATGAGTTATCACATCAAGTTTTTCTTCTTGTGCGTTCTGATTAATATCAATCAAACTGCAGTTGGTTTGTTTTGATTTAAGCCATATGACTTTAAGAAATAAGAGAATCTGGTTTACTGAATGAGCATTGAGGAGGAGAGCCCTACTCATAAAATGTCCTTCTCGTGCATTTCTTTTTTCTCTATTTCCTCAGAATATTTGTCATTCTTATTGCTTCTTTATTGCCTTTCTTCCCGTGCCTTGCTTAATTTCCGTTTATTTACATCAATCACTGCCTTAATGCGGTATACAAACAAAGAGTTTGGTTCCAAAATGAGATCACTCGGTTCTTTAAAAGATTTCTAAAATCGTGTTTGTCATGATGTTTTGGGTGTTTTTTATTGAACTACATTTAAAGTTTCTAAATATATTCCATTTTGTTCTTATAAAAAAGCATACATTTAAGATAGTTATAGAGGTTCATGTACCTCTCTGATTTGAACAAAGGCAATAGGCCTCATAGGACGGGCACCAAGCAGATATGGACCTCACATCTGCTTAGCATTAAACACACACACACACTTTTGAAAACACTAGTTGGTACCATTCACAGACGAACACAGTATACGCTATTGTATTGATTTAAGCACATGTTTACCCCTTAAATACACTAAACACTATGCCAGGTATAGTAAATGACAACGTGCAACAATGTGCCTTTCGTTTTAAGATGGTTGTATGTGCATTTCTTTTTTAAGCTTTTAAAAGGTTTTGCCACAGTTAAATACTGATATTTGGAGCTTGACGTGTAATTGTGGAAGGTCAGAAAAGGATGGACTAACAAAAATAGGTGATGCCATGTGAAACCTGATTTAAACCTGGTCTAAACGGTGAGAACAACGTGAGAACAATGTATAAAAGATGGAGTTAGATATGCACTGGTCAGACATCTTCAGATGAACTCTGTATATCTCACTTTGACTTGTTCGAACAAATTCAAGATTTAAACCCTTGAAACTTGGCTTCTTGGTCTTTGTGATTCCTCACAACATTTGATGATCGATTTCGCCACAACAACTGCACCTCCCTTCACTAGCTGGCCTCCGTTACATACGGTATATATCAGTTCAAGAAGGTTACTGCAAGAGTTAAGTGAAAAACTGTGTGTGAAAAATAAGCTTTCTTCAAGGCACTCCCTAAGAAATTCAGTTTAGCACATTAACGCATGTGAATTGGAATGGAATATAAAAAATGAACGTGAGGTGTAATCTCGTGTTGGAACCAGTCTCTTCATATGTATATTCTGTTAAAAAATTAGGCCATATTCACATATTAGTTAATGGAAGCTACTTCAAGAGTTAAGTGACAAAGCCAAATGCAAAATAAACCTGTTTTTTAAGGCACTCCCCAAGCAAATGTGGTCTGAGATCAGCCAGTGTGCTTGAACCTAAAGATAAGCTTCATTTACCAGCTAAAAACACAAGTATGAAACAGCGCCATCTAGTGGTGAAGGGTGGTAAAGGGAAAATGAAATGAAGCGAGATTGGGTGCTTCTCAATATCCATCCTTGTCTCCTCGCTCCTCTATCCTCCATCCTATGACCCGGAAACCGATCGAGCTCAGCCATATTGAAGGACATCTCAATTCTCTAATTGCACCCGGAGGAGTCGAGGATCGAGGAGGGAGGAGGCTTCCTGAGGAGTCATGAGCGAGGATACAAGGGTGTATCCTATGCGGAAGTTGTTTATTGCCTAAACGTGTCGCACGTATAAATTCTCCTCCCACTTCACATCTGCTCCAAGTGCTTACCATGGCAGAACATTCAAACACACATAAATGTGAGTATTAAGCATAAAGTTATTGTAAATGTACGTTCTTTTTTTGACGGTGCTTTTAATTTCGATGTATAAAGTGTACTTTTCAGCACAGTTTTAATGATTTTTATTATGTTTCTTGATTTTACTGGCTTATTGCTATTAAATGTGATAAATAGGGAATAGAGAATGATCTTGATTTAGGCCTGTAGTTAATTTGTTTTAATGTGTTGATAACACTGTATATTTGTTTATGCCGGTTAATATGCAACACATTATTATTTCGAACTGCTTCACTGTGGTGTAAAATTCTTTCTTACAGGGACTGATGAGGAGACTGAACAGTTAATTAAATTGAGGATGGAGCTGGATTCCGACTTCACTGGGAAGAGGAACAGTGCCAAAAAAGCCTGGATGTGAGTTCTGTTCCACCAGACTGCATGGAAAATCATTTTGTTTTCACTTTGTTTGATTAACGCAGTGAGGTTTTAGATAATATTTATCATAATATTATTACACTATTAAACACTAAAGAATTTGTTGAATTTTATTGTGTAAGTAAAGTTCTTCAGAGGATTGGTTTGGAATTATAACACCAAACCAAATTTCCAAAAAATGGGACAATTTAAAAAGAAAATATAAGGTACAAACTGAATGCATGTATTTATTTCATTTTGTGTGAATTTTCTACCTGCTAGTTTAATAGAAAATATATTTATTTTATTTTAGGAGCTCCGCTGTCCTCCTACGGGAACGGAAACAGATAGTGGGGAGGCCACAGCAGCCACATGGCCGTGGTTTTCTGCGATGCATGAGGCTATTGGGAGGAGGCCGTCTATTGAGCCTCCCATTCTGATAGACTCATGCGACGCAGAAGTCACTGGCAGTTCTGCTGTGTCCAATGAGCCTGGCTTGTCACCATCTGCATCTGTGGAGGAAAGAGAGGAGGACTCCACAACCTCCGCGCTGTCTGGCACAGGCAACTTTAACAAGGAAAGACCCTGTACTTCTACGGGTCCTCCGCCACCCTAAAAGAAAAGAACCAACAGAGTGCTAGATTTTCTAGAAACGGAGACAGAAAAAGAGGAGGAACGTTTTCAAGCCACGCACGAATTAATGCAATCTACTTCAAATAGGTTCCTTGACCTTTTTGAACAATTGATTAAAAAAAGTTGAACACAATCTCTGTTTGTTTGTTTGTTTGTTTGTTTGTTTTTGCTTTGATCATTTGTGTTCCATTATGTGCCTTAATAGACAATTTATGGTAAACACAGTTGCCACATGAGTAAAAAAAACAAAATTACTGGTGTAATTGGTAAACATGTTTATTTACATTAAACTATTGTATCTATTGGTGATGTGGGTATTGCAAAAAATGTAATGCATGAGGCTAGAGACACAGGGATTTTTTTTCCTCCATACACAATCTGAACCTTAACCTCGTGTGGAGCAAAATTTGTCTTTATGTGTCTACAAATAATGATGTTCATTTAACTCTACCGGATGCACCTGAGGAGCTGAGAGTTTTGCTGCCAGATTATCACGCCACACATTCCCACTACAGACCCCTCTCACTGGACAGGGTGGAGGTAAACCAACATCATCCACCACTTAAGGGGCTTCAATCATGTCTCCTGTTGTCAGACAAATGTTATGCAGAACTGCACACGCCATGATAACTGTTGGGGTTAAGGTGTTGTCCACCTCAAGAGACTTGAAAAGCAGGGACCTCCAGCGTGTTTTCATCATTCCAAACACCCGCTCAATTATGGAGCGAGTCTTGGCATGGTAGTGATTGAAGCGGGCCTGCACTCTCCCTTGCACTGGCTCCCAGTATGGAGTAATAATGGCCACAGGATGAATGATGCAGGGGTAGCCTCCATCCCCCAAAAGGAAGTGTCCTTGTGGAGGATACAATGCATCTTTATACATCTTGCTGTTTCTCAGGACTCTAGTGTCGTGGACAGAACCAGGATATCCCACAAAAACATTAAGGAACCGGCCCTTCCCATCACAAACTGCCTGCATCTGAATGGATGGGAAGAGTTTTCTATTGATGTAGTCCTGGCCAGTGGGTCCAGCGGGGGTTTTTATGCGGACATGAAGTCCATCTATAGCACCCACACACTTGGAGAAGATAGGGCTGTTAGGCAAATTTTCAAAACCAAGGACAACCTCATCAAGGTCTTGTGCATCTGGGAACTGAATGACCTGCTGGCGCAAGGCTGCAATCTTTATGGTTCCTGTGTGAACCAGCCTACAAACAGAAGATACAGTCACCTGAAAGGCCCGGGACACCACACTGTATGACAGACCATGTGCTGGCCAGTACACAGTTATCAGTGTGGTTATGAGATGTCCCCATCCATGTGCTTCATCTTGTGGCAGCAAGAGTCCCGGTTGAGTCGAAAGTCCACCTTGAGGTTCTGCCTACCACCAAGTATAATTTTAGCAGTGGGACGGTGGCATTTATTTCAGTATAACTCGGAGTAGCTGTTATTTTAACCTGTAATTAAGAACAACGTAGAGTGCTGTGAATCTGAATTAAAAAAATAAAACCAAAACATACAGTATGAGCTCAAAGTATTTTTAACAATACCTTAGCTAGGAGTAGGACACAATGACGGAATCGTGCTTTGCATCTGCTCGAACGACGCTGTCCATGTTGTCCAATTTGGTGAAGAATGTGGTGTAATGATAGGGCACAGGATATACCTACTATCGTTTTCATCGTAATTGTAGATGGAAATGTTTAACCCAAATTGATTTATATACAGAATACACACCTGACTCTTATTAAAGTCCAATGATGATGTAATGGAATCAACAAGAATCACTAGGCTAACAAGTAGCGTTGTAAACAACTTATCCATGTATGTTTGCAGAAGCATACAATATAAATAATTATATCTTATGTTCAAGAATCCCGATGTTCAAGCTAAATCCAGCGGTGTAGAGTCATCATTAGTTGACGACGCTTTGAAGTGACGCTAAAGAGCGAGGATATATCATTTCACTTGCTTCGATTCCTGCGTCCTAGCGTCTTTTCCTTGCTTCCTTCTCTCGCATCCTGAAGAGGTGGAGCTAAGACACGAGGAAAGGAAGCGAGGAAAGGAAACGAGGACGCACAAATAAGAATTGAGAAGCACCCATAGTATCAGATTATCGGTCAGTTTACGTGGAAATAAAAGGCAGTGTAAAAAGAGATTTAAACGACTTACTGCTAAAGTGAGGATTCAGTAAACCTTTTCGGATGACCCCCAACACGTGTTGCATCTTTGAAAGAGTAAAACGGGCATACTGTAGCTTCTAAATGTGATTTGTAATCCATGTTCTAGCTTCGCTAGAAGTCGCAGGCCATGTTCACAATGAACAGAGCGTTTTCTTTTTCAGTACGTGTACATCCATGTGCTATTGATTTCATCGGTTAGGTGGTGAAAAGAATACCAACACACCTGTATACAAGAAAATATCTTTATTTGGAGGCGTGCGCTTTCGTTATTAAAGCGCTACGGCCTATGAAAACGTCACTGGGATTCAAACTCATTAAATACAGCAGATTACCGAAAATGTCAATCCAGCGTTTTCTTCACTTTCTCGGGGAATGTTGAAGATTCACACAAACATGAAGTCCACCTTTTCCCCCAAACCCGGTGTCACAGAGCATCTTTAAAATCATAGATAGGTTTTCAAATCAACACGCATCCCCGTTATAATGCGCATTCCTGGTACTATCGTGCACGGTTCGCGTTCTTTCAAACGATCGTTTGTTTAAAATAGGATTACCTATTTTATTTAGATTTCACGAAGCCATCCGTCATATCATTTATGAACCCTTTATGTCTCAACCCTGGGACGTGACTTCTACTTTTTCTTTTCCAAAACTGCTAATGTGAAGTCTCAGCCTGCATTAAGAAGATCTTTTTTACTTAAAAATAGGTCTCATTTTGATTTTAACAAGACATCAACAATGGAAAACAGCATCTGTAGTAAGCCATCGTTGTCATTGCATTATTAAACCATATAACAGTGACTGATGGGCTCACTTCGACACCTCTGTTTGCCAGCAGCACGTTGAGATCATCAATAATAAACATGGCAAATGTGGAATCAGGATCGCTATCAAATCCATCCCTGAAAATCATTCATCAATCAATACTTTTGTTCACAGAGTTGGGTTCATGTAAGCAGGATTAGAAAACGTTTACAATTGTTTTACTTTAGTGAGGTCACGTCTAAAAAGTGGATTTGTGAATAGTTGCATTTTATATGCACTGATCAGGTCTATCAAATCCGTTTAAGGCAAATATTTTCCTGTGTGTAATACCAGAAAACAAAGATTTTCATCCGTCCTACGTTATCCTGCATTAATGCGACGGTGGTAATTCCAACGTTGGTTAAATAATCAATGCCGTGAAGCGATTTTAGCTGCAAGTTAAAATAAGGATGAGTTTAACTCACCAAAATAAGATTCTCCACCAGATCTATCAAGATCAAATACATGAAATGAGTTATTTAAAACGTCAATTTCAGTCAAGGAATTATTTTAGCTCAAAGGAAAATACGTATAATAATCGTCATTACACATACCATTCCATTCCATTCCATTTTCTACCGCTTATCCAAACTTCCTCGGGGCACGGAGAGCCTGCGCCTATCTCAGGAGTCATCGGGCATCAAGGCCATTACACATACATATTTTACAATTCTAATTAGCAGTATAGTGATATAAATCCTATATGTATTCGTCCAGCAAATGCATTGATGATTTATACACTAACATTATCTCATGACCATAAGTAACGTGACTTTACCAAACAGAATTAAGAGCAATGGTAGCATAGATGGAAACACAGTTTAAGTGACCAGTTTGTGAGCGTGAACACAGAGAACACATCACAAATGCCTTTATGGTTTTTATTAAACTCTAATCTACACATAATGACAACAAACAAATACATGAAACACAACCGCGCTCGTAAGCGCAGAGCTCGGCTCTGACAAAATGGTCAGTTTGCATTTAATACCTAAACTTAGTCATGGACATAGTATGAGGTATGCTATGGTTTTAGAACATAGCTCATCATATAGGGAATTCAGAGAGTTGTAGTTACATATGAAACATGCAAGGCATTGAACTGTGAATCATTCCAATGTATGAATACATCAAATCAACCCTAAATCAAAACTTGTATATTCAACAGTTACAGAGTACTTAAAATGGCATGTGCGCCAACACACAACCTAGACATTTAGATACATTTACAGAAAAGGATAGTTTAATAAATCAAATAAAGTTCCTATTTGTCAGAGAAGTTTTCTGCTTAGCCTCAGATGTTAAGTAAGAGATGAGACAGAGACTTATCACCAATGCTTTGAAGCTAAGGAGTCTTAAATATCCTACAGAGGAACCAAATGGTCATCACACTCACTGTGAGAGTTCAAAAGACCAAAACCAGACCCATGGAGCCATGCTTGCTATGGTCTTTTGATGATGGTATCTAGAAACCAGGACAAAAGGGAGTGAGGTTTTTCTCTCAATGATCCAGTCACTACAGCTGTTTCATCAGAAAAAATGGTAACGGATCAACAAGCATCATCGCTGTCTTCTTGGTTTTTATCCAGTACACGAGAACGATGGAACTCCCACACCTGTGACCTGCGGTGAGAATAAAGGATGTTATGAGTCAGTCATAATGTCAACCCGTGATGTCACCTTACAGTATGTGTTATGTCACCTTAAATAGGCAGCCAGCCGAAGGCTGTATGGCCAGTGAATCTCCATCCATGTCTTTAAACGGCGTGATGGTGACGTACAGATCAGCGCGATCCTTTCCACCTGCACAACACAAGGTGGTCTTCTCCTGCCA
This sequence comes from Triplophysa dalaica, assembly GCF_015846415.1. Taxonomy (NCBI): domain Eukaryota; kingdom Metazoa; phylum Chordata; class Actinopteri; order Cypriniformes; family Nemacheilidae; genus Triplophysa; species Triplophysa dalaica. Next base: position 8,461,988 of record NC_079554.1, on the reverse strand, counting down.
GTTTCACCGTCTGCAGTCTGGTGCCTGAAAGAAGTCCGTTAACTTTAGGTATTGGCCAAAAGCCATTTCAATAAAAACGGCCGCTTTAAAGACGTTACTCCATAAAATGGTCTCAAAATAAAATTTTAGTGGGGTTCATTTTCCTCCGGCAACACAAACACAAATGGCAAATAGATTGAGACACTCACACACCTGTTTGTGGGTCGATGCGCAAATCTCTTCCTCCATGGTAGCAGGCGACCCACTGACACCCTATGGGTCCATACACATACCGTCTGGTACGTCTTCATCGGGCTCTGCCCAGGAAAACCCTGTGGTCAACTTAATTAAACACACACACGTGCGCGCGCACGCGCACACACATACACGCACACACACACACACAAACACACCCTGAAAAATAAATACAGTACGGACATCCAGTCTGGCTGTGGATGTGGTGAAAGAAGCGGTGATCCAGTGACCCGTCCAAAGTGTTGGAGATGTCCACCTGGTCTGAGTGATGAAGAACGGTCAGGATAAAGTGTGTACAGAGACCCCTGTTTCCTCTCCATCACGGCCGGCGGGAGTTCCATTCCCATGGTAAACGGACAGGCTGGGGGTAACGTGGGTATAATAAAATGAACTGCAATACATTACACTTTTACATCACTATACACTTAGCATACAGCAAAACCTAATGCACTCTTCTAGTGTAGAGTCTCCCACATAAATGGTACTTTTTTCGAGTATATACCTGCAAAGTACCTCCCTGCTTATCTACTTTCCATCACTGAAGCGAGCGTTGGGTTGGGTTTTTTGTCCAGCTGGGCACCTGTTGTAATGGAGTGCATGACCTGTTGAACAACCGCAGGGCGCATTCCCCCCGAGATGACGTAACCGCCTGCTTTTCGCAACAAAGAGCCTACAGGTTTCTCTGGGACAGTAAAAACACACAACGCCCTTCTCACAGGCGCTTGGATCTCATAAAATACTGACAAACTTTCTGATGCCTCACCTGTAGTGATACTCTACTCACGACCAGACGGGACTCTCGCCGAATTCATTCTTTCCTGGGGGGTGTTCTCAGGGATGCGGGAATGTCTTGAAAAAACGAGTGTGCATTAGAAGTGTGTTTATCAAACAGTTACACAACAGATTTATATTAGGTTAACTGTCTCTTTCCATTTTGAGCACATACCAGACATGGACTTTTAAAGGTTGTAAACGCTCGGGAGATCTTGTCAAAAAGAGGAAGTTAAAGGAATAAAGACACTGACAAATAAAGTGTTTGTGTATGATGTATTGTGTTTTGTTTTATTTTCATTGATCTACCACCACGTATAAACAGACGTTGAAAGCCACACAGTTTACCGTGAATGATTTATTTCATCATTTTTCTTAGACAAGTGAATTGACTCGGTCACCATTCACAATAAGCACACATTTGTGCCTAATCTTATCCTTAATAATACAAGCCCAAAAACGGCTCTGTTATTGTCTCGTCGGCACACTGCTGACGTTATTGCGAACAGAATCACACGTGTGATGACGGGTCTTACTTACAACCCCTCCTAGCCTCGAAACCGCCATCGGTCCGGCGAGGGAGAGACGAGCTCGCAGCCTCTGCGTGCACACACAGCTCTCCCTCTAACAGCTGGCCTCCGTTACACGAGAAATGACAGATTTTTCATCTACAGCGGTGTTTTGTGGTTTGCATCGGTGGATCCTTTCGCTCAAAAGTGCCCGCCGTTCGAACTGTAATGTTGTTTAGCCATTTCTACGTCGTGCATTGCGCTCTGTCTTCTTCTTCTTCTTCTTCTTCGCAGATAGGTTGTAGCTAGAAGGGATGCAGCTACGGCCGGAAGTGGTGCAACATCTCGCCATAGAATTCCAATAAATTACATAAGCTAACCCCTACGCCTACCCAAACCCTAAACCTAACCTTACAATAATACAAATTATAAATCAACTGTTTTTAGAGTGACGCAAATTATACGGTTTTGAAGTGCGCGTGCCCAGTGGAGGTGGCTGTATCCCGTCTATTATGTAGAGAAACAAATATGTAACGTGTTGATAACGTTAGTCTATGGACATTTGACACTACGACCTGTACAAATAAAAACAAATGATTGCTTCCATTGTGTTACGTCTGATCTTTGACCTTACGTCCGTCCAGTACGTTAGGTGACGTGACGTGACGTGAAGTGACGTGCTTCGGCTCGTTGCCGTTGTATCAGAGTCGGCTTTAAAGCCTTACGTGTGAATCCATTTGTGTGTGAGGGCTTCCAACGACATCAACTGGTCATAAGACAAACACAACACGGTGTATTTACCACGATCAATCTATACTTTGTTAAAGCACTGCTTGGTCTGCAGTTGGAGCGTTGCCATTGGCTGTTGGTTTGAATAATTAATGAGGGATGTCTGTCACAGTCGTTCTTTAACGATTTTCGTCTATAAATATCATTGTGTTTCGAGTTGCGTTTTGAACAATAGGGTGTATGATAAGGGCTCTGTCGGGATCGTGTTCACAACGTTAAACGTTCATTGAAGTTCGCCCCCTACCGTCGTCGAAAGTAGCAGTGCCGATGGGAGGTATAAATAGCAGGCGCGCGAAGTGATGAATCGGCTGGGCCAGAGAGCGTCGCCTCGGCCAAGCCAACATGCTACTAGAGTCGCTAGCTGAGTGGCGCGCTATTGCACCTCTGACCCAGCCCCTGGTGCCGTCGGTACGCCGATGGGCATCAGGTTTTGCTTCTTGCAAGTGTATAAAAGTATAAAGTATAGGTTATTGTTTAACCTATACTTTATTTAACCTATTCAACGGCAAGAAGTGAAGCCGTCCCAGCGGAAGTAAGTCGAGTCCCCTGCTGTAGTCATTTATATAAGAAAACTCAGCAATATAAAGGAACTCGGCAATAATCTTAGAAAAAACGCCACGCAGTGTGTAAACCTCCCTCTCTGACCCATCAACCGAGACGCTCTTGAGGCTGCGGTCTTTTGCCTCCTCGTTAGAGTTCCGGCCCGTCTCCCGTCCGGACCGACGTCGGTTCGAGGCCCGCGCAGAACAGGTTACGTACACAGCTTGTGTTTTGGAAAAAAAAGACGGAGGAACATATGAAGAGATTGGTATCAAAATGAGTTATCACATCAAGTTTTTTTTTTGTATGTTCCGATTAATGTCAATCAAACTGCGGTTGGTTTGTTTTGATTTAAGCCATATGACTTCAAGAAATAAGAGAATCTGGTTTAATGAATGAGCATTGAGGAGGAGAGCCCTACTCATAAAATGTCCTTCTTGTGCATACATTTTTTCTCTATTTCCTCAGAATGTTTGTCATTCTTATTGCTCCTTTATTGCCTTTCTTCCCGTGCCTTGCTTAATTTCCGTTTCTTTACATCAATCAGTGCCTTAATGCAGTATACAAACACAGAGTTTGGTTCCAAAATGAGATCACTCGGTTCTTTAAAAGATTTCCAAAATCGTGTTTGTCATGATGTTTTGGGTGTTTTTTCTTGAACTACATTTAAAGTTTCTAAATATATGACATTTTGTTCTTATAGAAAAGCATACATTTAAGATAGTTATAGAGGTTCATGTACCTCTCTGATTTGAACAAAGGCTATAGGCCTCATAGGACGGGCACCAAGCAGATATGGACCTCACATCTGCTTAGCATCACACACACACGCTTTTGAAGACACTAGTAGGTACCAGTCACAGACGAACACAGTACACGCTATTGTATTGATTTAAGCACATGTTTACCCTTTAAATACACTAAACACTATGCCAGGTGTAGTAAATGACAACGTGCAACAACGTGCTTTTCTTTTTAAGATGGATGTATGTGCATTTCTTATTTAAGCTTTTAAAAGGTTTTCCCACAGTTAAATACTGATATATGGAGCTTGACATGTAACTGTGGAAGGTCAGAAAAGGATGGACTTACAAAAATAGGTGATGCCATGTGAAACCTGATTTAAACCTGGTCTAAACGGTGAGAACAACGCGAGAACAATGTATAAAAGATGGAGTCAGATATCTACTGGTCAGACATCTTCAGATGAACTCAGTATATCTCACTTTGACTTGTTCGAACAAATTCAAGATTTAAACCCTTGAAACTTGGCTTCTTGGTCTTCGTGATTCCTCTCGACATTTGATGATCGATTTCGCCACAACAACTGCGCCTCCCTTCACTAGCTGGCCTCCGTTACATACGGTATATATCAGTTCAAGAAAGTTACTGCAAGAGTTAAGTGAAAAACTGTGTGTAAAAAATAAGCTTTCTTCAAGGCACTCCCTAAGAAATTCATCTTAGCATATTAATGCATGTGAATCGGAAAGGAATATAAAAAATAAACGAAAGCAGTCAAAAAGCAGTTATTGTAAATGAAATGATCACAGACAACAGTTTTGATATACTTTGCCTCACTGAAACCTGGCTTAAGCCAAATGATTATTTTGGTCTAAATGAGTCTTCTCCTCCAAGCTACGGTTATATTCATGAGCCACGTCCGGTTGGTCGAGGTGGTGTTGTCGCAACAATCTTTAGAGACTTTCTTACCGTTACTCGGAGAACAATGGATACATTTAAATCATTTGAAATGCTTGCGTTGAACATAACAGTTCCAAACAAAAGTAAAAAATCATTGGTCTCTCTTACATTGGTTACTGTGTATAGACCCCCTGGGCCTTACACTAATTTTCTGATAGAGTTCGCAGACTTCTTATCGGCTCTATTGGTTAACGTCGATAAAGTACTGATTGTTGTTAATATCCACGTAGACAGTGCTAACGATCCATTAGCTGTGGCGTTTAAAGAACTACTAGACTCTTGTGGTGTAACACAATACATCAATAGACCTACTCATCGCCTTAATCATACACTAGACTTGATTATATCTCACGGAGCCGATCTAACCAATATCGATATTATACCTCAAAGCGACGATGTTTCCGATCACCATCTTACAACATGTACACTGCGCACTGCAGAAATCAATTGTATATCTCGTTATCGACAGGGTAGAACAATCACCTCAACTACTAAAGATAGTTTCGTAAAGAACTTGCCAGATCTGACTTCTCTAATAACCTTTCCAACGAATATAAAATTGCTCGATGACATGACCAGCAACATGGGCACTATTTTCTCTAATACATTAGAAGCGGTCGCACCTATGAAGTCAAAAAAGATTAATGAAAAGAACACAGCACCATGGTATAATAACACCACTCGCGCCCTAAAAAGAGAAACGCGTAAACTGGAGCGAAAATGGAAACAAACCCAATTAGAGGTCTTTAAAATTGCATGGAAAGAGAGTGCAAGCTGTTACAAAAAGGCACTAAAAGCAGCAAAAGCCGAGCACTTCCGTAACCTCATAGAAAATAACAAAAACAATCCAAGGTTTTTATTTAGTACAATTGCTAAATTAACAAACAAACAGACTCCACCTGACCTGGGTATTCCGCCGCACCTTGGTAGCAATGAATTCATGAATTTTTTTACCGAGAAAATCGAAATAATACGAGACAACATAGCTAAAACCAAACCTCCAAGTTTGTCAGAAGAATTAGTTTCAACCGTCACCCAAAAAGAAAAGCTAGAGTGTTTTTCTCCTATAAATCAGGAAGACTTAATTAAAATTATTGCAACATCCAAACTGACGACATGCTTATTAGACCCCATTCCGACTACTTTATTAAAAGAGTTACTACCTGCTGTAATTGAGCCCATTTGTAAAATAATCAACTCGTCTATTAATCTAGGACATGTCCCAGGACCCTTTAAACTGGCTGTAATTAAGCCTCTTATCAAAAAAACAAATTTAGACCCAAATGAACTTGGAAAAGCTGCACTGTTACTCCAACAAATACAGTTAAAGACCTAGGCGTTATATTAGACGGCAATCTGTCATTTAAAAATTTACATCTCAAATATCACAAAAACAGCCTTCTTCCACCTTAGAAATGTTGCCAAATTAAGAAATAGTTTATGTGTTGCTGACGCAGAAAAGCTTATTCATGCATTTGTGACCTCACGGCTTGACTATTGTAATGCTCTACTTAGTGGTTGTCCTGTATCATCGATAAACAAACTACAGTTAGTTCAGAATGCAGCTGCCAGAGTTCTTACTAGGTCAAGAAAATACGATCACATAACCCCAGTTTTATCATCGCTTCACTGGCTACCCATTAAGTATCGCATTGATTTTAAAATTATTTTAATTACTTACAAAGCCCTGAACGGTTTAGCCCCTACTTACTTAACCAAGCTTTTATCACGTTACAACCCATCACGCTCGCTGAGATCTCAAAACTTGGGACTTTTACAACACCTAGAATAACAAAATCCACCAAAGGTGGACGAGCTTTCTCATACGTAGCACCTAAACTCTGGAATAGCCTTCCTGATACTATTCGAGGGTCAGACACACTCTCCCAATTTAAATCTAGATTAAAGACACATCTTTTCAGCCAAGCTTTCACTTAATGCATAGTTAATGAACAGCAGCTACGCTAATTATTCTCTTTATTCTCTTTCCGCCGATGCCTCGGGATGCCCATCCCGAGGTAGGAAGAAGTTCCACCATGTCCAGACGACCGACAGATGCCCATCCCCAATTTGAGATTACACCAGATACAGCTGCAGACTGACTGACCATCCCAGCTCCATCTAAGGCAATTCCACCAGCTGCCAAGAGAAATATGACCATCGGACCATCCCAGCTCAGACCACTCCATCCCCAACCAAGAGCAAAGACGAACTATTTGTCTTATTAATGCTGAAGTTACAATATTTGATATTAAATGCTAAACCTAAACCACACGTCAGCAGTCTGAGTGACACGTCAGAGTGGATTTGGCCCTCCCGGTTGAGCCTGGTTTCTCCCGAGGTTTTTTTCTCCATTAATCAATCATTGGAGTTTGGGTTCCTCGCCACAGCAGGGCAGTGTTGGCCTGCTCACCGGGAGACTGCATTCATTTATTTATTTATTTAGAAATTAGATGTTATTTATTAGAATGAACTTACTCGTTGTATAAATACCATGTGCTGTGTTTTAACTTTTCTGTTTTTCCTGTTTGCCCCTGTAAAGCTGCTTTGAAACAATACACATTGTGAAAAGCGCTATATAAATAAACTTGAATTGAATTGAATTAAACGTGACATGTTATCTCGTGTTGGAACCAGTCTCTTCATATGTATATTCTGTTATGAAAATATAGGCTATATTCACATATTAGTTAATGGAGCTTCTTGAAGTTAAGTGACAAAGCCAGAATGCAAAATAAACCTGTTTTTTAAGGCACTCACCAAGCAAATGTGGTCAGAGATCAGCCAGTGTGCTTGAACCTAAAGATAAGCTTCATTCACCAGCTAAAAACACAAGTATGAAACAGCGCCATCTAGTGCTGAAGGGCGGTAAAGGGTAAATGAAATGAAGCGACATTGTATCAGATTATCGGTCAGTTTACGTGGAAGTAAAATGCAGTGTAAAAAGAGATTTAAACGATTTACTGCGTTGATTAATAACACTTTGTTAAAAGTGCTGCGCAAACAAATGTCATTGAATGTTGTTAGGCGTCACACAAAGAGACTGTAAAAATGTCACCATTCCATACTTATTAGAATGATTGACGCGATGATGAACTCCAGTGGTAGAGGTCACCTGGTGGTAAAAGTCACCCGTTTGTTCCAATAAAAAGTCAAAATGAAGTTATCTTGAGGCAATTGAAGACAGTGAGGATTCAGTAAACCTTTTCGGATGACCCCCAACACGTGTTGCATCTGTGAAAGAGTGAAACAGGCTGTAGCTTCTAAACGTGATTTGTAATCCATGTTCTAGCTTCGCTAGAAGTCGCAGGCCATGTTCACAATGAACAGAGAGTTTGCTTTTTCAGTACGTGTACATCCAGGTGCTGTTGATTTCATCGGTAAGGTGGTGAAAAGAATACCAACACACCCGTATACAAGAAAATATCTTTATTTGGAGGCGTGCGCTTTCGTTATTAAAACGCTACATCCTATGAAAACATCACTGGGATTCAAACTCATTAAATACAGCAGATTACCAAAAATGTCAATCCAGCGTTTTCTTCACTTTCTCAGGGAATGTTGAAGATTCACACAAACATGAAGTCCACCTTTTCCCCCAAAGCCGGTGTCACAGAGCATCTTTAAAATCATAGATAGGTTTTCAAATCAACACGCATCCCCGTTATAATGCGCATTCCTGGTACTATCGTGCACGGTTCGCGTTCTTTCAAACGATCGTTTGTTTAAAATAGGATTACCTATTTTATTTAGATTTCACGAAGCCATCCGTCATATCATTCATGAACCCTTTATGTCTCAACCCTGGGACGTGACTTCCACTTTTGCTTTTCCAAAACTGCTAATGGGAAGTCTCCCTGCATTAAGAAGATCTTTTTTTACTTAAAAATAGGTCTCATTTTGATTTTAACAAGACATCAACAATGAAAAACAGCATCTGTAGTAAGCCATCGTTGTCATTGCATTATTAAACCATATAACAGTGACTGATGGGCTCACTTCGACACCTCTGTTTGCCAGCAGCACGTTGAGATGATCAATAATAAACATGGCAATTGTGGAATCAGGATCGCTATCAAATCCATCCCTGGAAATCATTCATGAATCAATACTTTTGTTCACAGAGTTGGGTTAATGTAAGCAGGATTAGAAAACGTTTACAATTGTTTTACTTTTGTGAGGTCACGTCTAAAAAGTGGATTTGTGAATAGTTGCATTTTATATGCACTGATCAGGTCTATCAAATCCGTTTAAGGCAAATATTTTCCTGTGTGTAATACCAGAAAACAAAGATTTTCATCCGTCCTACGTTATCCTGCATTAATGCGACGGTGGTAATTCCAACGTTGGTTAAATAATCAATGCCGTGTAGCGATTTTAGTTGCAAGTTAAAATAAGGATGAGTTTAACTCACCAAAATAAGATTCTCCACCAGATCTATCAAGATCAAATACATGAAATGAGTTATTTAAAACGTCAATTTCAGTCAAGAAATTATTTTAGCTCAAAGGAAAATACGTATAATAATCGTCATTACACATACCATTCCATTCCATTCCATTTTCTACCGCTTATCCAAACTTCCTCGGGGCACGGAGCGCCTGCGCCTATCTCAGGAGTCATCGGGCATCAAGGCCATTACACATACATATTTTACAATTCTAATTAGCAGTATAGTGATATAAATCCTATATGTATTCGTCCAGCAAATGCATTGATGATTTATACACTAACATTATCTCATGACCATAAGTAACGTGACTTTACCAAACAGAATTAAGAGCAATGGTAGCATAGATGGAAACACAGTTTAAGTGACCAGTTTGTGAGCGTGAACACAGAGAACACATCACAAATGCCTTTATGGTTTTATTAAACTCTACTCTACATGGTAAACATAATGACAACAAACAAATACATGAAACACAACCGCGCTCGGAAGCGCAGAGCTCGGCTCTGACAAAATGGTCAGTTTGCATTTAATACCTTAACTTAGTTATGGACATAGTATGAGGTATGCTATGGTTTTATAACATAGCTCATCATATAGGGAATTCGGAGAGTTGTAGTTACATATGAAACATGAAAGGCATTGAACTGTGAATCATTCCAATGTATGAATACATCAAATGAACCCTAAATCAAAACTTGTATATTCAACAGTTACAGAGTACTTAAAATGGCATGTGCGCCAATCCACAACCTAGACATTTAGATACATTTACAGAAAAGGATAGTTTAATAAATCAAATAAAGTTCCTATTTGTCAGAGAAGTTCTCTGCTTAGCCTCAGATGTTAAGTAAGAGATGAGACAGAGACTTATCACCAATACTTTGAAGCTAAGGAGTCTTAAATATCCTACAGAGGAACCAAATGGTCATCACACTTACTGTGAGAGTTCAAAAGACCAAAACCAGACCCATGGAGCCATGCTTGCTATGGTCTTTTGATGATGGTATCTAGAAACCAGGACAAAAGGGAGTGAGGCTTTTCTCTCAATGATCCAGTCACTACAGCTGTTTCATCAGAAAAAATGGTAACGGATCAACAAGCATCATCGCTGTCTTCTTGGTTTTTATCCAGTACACTAGAACGATGGAATGGCCGTCACTCCCACACCCGTGACCTGCGGTGAGAATAAAGGATGTTATGAGTCAGTCATAATGTCAACCCGTGATGTCACCTTACAGTATGTGTTATGTCACCTTAAATAGGCAGCCAGCCGATGGCTGTATGGCCAGTGAATCTCCATCCATGTCTTTAAACGGCGTGATGGTGACGTACAGATCAGCGCGATCCTTTCCACCTGCCACTTTCACCGTCTGCAGTCTGGTGCCTGAAAGAAGTCCGTTAACTTTAGGTATTGGCCAAAAGCCATTTCAATAAAGACGGCCGCTTGTAAGACATTACTCCATTAAATGGTCTCAAAATACAATTTTAGTGGGGTTCATTTTCCTCCGGCAACACAAACACAAATGGCAAATAGATTGAGACACTCACACACCTGTTTGTGGGTCGATGCGCAAATCTCTTCCTCCATGGTAGCAGGCGACCCACTGACACCCTATGGGTCCATACATATACCGTCTGGTACGTCTTCATCGGGCTCTGCCCAGGAAAACCCTGAGGTCAACTTAATTAAGGCGCACACACACACGCGCACACACACACACACAAACACACCCTGAAAAATAAATACAGTACGGACATCCAGTCTGGCTGTGGATGTGGTGAAAGAAGCGGTGATCCAGTGACCCGTCCAAAGTGTTGGAGATGTCCACCTGGTCTGAGTGATGAAGAACGGTCAGGATAAAGTGTGTACAGAGACCCCTGTTTCCTCTCCATCACGGCCGGCGGCAGTTCCATTACCATGGTACACGGACAGGCTGGGGGAAACGTGGGTATAATAAAATGAACTGCAATACATTACACTTTTACATCACTATACACTTAGCATACAGCAAAACCTAATGCACTCTTCTAGTGTAGAGTCTCCCACATAAATGGTACTTTTTTCGTGTATATACCTGCAAAGTACCTCCCTGCTTATCTACTTTCCATCACTGAAGCGAGCGTTGGGTTTTTCCTTGTCCAGCTGCTGTAACGGAGTGCATGACCCGTTGAACAACCGCAAAGCGCATTCCCCCCGAGATGACGTCACCGCCTGCTTTTCGCACCAAAGAGCCTACAGGTTTTTCCGGGACAGTAAAAACACACAACGCCCTTCTCACAGGCGCTTGGATCTCATAAAATACTGACAAACTTTCTGATGCCTCACCTGTAGTGATACTCTCCTCACGACCAGACGGGACTCTCGCCGAATTCATTCTTTCCTGGGGGGTGTTCTCAGGGATGGGGGAATGTCTTAAAAAAAAGAGTGTGCACTAGAAGTGTGTTTGTCAAACAGTTACACAACAGATTTATATTAGGTTAACTGTCTCTTTCCATTTTGAGCACATACCAGACATGGACTTTTAAAGGTTGTAAACGCTCGGGAGATCTTGTCAAAAAGAGGAAGTTAAAGGAATAAAGACACTGACAAATAAAGTGTTTGTGTATGGTGTATTGTGTTTTTTAGTTTTATTTTCATTGATCTACCACCACGTATAAACAGACGTTGAAGCCACACAGTTTACCGTGAATGATTTATTTCATAATTTTTCTTAGACAAGTGAATTGAATCGGTCACCATTCACAATAAGCACACATTTGTGCCTAATCTTATCCTTAATAATACAAGCCCAAAAACGGCTCAGTTATTGTCTCGTCGGCACACTGCTGACGTTATTGCGAACAGAATCACACGTGAGATGACGGGTCTTACTTACAACCCCTCCTAGCCTCGAAACCGCCATCGGTCCGGCGAGGAAGAGACGAGCTCGCAGCCTCTGCGTGCACACACAGCTCTCCCTCTAACAGCTGGCCTCCGTTACACGAGAAATGACAGATTTTTCATCTACAGCGGTGTTTTGTGGTTTGCATCGGTGGATCCTTTCGCTCAAAAGTGCCCGCCGTTCGAACTGTAATGTTGTTTAGCCATTTCTACGTCGTGCATTGCGCTCTGTCTTCTTCTTCTTCTTCTTCTTCGCAGATAGGTTGTAGCTAGAAGGGATGCAGCTACGGCCGGAAGTGGTGCAACATCTCGCCATAGAATTCCAATAAATTACATTAGCTAACCTCTACGCCTACTCAAACCCTAAACCTAACTTACAATAATACAAAATATAAATCAACTGTTTATGTACTGAAATATGTAACGTGTTGATAACGTTAGTCTATGAACATTTGACACTACGACCTGTACAAATAAAAACAAATGATTGCTTCCATTGTGTTACGTCTGATCTTTGACCTTACGTCCGTCCAGTACGTTAGGTGACGTGACGTGACGTGCTTCGGCTCGTTGCCGTTGTATCAGAGTTGGCTTTAAAGCCTTACGTGTGAATCCATTTGTGTGTGAGGGCTTCCAACGACGTCAACAGGTCATAAGACAAACACAACACGGTGTATTTACCACGATCAATCTATACTTTGTTAAAGCACTGCTTGGTCTGCAGTTGGAGCGTTGCCATTGGCTGTTGGTTTGAATAATTAATGAGGGAGGTCTGTCACAGTCGTTCTTTAACGATTTTCGTCTATAAATATCATTGTGTTTCGAGTTGCGTTTTGAACAATAGGGTGTATGATAAGGGCTCTGTCGGGATCGTGTTCACAACGTTGGACGTTCATTGAAGTTCGCCCCCTACCGTCGTCGAAAGTAGCAGTGCCGATGGGAGGTATAAATAGCAGGCGCGCGAAGCTGCTATATCGGCTGGGCCAGAGAGCGTCGCCTCGGCCAAGCCAACATGCTACTAGAGTCGCTAGCTGAGTGGCGCGCTATTGCACCTCTGACCCAGCCCCTGGTGCCGTCGGTACGCCGATGGGCATCAGGTTTTGCTTCTTGCCAAGTCAGTAAAAGTCACAGGTTATTGTTTAACCTATACTTTATTTAACCTTTTCAACGGCAAGAAGTGAAGCCGTCCCACCGGAAGTAAGTCGAGTCCCCTGCTCTAGTCATTTATATAAGAAAACTCAGCAATGTAAAGGAACTCGGCAATAATCTTAGAAAAAACGCCACGCAGTGTGTAAACCTCACTCTCTGACCCACCAACCGAGACGCACTTGAGGCTGCGGTCTTTCGCCTCCTCGTTAGAGTTTCCGCCCGTCTCCCGTCCGGACCGACGTCGGTTCAAGGCCCGCGCAGGACAGGTTACGTATGCAACTTTTGTTTTGGAACAAAACGTAGGAACATATGAAGAGATTTGTATCAAAATGAGTTATCACGTCAAGTTTTTCTTCTTGTGCGTTCTGATTAATATCAATCAAACTGCAGTTGGTTTGTTTTGATTTAAGCCATATGACTTTAAGAAATAAGAGAATCTGGTTTACTGAATGAGCATTGAGGAGGAGAGCCCTACTCATAAAATGTCCTTCTCGTGCATTTCTTTTTTCTCTATTTCCTCAGAATATTTGTCATTCTTATTGCTTCTTTATTGCCTTTCTTCCCGTGCCTTGCTTAATTTCCGTTTATTTACATCAATCACTGCCTTAATGCAGTATACAAACAAAGAGTTTGGTTCCAAAATGAGATCACTCGGTTCTTTAAAAGATTTCTAAAATCGTGTTTGTCATGATGTTTTGGGTGCGTTTTATTGTACTACATTTAAAGTTTCTAAATATATTCCATTTTGTTCTTATAAAAAAGCATACATTTAAGATAGTTATAGAGGTTCATGTACCTCTCTGATTTGAACAAAGGCTATAGGCCTCATAGGACGGGCACCAAGCAGCTATGGACCTCACATCTGCTTAGCATTACACACACACAATGCTTTTGAAAACACTAGTTGGTACCAGTCACAGACGAACACAGTATACGCTATAGTATTGATTTAAGCACATGTTTACCCTTTAAATACACTAAACACTATGCCAGGTGTAGTAAATGACAACGTGCTTTTCTTTTTAAGATGGATGTATGTGCATTTCTTTTTTAAGCTTTTAAAAGGTTTTGCCACAGTTAAATACTGATATATGGAGCTTGACATGTAACTGTGGAAGGTCAGAAAAGGATGGACTAACAAAAATAGGTGATGCCATGTGAAACCTGATTTAAACCTGATTCTAAACGGTGAGAACAACGCGAGAACAATGTATAAAAGATGGAGTCAGATATGTATTGGTCAGACATCTTCAGATGAACTCTGTATGTCTCGCTTTAACTTGTTCGAACAAATTAAAGATTGAAACTTGGCTTCTTGGTCTTCGTGATTTCGCTCAACATTTGATGATCGATTTCTCCACAACAACTGCGCCTCCCTTCACTAGCTGGCCTCCGTTGAATACGGTATATATCTGTGAAAAATAAGCTTTCTTCAAGGCACTCCCTAAGAAATTCAGCTTAGCACATTAACGCATGTGAATCGGAATTGAATATAAAAAATGAACGTGACGTATTATCTCGTGTTGGAACCAGTCTCTTCATATGTATATTCTGTTAAAAAGTATAGGCTATATTCACATATTAGTTAATGGAAGATACTTCAAGAGTTAAGTGACAAAGCCAGAATGCAAAATAAACCTGTTTTTTAAGGCACTCACCAAGCAAATGTGGTCTGAGATCAGCCAGTGTGCTTGAACCTAAAGATAAGCTTCATTCACCAGCTAAAAACACAAGTATGAAACAGTGCCATCTGGTGGTGAAGGGCGGTAAAGGGAAAATTAAAATGAAGCGAAATTGTATCAGATTATCGGTTACTTTATGGGAAAGTAAAAGCCATTGTTAAAAGAGATTTAAACTACTTCTTGCATTGTTTAAAAACACATTGTTAAAAGTGCTGCTCAAACAAATCTCAACGAATGTTGTTTGCCGTCATATAAACAGACTGTAAAAATGCCACCATTATATAATTATCCATTTAATAGGGTTGATTGTAAGAACTCTACATGATGACATAAAAATGCGACTTCTGATTGGTGCCAACTCAGTAGTTTGCCCAGACTTGAAAACATTCAACAGATCCATATGGAAGAAAGTTGGTCAAGGTACGAAACTTCCAGACTTCCATTTCCATCGTCTTTTGCAAAAATTGCTATAATTTGTTAAATTTTGGGGTTAGTAGCCTAGGGTAATTGTTTGACAATTTTTTTCCAAAGCAGCTTTACAGGGGCAAACAGGAAAAACATAAAAAGGAAAATACAGAAAAGTGCATGGTATTTATAGAACGAGCAAGATCATTCTAATAAATAATATCTAATTAATAAATAAATGAATCCAGTCTCCCGTTGATCAAACACTGCCCTGCTGTGGCGAGGAACCCAAACTCCAATGATTGATTAATGGAGAAAAAACCTTGGGAGAAACCAGGCTCAGCAGGGAGGGCCAGATCCCCTCTGACGAGTCATAGCTGCACTCAGTGACCCCGACCAAAAGCCACCGAGCAAATATCCACGAGGAAGAGGGAGAGCCCACTCTCCGAAAACCGTACAGGTTCAACCGGGTCCCACTCCACGATCGACACCAGAAAACAGAGGAACAACCAGGGAAAATAGCAATGGCATGTTGTAACTTTGTTCCTCTGTTGTCCGACATCGACCACAAAACAAGGCCAAACTGGACCCACACAGCCCCAGCAAATGAATCCCCCCAACCACAACCAACGAGCCCCCCCCACAAACACCCACCCAGGAACCTCCAATCAGGGCCACTGAATGCAGCTATAACTTCAAACTGCTGACATGTGATGTAAATTTAGCATTAAATACCAAGTATTGTAACTTCAGCATTATTGTGACAAGTTGTCTTTGCTCTTGGTTGGGGATGGAGTGGTCTGAGCTGGGATGTTCAGATGGTTGTATTTTTCTTTGGTGGTGGTGGAATTACCTTAGATGGAGCTGATGATGGTCAGTCAGTCTGCAGCTGTAGCTGGCCTAATCTCTAGTTGGGGATGGGCATATGTCAATCATCTGGACCTGGCGGAATTTCTCACTACCTCGGGGTGGGCATCCCGAGGCGGAGGCAGAAGGAGATTAATTAGCGTAGCTGCTGTTCATTAACTATGCATTAAGTGAAAGCTTGGCTGAAAAGATGTGTCTTTAATCTAGATTTAAATTGGGAGAGTGTGTCTGACCCTCGAATAGTATTAGGAAGGCTATTCCAGAGTTTAGGTGCTACGTATGAGAAAGCTCGACCCCCTTTGGTGGATTTAGTTATTCTAGATGTCATCAAAAGTCCATCAAAAGAGTTTTGAGATCTTAGAGAGCGTGATGGGTTGTTATGTGATAAAAGCTCAGTTAAGTAAGTAGGGGCTAAACCGCTTAAGGCTTTGTAAGTAATTAAGTTTACCCGCAACTTAATTAAGGGGACGTCAAGACGCAACGTCATGCCCATCCCCTTTCAACTGCTTCTGTTGCCACTACTCCCCCTGTTCCTGCTCGAAGGGCCATGTCTCAACCTGCACATACCATCACAACCATACAACGTGCAACTGTTATTGCTGTCCCAGCACCTCCAGCTTCACCAGCACCACTATACCAAACCCTGGATGATGAGTTTGATGACTGGTGTGTCCTATCTAAAGAAATAATTTTGTACAATATGGTTTGGTTTGAATGACTGGTTTGACAATGTACTGTTTAATTCACAGTCTGCTTCAAACTGAGATCAATGAAATAGGAATGAGGCAGCAGGAGCAAATACAGGGGTACTGTAACTATTGTGTCACCAGGACTTGGTCTTGTATGACTAAAACAGCATATAGGAGACGTTGCACTAAAGGGATTTTGAATAAACTGATAATTCTTCATTTACTTTGTTGATTTTTTTTATTTTTTCAGCTCTACTCTGAGAACATTGGTGTGCCCTTACTGTCAGATGGGTGGGCTGGATGCTAAGGAACTGCGGGATCACTGCAATGCCCAACTTGCCTATGACAGCACACGTGTGGTGAGTCAGGATCAAATGTCAGTCCAATATCTTGTGTGTCGACTGACACTTCAGCTCATTAATGCACACTAATCCACTGATGTCTATCTTCTTAAACATTTCTCAAAATAGAATGTTCAATTATCATAAAGTGTTTGACATCTTTGTGGCTCCATACACTCAAAGCACTCACTTTCTCTCTGGCACCCTTTAGGTTTGTCCTGTGTGTGTTGTTTTGCCTCATGGTGACCCACAGTACTACAGCCGCAATTTTATCGGCCATCTTAATCTGCGACACATTGAGGATATAACTGTAAGTTATAAAACATACAAATCAACGTTTTCTAAAAAACTGTTTTTTTCAGACCCTGACAGTTTTTTAACTATAATACTCTATTTTTTCTGATTGAAATAACATCCACCAGAATGATGAAGTCAACTTTCAGTGTGCCCTCATGGAGTCATTTAATGAATCATTTTAAAAAGTGAAGTAAGCATGGTTCCCTTTCGAGGGAACTCGCACTGCGTCGCCATGGCAACGCTTTGGGGAACGCCTCAGCGTGACCAGCTCTGAGCACGTGTGTCAACATCGTCCAGTAGTGGAACGCTACGTCATAGATGACGTATGGACCAGGAGGTATAAAACGACATCCGAAATAGTGAACTTCAGCTCTTTTTTTCTCAGCAACGGCTCTGTGTGTAGTGTGTGTTTGTATAGTTAAAAGAAGCGTGAGTGTGTTCTGTAAAAGAAGTGTGTTTGGTTAGCCAGTTTGCTAACATGTCAGAGAAAAGTTTCAGACATTGTGCTCCTCCTTGTTCGCGTTTTATCACGAGCAATGATACGCATGATCTCTGTGTAGTCTGTCTGGGAGCGGAGCATGCACAGTCAGCGCTCGAGGGAGCTGACTGTGAAGCCTGTGGACTTTTACCACAGCGTACGCTCCGTTCCCGTTCAGCACTATTTGATAAGCACGGCCAGGTGCGAGCTCCGCGTGGTGATGGTCCCGCTTTTGCCGAGGCAGAGCGGAATCTTCGCTCGTGGGGCTCGCAGATGGACGTCAGGGAGGCTGAAGAGACATGCTCCGGCTTCTCTTTACCCTCCGTAGCTTCCACCTCTCTCTCTGCTGAGTCGGGAGCACGCACTGCGGTTTCTCCCGCTCAGAGAGGGAGTCCGGTTCGGCAAAGTTCTGCATCTGAGGATGTAGACATAACTGGTATCGAAGCAGGAGAGTTAGATTGTGTTCCCCCTCTTGCTGCTTCGGTTCACGCCGATCTGGTGGAAGTCATGACAGCTGCGGTAGCCCAACTAACAATAGACTGGCCGCAAGATAAACCTAACGCTCGCCCTGAGAATAAGATGGACGAGCGATGTCTCAAGCATAACACACAACACTCACGACGCAAACTCCCTTTCTTTTCTGACCTACATCAGGAGGTGTGTAAGTCGTGGCAGCATCCATATACCGCACGAGTATTCACGCCACAGACTTGCATTTATTCTAATGTTCAGGGCTATAAAGAAAGAGGTTACGGGGCGATGCCGAGAATAGAACAGACGCTTGCGAGCTATCTGTCTCCATCCACGGCTTCGTCCCTAAAAGCCCCTACCTTGCCATCAAAGCCATGCAGGGTGACATCGACTTTGATTGGCAAGGCATATGCGGCAGCAGGGCAGTCCGGGGCTTGCTTACACTCTGTGGCACTACTTCAGGCGTATCAAGCAGATGCGCTACGTGAATTGGTCGACACGGGACTGGCGGATGTTTTACAACCCGTCCGTCATGCTTTGGATGTTTCTCTCCGTGCTACTCGGGAGACTGCTCGTTCTTTAGGCCGTTCCATGGGCGCTATGGTAGCCACTGAGAGGCATTTATGGTTGAACCTCTCAGACATGAAACCATCTGACAAAGCATTTCTTCTGGATGCCCCATTGTCCCCTACGGGCCTTTTCGGCAACGCTGTAGATACCGTTGTTGAAAGGTTCGAGGAGGCTAAGAAACAGGCTGCGGCATTTAAACTTTATCTCCCCCGCCGCGGACAAACTCCCCAGGCGGCGGGGCGAGAACAGCCACAGGCGTCCACTAGCTATCGTGAGCGTCAGAAGCGGAGTGTTGCTTCCCGAGCCCCACCCCAGAAGGATGGGGGTTCCGGAAGAAAATTTCACCCGCAGCCTTACAAACCTAGGACTGACCTGAGGGCAGTCATCCAGGCGAGGAAAGGGGAAAACAAGTAAAAGTCCTGACAGCCATTTCCCCCCGAGGAGCGTGCGCTCGCACCTCATTATACGTGCCCGTTCCTCCTCGGTGTCCCCAGAGGGTTCAGCCGGCTCTGCCAATCGAGGTTTGCCGAGCCGTTGCGGTTCCCGTAATAATATCACCAGAGGCTGGCCCCAAGAGGCTAGTCCCCTTAATTGACCATTTGGCAGCCTGGAAAAGTCTACCAAATGTGTCACAATGGGTCCTGCGCACGGTAGAGCAGGGTTACCGGATCCAATTTCAAATCCGCCCACCCCGCTTCAACAGGGTTTTGTACACCGAGGTGTGCCCTGAGTAGACTCTGGTGATGGAACAAGAAGTTCTAGCAAAATCGCATCTGTCGGTTCAACATCGAGATGTTGTTCTCGCACATATGGAGGAGCTAGGGCTGAGGCTGAATACCAAGAAAAGTGTGCTTTCTCCAGTACAGAGAACCATTTTTTAGGAGTAATATGGGATTCCATCACAATGCAGGCGCGGCTCACGCCTGCTCGTATTGTTGCAATCCTGTCAGCCGTTTGCAGAATAAAGCTAGGCCAATCACTGACGGTAAAGCTTTTTCAGAGGCTGTTGGGACTCATGGCAGCTGCGTCCAACATCATTCCTGTCGGCCTGCTGTATATGAGACCTCTACAGTGTTGGCTCAAAACCAAAGGGTTTTCCCCGAGGGGCAACCAGTTGCGCATTATCAAAGTGACACGCAGATGCCTGCACACGTTGAGAATGTGGAAAGAACCTTGGTTCGTTTCCCAAGGACCAGTGTTGGGAAGCAGTTGTCGGCGCGTTGCACTGACAACCGATGCTTCACTCACAGGTTTGGGAGCTGTTGTGGAAGGCCAATGGGGCCAAAACCGATGGGAGAGCCAATTTCGATCTTGGCACATAAATTGCCTAGAGATGATGGCAGTGTCTCTGGCGTTGACACACTTTCTCCCACAACTCAGAGACCAACATGCGCTTGTCGGACAGACAACACAGCTGTGGTCTCATACATAAATCACCAGGGGGGTCTGCGGTCACGGCAACTATACAAGTTGGCACCTCAGATCCTCCTTTGGTCTCAGGGGGAGCTGCTCTCCTTGAGGGCAGTTTATATCCCCTGTCACCTGAACCGAGGAGCAGACATCCTGTCGAGGCAGGGGCTGAGGCCGGGGGAATGGAGACTCCACCTAAGGTGGTGGAGCAGATTTGGATGAGGTTTTGCTGGGCAGAGGTAAATCTGTTCGCGACTCAGGTAAGTATGGCACAGGTGTGGCCGAGGTTTCACCTGTACGCCTTTCCCCCGATCGCTCTACTCCCGGGAGTTCTGGAAAGGGTGCGCAGAGACGGAGTTCACCTACTGTTGGTAGCCCCGTTCTGACCGGCCTGGGTGTGGTTCTCAGACATCTTAGACCTGTTGGAGAACTCTCCATGGGAGATTCCTTTGAGGAGGTACCTCCTTTCTCAAGCGGAGGGTCAGATACATTACCCACGCCCGGAGTTATGGAAACTATGGGTTTGGCCTCTGAGAGGGCTAGCCTTCTAGACACTGGTCTCTCAGCTGAGGCTGTGGAGACCATACTTAATTCCAGAGCTCCTTCTACAAGGAAGCTTTATGCCTTGAAGTGGGGAGTCGTCACTACTTGGTGTTCAGCTCACCGTTTGGACCCTGTAACTGCCCAGTTTCTACAGTGCTTGAGTTCTTACAAGATCCCTTTGCTGCGGACTTATCCCCATCTACTTTATAGGTGTATATGGCAGCCATTTCTGCCTTTCATGTTCGGCTAGGGGGCATACCTGTGGTAGAGACCCCTTGGTTCTACAGTTTCTTCATGGTGCTCGCAGGTTGAGGCCTGTGAGCTACACTAGGGTACCTACCTGGGAAGAGAACGGTAGAGAAAGAAATATCAATCACAGCTCTGCTAAATTAAAAGCAAATTTTAAAAGAGCTATGTTTGAACAAGTTAGACAGGGAATTACACAAAGACTAAACGCTTGTCCGGGAATTTTCATCCATTCAGTCGCTCTTAAGTTTCTTACTCTTAAGACAGTCTCCCTGATGGCTATTACTTCTCTCAAGAGAGTGGGAGATCTTCAGGCCCTGTCGGTTTCCCCTACGTGCCTTGAATTTGCTCCTGGTTTGGTTAAGGCGTTCCTTTTCCCCCGGGCAGGATACGTGCCTAAGGTTATGGATGATGTACCGAGACCCATTACCTTGCAAGCATTCTGTCCTCCACCTTTCAGGAGCAAGGACCAGGAAAGGTTAAATTTGTCGTGTCCAGTGCGAGCACTGGACTCGTATGTACACAGAACTGCGGCTTGGAGGAAAGCGCAGCAGCTCTTCGTATGTTTTGGTTCACCGAAGAAAGGTCTGTCGGCAACCAAGCAAACCATCAACAGATGGATAGTTGAGACTATCTCTCTGGCCTATGAGGCCTCTGGCAGACCATCGCCTTTGGATGTCAGAGCTCATTCTACTAGGGGTATGGCGGCCTCCGTAGCCTTAAGGTCGGGGGCGTCTATGCGGGACGTGTGTGATGCGGCAGGCTGGTCCTCTCCGCTCACATTCGTGAGATTCTATAGTTTGGACATGAATCTCACCCCGGGAGCCCAGGTGCTTGTGTCTTCCACGTGACATTTTTGTACACACAGACAGGCATTTGGGCGTATGGCGGTTTGGGTATTTCGTTCCCCAAAGCGTTGCCATGGCGACGCAGTGCGAGTTCCCTCGAAAGGGAACGTCTCGGGTTACGTCTGTAACCCTTGTTCCCTGAGAAGGGAACGAGACACTGCGTCACCTTGCCATACTCCCTACATCCCTGTAAGCCTTTTGCTTCGAAGTTTTTCGAGCTGAAGTTCACTATTTCGGATGTCGTTTTATACCTCCTGGTCCATACGTCATCTATGACGTAGCGTTCCACTACTGGACGATGTTGACACACGTGCTCAGAGCTGGTCACGCTGAGGCGTTCCCCAAAGCGTTGCCATGGCGACGCAGTGTCTCGTTCCCTTCTCAGGGAACAAGGGTTACAGACGTAACCCGAGACGTTTTGGTGTATTGATTACTATTTGACATTAGGGAAATATTTTGAATTGTCAATAGTGAGGGTGGGCACTAGATTTCTAGATAGCTTTTACTTTAATTGATGCAGTATGATGTCATAAATATATTTTTTCAATGTTTTGGAGCACACTGGTTAGATAGATATAAACGTATTCATCCTTAAAGCCTTTCGTTTTGATTTCATTGGGATGTTAATCAACAAGATCTTAATCAGAACCAAGCGTTTAATTGTTTGAGTAACCGATTGTTTTTACTGAGTCTTGTCAAACTTTATAAATATCTGATGTATCTTTAGCATTTGATTTATTTTACCTAAAGTTTAATCATCTCCATCATCCTTGGATGATGCATTTGCACTATTTAGCACATGCAGTTTAGATCTATAGATTCTGATGATTTATCCAACCTACAGTCATGGAAGATGTTTTGGAAACCAATACTGCCTGTCGTGATTCTGCCTCATCATGTCTTGTCTTTCTTGGTCCTGGGGCAGAATCATAGCAGGACCCCTTGTTTCATGTGGAGAACGGCTTTTGGCGCTATTGGCCTTCCATACGCTTTCTCCAGGTCTTGTCTCTGTTACCGCCCTTTCGTCTCCTTAGTTACATTTAGTCATTACATTTACATTTAGTCATTTAGCAGACGCTTTTATCCAAAGCGACTTACAAGTGGGGTAGATAATGGAAGCAATTAGGACAGCATAAGTACAACAAAAGCATAAGTGCAATCAAAAAGAAGACTAGTCTCATATAGCCTAACACAGTATTCGGAACCATTCATCCATTCATTCATTCATTCATTCCTTTTTTTTTTCTTTTCTTTAGAGTAGAGAAGAAAAGAGTAGAGAAGAAAAGAGTCAGAACAGATCAGTCAGATGTTGGCGGAATAGATGTGTTTTCAGGCGTTTCTTAAAGATGGCTACAGAATCTGCAGATCTTGTAGCAGTGGGCAGATCATTCCACATAGGTGGAACAGATCCGGAGAAGGTGCGCGAGAGAGATTTTTTACCTTTATGGGATGGCACCACAAGACGTCGTTCGTTTGCAGAGCGTAGGGATCTGGCGGGTACATATGTCTGCATTAGCGATTTAAGATAAGGTGGTGCCGAACCAGTAGTGGTCTTGTAGGCCAGGAGCAGAGACTTAAATTTGATGCGAGCGACTACGGGAAGCCAAGTTACATTGTTAAGTGTTTCATGACACACACGTGTTATGGTTAATTATCCTGTGTTAGTTCACCTTTAAACAGTCCTCATGTTTATTGTCCTGTGCCAGTTCATTTTGTGACATATCTCTGATGAGAGTATTGTTTATGCCTGTGATCTTTACCAAGAGTCAAGTAAGTCAAGTCAAGTCCAGTCAGTGTAGTTATTTGTCCAGTGTTGTATTCATCTAGTCTAGTTAGTCTGTGTTCCTGTTGTCTACTTGATTATTCCCTTTGTCATTATTGTTTCACCCCCTCGTGGGCCTTTGTTTTGTGTTTGTTTTGTCTGTTGTCCAACACTGCCTGCAATTGGGTTCTTCCTCACAATTCACGACAACTGCCATATTTGACTATGCACAAATATCCTTATAAAAGCCTAATTGGCAAAAAGATTTTCTGATACAAATCTGAAGTTGAAATTATTTTTAAGATAAAGGCTTTGTTATATTAAATACAGAAATGTATTTTACTGCACAAAAAATATGCAAAAACATGCAATGCTTAAAAGGTGAAATTACAAAAGCCATTTTGTAATAAATAGAAGCTGTGATTGAAAAGATTAAAATAACTGCCCAGTTTTTTTTTTCAAAAACTGTATATGTAATGTATTTTAACTTCTGTAATAAATGTTTGAATGCTATGTTTTAATGTGTACAAGATCTACCTTTTTAACTTGCATTTATATTTTGAAATTTAGCAGACACTTTTATCCAAAGCGACTTACAAAGAAATGAGAAACAGTAAAGCGATTTGATATAAGGAGGAAATAATACAATAAGTGCTTGTAACGAGCAAGGCGGGACAAGAGCCGTGAGGGAATGACGCGACCCCGGTGAGGCTGCATGTTGCACCGGTCTCGCATCTCTCACGGAGGAGATCTGAAGCTTAAAAGGACGAGCAACAGGAGTGTAGCAAGATTCCAAGTAAGAAGGAGCTGGGAACCAGCAAACATTTAACAACTCTTATTAAAATAAACAAAAGAAAAAAAACAGCTGACAGCTCCCTCACTGTCGAATGCCGCCCACACAAGCATAATAAACCTAACGTAAAGTCCAGGCCTGGTCCTCTCTCGTCACCCCTCCATAACACCCTGAAGGCATGACACCAGAGGTAGAATTTGAAACAGATGAGAGGAGTACCTGGGATCCCTTGCATTGATAAGGTTCCTAGCAGGATCTGATGATTCACTGTACTGTATCAAAGGCTGCAGATAATGCTAGCAGAATCAGGACAGAAGAGTTGGATTGCTTCCATGACGGATAGCAGTGCCATCTCGGGTGAGCGATTGCTTTTGAAGTCTTAATGCGTAGGGAGATAGGGAGAAAAACCATGGATGAGAAAATCCCAATCAAGTATTTCTGCAATAAATTGGAGAAGCAAAACAGGTCTGAGAGAATTATTCATTGTGATTGTTTTGAGTGGGGGCATGCCCTGGTTCTGCTTAAATGTGGATGGAAAAGTGCCAGTGAGCATGAAGGTGCTAATGATATCTGTGAGTGCTGGTATGAGTGTGTTTGATATGGCCGCTAAGAGATTGGAGGGGACTGGGTCGAGAGGGAACAGGTAGGGGGTGGCTGGAGACAAGTTTAAAAACTTCAGTGTCGGTCATAGCAAAGAAAGAGGAGAATTTGATGTTGGATGTGAGGGTTGTGTGTTTGGAGGTTAGTTAGGTTGAAAATAGTTTGCTGATGAATGATTCTTAGCTGTAAAAGAGGAAGTGGGTGGAGGGAATAGAGGAGAGTTGAACGTTTCGAATAACTGCTGTGTGTTAGATGCATTACTCACCTTGGTGGTATAGAAAGTTATTAAAAGTGGAGCAAACACAAGCAGTTTCTGCCAATCTAATATTAATCTTGAGTACAAAGTAGTATGGCTTACTTCATATCTTTAAAGAGTATTTAGTTTGATCACAACTATTCAAGACAGATAAAGCATCCGGTTATTTCTGAAAACAGTCGATCTCCTGGAGGAGTGCAGTGCAGTGGGAGCATACACTGGTTGACGCGTGGGTGTGCCCTTCTCTCAAAAACAACGTTTTTGTTTGTTTGTTTAATGTTAAATCTTTTAAGATATGCATTTATTTAGATTTTTTTTCAAAGTAAAAATTGTGGAATAAAAACAAAACAAAAAGGTTGGTAAAACTGTGCAAAGATGCCAAAATATGCTTACAAACAAATTTGACCCTCCCATTAGATAGAAAGAAAGTGGGAATAATAATTTGAAGAGTTTGGTTCCAAAATGAGATAACTCATGTTTTTTATTGTGCATTCCAATAATATCAATCAAACTGCAGTTAATAATAAATAATAAAAACATGTTAACATAATAAAAAACAGTTATCTCTAGTTGTAACCAAATTCTTCATTTATTTGTAAATGACAATAAAACAAATAATAAAACAACAAACATCCATCCATCCATCCATTTTCTACCGCTTATCCGAACTACCTCGGGTCACGGGGAGCCTGCGCCTATCTCAGGAGTCATCGGGCATCAAGGCAGGATACACCCTGGATGGAGTGCCAACCCATCGCAGGGCACACACACTCACTCATTCACTCACGGACTCACACCCTACGGACAATTTTTCCAGAGATGCCAATCAACCTACCATGCATGTCTTTGGACCAGGGGAGGAAACCGGAGTACCCGGAGGACAACAAACATCAAGTTTCTAAAAGATCAAGTGTCTCTGCATGCTATAGTAAACCTCTTTGCCAATGTTCAGCTACAAAATGAATTGTAACGTTTACTGTCACAGAGGTAGTAGTAGTAATATTTTGTCTGAAAGCATCAACAAATCTTGCAGCGGGACTTAGTGGGACTCACATTAAAGTGTGTGTGAGCGTGCGTGGATGTGTGTTTGTGTGCGATATTTTGAAGTGCTGGTCACCATTTAGCTTTCTTTCTCATAGGGCACAGCCTCTATCCGGCTATTTACAGATGAACTTTGTTCATAATTATTTATTGCATAACATTGACAGGTTTTGGAAACTTTCTTTTATTTTTACTCTATTATTCATGTGTTGGCTGCCACACAATGAATTTAATGTGCCATTTCTCCCTACCGCTCACAGCATCGTGACTGAGAGAGAGAAAAACCCTGCGCTGGGAAACTGATACATAATTTTTTACGATGCATAGATTGTGAAGTTTTGAAATTAATTTGGAATTGTTGTTTGGATTAATTTCAAATACACTGGAAATCTTCAGTGTTGCATTTGTCCTTTCTTTAACAATAGCACATTAAATTTGGAATTGTACATTTAAGTACTTATATCTTTGTTCATTTGATGCTACAAAATAAATTGACGTTTGCATTCTCATTATCACTGAAGGAAATAGCCAAGCATTGCTGTCAAATGAGATTGTGAATGTTTCAGTGTTTCTAGAGGAGCAGATCATCTAACACAACCTGGACGACTACCCTAATGGGTCTTCTTTACTGTGTTGACTTATATACAATCCCAAGAGACTTAAGTACACAATCGCGGAGATACAAAAAGTTTTCAAGGGTATTGGCAGTGTCAGTTGTTCTGAAAATGTTTATGGATTGCGCAATAGGTTGCTTCAAGACAAAGTGTAATGGCAAAATACTGCTTTTCTTGGTAGAGTTGAAATTAGCCAATTTGTACTAATGTTTTTTTTCTGTCTACATTGTTAGCTACATTGTTCGAACATTAAACTAAAATATGTCTCATATGTTACAGAAAATATTAATGTATTTGGTCTTAAAATGTTAAAGGCAGTAAGCTTTGTCCATAAGCCATTTTTATGTACACTGTTAAACCTTGCTGTAAATTACAGGGCTAATAGCTTTAAAATAGGCAGTGTTTAGCAGTAACATTGGGAATCAGTATTTTACTGAAACATGAGATGCATTTCTGTAGCGCAAATAATATTTTACAGTTAATTACTATATAAACAGATTACAGATAACAGCTGTATTATTCAGCTGTAAAATACTGACTTTTTTACTACATTGTCACTAATTGCAGCACTATTTTTTGCCAAGAGTAAGATTTTCAGTCAGAAAACAAAGATTTATGCATTAACACACACGTATGTGCACTGGCTGCTTAATTCTTAACACAAAGGTCTTGCCCCTTTAAGGGCAACCAGGTGTGTGTGATCTCTGAGTTTATGTTCTTTTGCTTGTGCTGTGTTAATTATCTTAGTAACTGGATTTTCAAATATTTAAAAGTTTTTTTTAAATATACTGCAAATGTAGGTAAAGTTTATCATTTCGTATTATGTGCTCTGTATCTTTTAGTTCCAAAAAGCTACCTGTTAGCTAGCTTTTAGGATCTCACAACTTTCTGTATCCCATAGTGTTGAACATTATTTTTTATCAGCAGCTGACCCCACCGCTTGTTTCTTTATTTAACCTGCTTATTTTTTAATGTGTAGTCACATTACCCACAATGTACAGATGCAAACTAGCATCTAAGTCAAGTAAGTAAGTTTCACAGATATGGATGAAAATTAAACCAGGAGTTTAACAGGAGTTTAATCAGTTAAACTATTGGGCATTTAAGCTTTTAAACGTATTTTAGACTGGGATTATAAATAAGGCTTGAATATGAATTTAATTTAAAGAAACAACCTCAGGTTTTAAGAATTAGGAACACTTCGGTAATCCATTACTATTATTGCACCACTACAAATGTCTAAGAAAACTTCCAAAAAGATGTCAGTGGAAAATGAGCTATAGCGTGTTAAGATGTTATGGGGCAATCGTGCCCTAATGGTTAGAGAGTCGGACTCGTTGCCGGCTCGATCCTCAGGGCCGGCGGGTAACGATTGCGGTACCCTTGAGCAAGGCACCTAACCCCTACATGTTCCCCGGGCGCTGCAGTGATAGCTGCCCACTGCTCCGGGTGTACGTGTGTTCACCACTTGCTGTGTTTGTGCTCACTAATCACTGGATGGGTTAAATGCAGAGGTCACATTTTGAGTATGGGTCAACATACCTGACGAATTGGTCACTTTATTGGATGGTTTTGATGGTGAGCCTCATATTTCAGGAGATACACTTCTTACTTCATCAAAGTGGATGATCAGCATTGAGGGGAAAGTGACACATTGCATTGATGAGGAGCTAGATTTTGCTGCAGCACTCTCTGTTCTTTTTGCTTGCTTTTATGTTTTTAATATTGAGTTCCAAGAGTCAGCCAGTGCCACACTAGAGCTCATTCAAAGGTAAGTGTTAAAAGAGACATTACTTGCACAGTAATGATTTTTATTATATTCTATCATGGCTGTATTTGTTGTTGTTAGTGTTTTTTTTATGATTCTGTGTTTGATTTGTTACTAACTGATAAAAATCATTTAATTTTCAGATTCTTTGTGAGATTAATCCTGAGGGGACAAAATGTGTTGCAAAAACTTGAACCAGCCGCAAAACTGGCTCATCTGTAAGAAGAAATGTTCAAACCCGCATGTTCATACATTTTTGCAGCGGCTCACCGTATTTGAGTGGAAAACATGTAATTAAGTTAGTGCAAGCAATATTTATTAATACAATTATTGGAACGCATAAAGAGGTCATTTAATTTGTGCTGAGTTACAACCAGTTTGGAACAACATGCTAAACCAAATCTACAAATGATTGGTATTGTTTTTGTTTTGATTATTTATGTTTTTTTAATACTTTTTATTATATTTAAGATTTTCCTATTTTCTATGTATTTGAGTTTCTTGTGTAAAAAAGTAAGTGAATATTTTAGTTTTTTGGTAACATGTATTTTTGTGACTACTATTTAATGTGCAAAGTTGTGTTGAAAATATGTTTAATGAATTAATATGTGAAAAAGAAATGTTGTTTATTTATATATTTTTATATTGTAAAAGAAAATAGAATGTATTTGGTTAACATTTTGACTGGTCTTTGCCATACATGTCTATATACACACCATATCTACAATACAGTGTTATTATTTTCTATATTTTCCTTTAATTTTATTTATACTTATTTATACATTGCTGTACACTAGCAGTGGATGTTTTATTTCAGAATAACATTCAGTTTTGTTGAATTATGTAATTTGTTTAATTGTCGCATGTAACTATGAATTTTCTTCTGTTTTGTGTGCATGTTTTGTAATAAAGTAATAAAGTAATAAATGACGTTTGCAGCATTTTTGATGGAGCAGAATGGCTAATAACATTAAGACACAGAATGTATATGTAGTATTCTACTGTGATTGCATTGGATTACAGTAAATAACTATCACTACTCTTGCCAGTTATTAGCTATTATTCTTGATTTACAGTAAAATACTAACAAAACTGTTGCCAGTTAGTCACCGTAAAGTCTCAGTTACAGTAAAATACTGGCAACACTGTTAGTGTACAACACCTATTCTGTTCTTCTATCTCCAATCTCCATATTCTGTGATTTTAATTGTTGTGCCATAATTGATTATTATCAGCCACCCTTTATGTTTGTCACTGGGTTTTGCAAATATCTAAACCAATATACAGCAATAAAAAGTGTTTTCAAACTACAGTGTTTCTTCCATATTATGAAAAACAGCGAATTTGGACATGTGAGGTTTCAAAAGGACAGTGATGAGATAAACTTGTTTCCTAAACATCTGCCAATATTGCATCTTTTACATATTTTGAACAGTTTGGTTGTTTCTGAAAATAAATGCATATATTTGCATTTAAACTTGGGAGAAATAGTGTCACTGAATTACATTATGAAACTAAAATCACCATTTTGCCTCAACACTTACCTATAGAAAGTAAATCAGAAAAACAGAAAATAATTTTGAAGAGTTATCTTCATTTTTTTCTGTGGCTCAAGTTTTACTCTGTACATTAACATTAAAAAGCGCTTTATTCATGATCCATAACTCTTAATGCACTTCTATCATTACTTTTGGCATCACAAACTGCTTGGCTTGTAAGTTGCTGTATTTACTTAACAGTGATTTGTTTTATAATGTTGTTATGGGGGCACTTTGGTCTTCATGATAATAAGTTTATTGATACCATAGAGCGCCATAAAGAAACTATTATTCATTTTTGCCCTGTGGTAGCTTCTTTTTTTCAAAGCAGCATAATATGACTTTCATAACTTTCATAATGAGATGGAGATCTGGCAAAACTGAAGTTTGGCTTTGCATTGTCGGATAAAAGTTTTCACTTGCCAGGTTTCGGGTACTTCATGCATTTCAGCACATTGACAGGAAATCACGGAGACAAGGCGTACCTGGAGAGTCGTCTCTTTTACCCCACCAGAGGCTTTCAGTGCCTGCAATTCTATCATTACAACAGCGGGGGCGATGATGATCAACTAAACATTTGGGTGCGTGTGTACACCGACGACGAATCCAAAGGAGACCTGAGATTGGTTGAGGCGATAAGTGGTAATAAATCTTAAATATCCAATAAAACTGTTAAGTTTTGATATAATGAATATATCTTTGAATTATGAGCAATGATCTGTATTTTACTATTTAGGGGGTCCTATAAACTCCTGGGAGCTGTACCATGTGAGCCTACAGGTCTCTCAAAAATTCAGGGTGGTGTTCGAGGGGGTAAAAGGACGTCATGCATCAAAAGGGGGTCTGTCTCTGGATGACATCAACCTCTATGAGACACAGTGTCCTCACCACACTTGGCGAATTAGTGACTTTTCCAGCCTTCTCGAACACTTCAAGAGCTTTATTAAAGGAAATGACGTGATCTTTGTCCTGTCTCTTGAAGGTTTGCTTTAAGATGTTTTATTAGAAAACCAAAAAATGTTTTCCCACAACACGCAAAGTACATACCACACAGGTAGGTGAACCGTGGTTAACATTTGATAGTTTTCAATAGATGCAACTGGACTTTTGAGGCAGCAGCTTGCAGACTTTGGGATCCAGATATCAGAGATCTGAAACAAGCAAATGACGATTCTGTTACAGCTTCCAACGGCAGTTCAACAGCAACGTTGGCGATAAGCGTCTTTGTGGCAGCTGCCATGTTTATGGCTGTCGCCCTTGGCGCACTGTACTATGTGCAGAGAGTTCGGAAAAGACAGATGGAAAGAGATGGAGAGGGTGAACCAGAGAAGACCGATGGCTGTGAGTGTCCACATGTATAGCAAATGATCCGGTTTGATTCTCTCCCAATATTATGACAAGTGTAACATTATACTTTGGATATACATCTTATATTTTAATTAATGGTATACTTACTCCAATTGATTCTGTTTTTTTAACAGAATCCTAAACATAGCCCAAAATACACAAGGATGTGTACTAAACATTAAACTACGCGATCTCATTGCAAAAGACAAAAATTGTTAAATACAATAACGAAAAGAAATGTGAATAAATTGCCCTGGAACCTGTCAGAGGGCAGCAGATTATCGGAAACATCAACAATTGAAAGAAATTTTCATTTTGACAAAAATAAATAACTTTCAAAAATAAATAACAATCTTTGATGCTCACGGTTTATTTGTCTGAGTGTGTAACAACGAGGGGTTGTAATATCACAAGTTATTCTTCAAATAAATGAAAAATACCATTTCCCAATGCACCTCGTCTTCCCTCAGATGAGGAAAACCACATTATCTGATACCATGACCCAGTTGTCATCCTGCATGCATTCAAGCAGTAGATTAACCTTCTCCTGGTCAATCTCCTCTTCCTGGCCTTTATTAATGCGAGTCAGAAGCTCAGGCTCGGCCACAGACAGAGACCTGGTCACTTTAAAGGCTTTCAGCAGAGCAGTCTTAAACACTTTCATTCTGTAAAGTCATAAAAAACTATTATTTCAGAACTGTTTGAGGACAATATTGGCCGAGGTTACAGTATATGACAGGGAAAGTGAAGGGGATACTGATATACCTGTCTGAGCTGATGTCACCTTCATTCCTCTGAGATGCTGGCTTGCTCTTCTGATTAGACTGAGCTGCCAAGGTAGAAATGGTAAAGGTGGTCATATATTATCAAATTATGATACACCACTACATTTGCTACGAATATGGTTACCTCAGAGTCTCCAATTCTCCAGCAGAGGGCGTTGTCCCCAGAGTTCTAACTAGACTCCTTTTTCCAGTAACTCTAGCACCACTGATTACACCTGCACCTATTGCTAATAATCCAGACTTTGCATTATATTCCCTGTGGTTGAGTCACATTTGTGTGCAGTCTTGTTTTGCCCCGGTTGAAATTCATGAGCGCTTTTGGATTACTTTGTTTGGATCGTGACTTGGACTTAGAACTTTGGCTACCTCCCTAACCCCCACCTGTTCATATACTCCTGAACGTTATCTGCCTGCCCTGACCTTTATATTGTTTAACCCTTTGCTTCCATTAAAACTGCGTATGGATCCTCAAGCTTATGTGTCCGAGTCCTCGTTACAACATTTCACAGAGCTTAGATTTCTTTGACTTTCTGTTTTTCTGTCTTGGCTTTGGAAAACATACATTTTTTTCTCTTTCTCCAGAATCTACAACATCAAATTATGCTTAATTCAGATACATAACAGAGCCAAACGTGTATTGTAGTATCGGCTATGCAGGATCGGTTCTGGAAGATTTCACAGGTTACCATTTTAAAAAAAGCGAACTGCATCTCCCTAGGCAGGAATGGGCAGAATTTATGATATATGTATTTTTAACAGTAGCGAACCCTCATGGTCCCCAGGACCATTGGTTATCAAGTAATTTGGTAATCAAATTGTTAGTTATTTATGATTTAATAGGCCGCCGAGCTTCAATTCATTCTGGCTGCCGATGTGAGCTTAATTCGAGACGGGTGATTTTGATTTGTAAGTCTTAAATTTTACATATTGTGTATAACAGTAACATCTTATCAGATAAATGCTAAATTTACTGCATTATTTTCCAAACGTTTAGTTCACTGTAACGTTACCAGTTTAATATTAAGATTTATTTTAATCATAGTTAAATCGCTGGTGAATATCTGTTTACTCTCCGCTAGTGTAGGTTTTTCTTTGCTGAGAGCACTGTCGCTTTTTAAACTGGTGTTCTGTACTATTGTTTGTGTTGGTTTTATGATCAGAATGGGAGGCAGTGTCGGTCATGGGTGTGTGCAACTCTGTCCATTATTCTGTTGAAGAGCACATACACGCGGCACACCGATCATAATGCACATTTGTAAAAATGATTTGTATTGCGTGTTATTTTGGCGATAACGGTCTTCCTGTGCTGTTTGGCTTGTTGCGTTTCAAGTCTAAATTAGTATTGCAAATGTATCATGTGGTAAGTGTGATGGTAAAAATTTGTATACGCACTTCTATAGGGAAGCACAGTAAAATAAGGTCAAGTGTATGGGTTCGAAGGGGGGTTCGGGTTGCGCGTGAGCAGAGGGCCAAGGCTCAAACGTCACTTAATATAATGATTGACGCGATGATGAACTCCAGTGGTAGAGGTCACCTGGTGGTAAAAGCCACCCGTTTGTTCGAAGAAAAGTCAAAATGCAGTTATCTTGAGGCAATTGAAGACAGTGAGGATTCAGTAAACCTTTTCGGATGACCCCCAACACGTGTTGCATCTGTGAAAGAGTGAAACAGGCATACTGTAGCTTCTAAACGGGATTTGTAATCAATGTTCTAGCTTCGCTAGAAGTCGCAGGCCATGTTCACAATGAACAGAGAGTTTGCTTTTTCAGTACGTGTACATCCAGGTGCTGTTGATTTCATCGGTTAGGTGGTGAAAAGAATACCAACACACCCGTATACAAGAAAATATCTTTATATGGAGGCGTGCGCTTTCGTGATTAAAGCGCTACAGCCTTTTAAAACATCACTGGGATTCAAACTCATTTAAATACAGCAGATTACCAAAAATGTCAATCCAGCGTTTTCTTCACTTTCTAGGGGAATGTTTAAGATTCACACAAACATGAAGTCCACCTTTTGCCCCACGTTGAGATGATCAATAATAAACATGGCAAATGTGGAATCAGGATCGCTATCAAATCCATCCCTGGAAATCATTCATGAATACTTTTGTTCACAGAGTTGGGTTAATGTAAGCAGGATTAGAAAACGTTTACAATTGTTTTACTTTTGTGAGGTCACGTCTAAAAAGTGGATTTGTGAATAATTTTATTTTATATGCACTGATCGGGTCTATCAAATCAGTTTAAGGCAAATATTTTCCTGTGTGTAATACCACGAAACAAAGATTTTCATCCGTCCCACGTTATCCTGCATTAAAGCGACGGTTGCACGGTTACAACGGTATAATCAAATAATCAATACTGATTCATCAGAAAAAATGGTAACGTATCAACAAGCATCATCGCTGTCTTCTTGGTTTTTATCCAGTACACGAGAACAATGGAATGGCTGTCACTCCCACACCCGTGACCTGCGGTGAGAATAAAGGATGTTATGTGTCGAAGGCTGTATGGCCAGTGAATTTCCATCCATGTCTTTAAACGGCATGATGGTGATGTACAGATCAGCGTGATCCTTTCCACCAGCACAACACGAGGTGGTCTTCTCCTACCAGTTTCACAGTCTGCAGTCGGGTGCCTGAAAGAAGTCCGTTAACTTTACGTATTGGCCAAAAGTCATTTCGATAAAGACGGCCGCTTTAAAATGGTCCATCAAATGGTCTCAAAATGCAATTTTAGTGGGGTTCATTTTCCTCCGGCAACACAAACACAAATGGCAAATAGATTGAGAAACTCACACACCTGTTTGTGGGTCAATGCACAAATCTCTTCCGCCATGGTAGCAGGCGACCCACTGACACCCTCTGGGTCCATACACATACCGTCTGGTATGTCTTCATCGGGCTCTGTCCAGGAAACCCCTCTGTGGTCAGCTTAATTAAACACACACACACACAAACACACACACACACACACCCACACCCTGAAAAATAAATACAGTACGTAACCGACTGCTTTTCGCACCAAAGAGCCTACAGGTTTTTCCGGGACAGTAATAACACACAACGCCCTTCTCACAGGCGCTTGGATCTCAAAAAATACTGACAAACTTTCTGATGCCTCACCTGTAGTGATACTCTCCTCACGACCAGACGGGACTCTCGCCGAATTCATTCTTTCCTGGGGGGTGTTCTCAGGGATGCGGGAATGACTTAAAAAAAAAGAGTGTGCATTAGAAGTGTGTTTGTCAAACAGTTACACAACAGATTTATATTAGGTTAACTGTCTCTTTCCATTTTGAGCACATACCAGACATGGACTTTTAAAGGTTGTAAACGCTCGGGAGATCTTGTCAAAAAGAGGAAGTTAAAGGAATAAAGACATTGACAAATAAAGTGTTTGTGTATGGTGTATTGTGTTTTATTTTCATTGATCTACCACCACGTATACACAGACGTTGAAAGCCACAGTTTACCGTGAATGATTTATTTCATCATTTTTCTTAGACAAGTGAATTGACTCGGTCACCATTAACAATAAGCACACATTTGTGACTAATCTTATCCTTAATAATACAAGCCCAAAAACGGCTCCGTTATTGTCTCGTCGGCACACTGCTGACGTTATTGCGAACAGAATCTCACGTTTGATGACGGGTCTTACTTACAACCCCTCCTAGCCTCGAAACCGCCATCGGTCCGGCGAGGGAGAGACGAGCTCGCAGCCTCTGCGTGCACACACAGCTCTCCCTCTAACAGCTGGCCTCCGTTACACGAGAAATGACAGATTTTTCATCTACAGCGGTGTTTTGTGGTTTGCATCGGTGGATCCTTTCGCTCAAAAGTGCCCGCCGTTCGAACTGTAATGTTGTTTAGCCATTTCTACGTCGTGCATTGCGCTCTGTCTTCTTCTTCTTCTTCTTCTTCTTCTTCTTCGCAGATAGGTTGTAGCTAGAAGGGATGCAGCTACGGCCAGGAAGTGGTGCAACATCTCGCCATAGAATTCCAATAAATTACATTAGCTAACCCCTACGCCTACCCAAACCCTAAACCTAACCTTACAATAATACAAATTATAAATCAACTGTTTTTAGAGTGACGCAAATTATACGGTTTTGAAGTGCGCGTGCCCAGTGGAGGTGGCTGTATCCCGTCTATTATGTAGAGAAACAAATATGTACAGCACTGAAATATGTCAAGTGTTGATAACGTTAGTCTATGAACATTTGACACTACGACCTGTACAAATAAAAACAAATGATTGCTTCCATTGTGTTATGTCTGATCTTTGACCTTACGTCCGTCCAGTACGTTAGGTGACGTGACGTGACGTGCTTCGGCTCGTTGCCGTTGTATCAGAGTTGGCTTTAAAGCCTTACGTGTGAATCCATGTGTGTGTGAGGGCTTCCAACGACGTCAACTGGTCATAAGACAAACACAACACGGTGTATTTACCACGATCAATCTATACTTTGTTAAAGCACTGCTTGGTCTGCAGTTGGAGCGTTGCCATTGGCTGTTGGTTTGAATAATTAATGAGGGAGGTCTGTCACAGTTGTTCTTTAACGATTTTCGTCTATAAATATCATTGTGTTTCGAGTTGCGTTTTGAACAATAGGGTGTATGATAAGGGCTCTGTCGGCATCGTGTTCACAACGTTGGACGTTCATTGAAGTTCGCCCCCTACCGTCGTCGAAAGTAGCAGTGCCGATGGGAGGTATAAATAGCAGGCGCGCGAACTGCTATATCGGCTGGGCCAGAGAGCGTCGCCTCGGCCAAGCCAACATGCTACTAGAGTCGCTAGCTGAGTGGCGCGCTATTGCACCTCTGACCCAGCCCCTGGTGCCGTCGGTACGCCGATGGGCATCAGGTTTTGCTTCTTGCAAGTGTATAAAAGTCACAGGTTATTGTTTAACCTATACTTTATTTAACCTATTCAACGGCAAGAAGTGAAGCCGTCCCACCGGAAGTAAGTCGAGTCCCCTGCTGTAGTCATTTATATAAGAAAACTCAGCAATTTAAAGGAACAAGGCAATAAACTTAGAAAAAACGCCACGCAGTATGTAAACCTCTCTCTCTGACCCACCAACCGAGACGCTCTTGAGGCTGCGGTCTTTCGCCTCCTCGTTAGAGTTTCCGCCCGTCTCCCGTCCGGATGTCTGTCGGTTCGAGGCCCGCGCAGAACAGGTTACGTATGCGGCTTGTGTTTTGGAACAAAACGTAGGAACATATGAAGAGATTGGTATCAAAATGAGTTATCACATCAAGTTTTTCTTCTTGTGCGTTCAGATTAATATCAATCAAACTGCAGTTGGTTTGTTTTGATTTAAGCCATATGACTGTAAGAAATAAGAGAATCTGGTTTACTGAATGAGCATTGAGGAGGAGAGCCCTACTCATAAAATGTCCTTCTCGTGCATTTCATTTTATCTATTTCCTGAGAATATTTGTCATTCTTATTGCTCCTTTATTGCCTTTCTTCCCGTGCCTTGCTTAATTTCCGTTTATTTACATCAATCAGTGCCTTAATGCAGTATACAAACAAAGAGTTTGGTTCCAAAATGAGACTCGGTTCTTTAAAAGATATCCAAAATCGTGTTTGTCATGATGTTTTGGGTGCATTTTATTGTACTACATTTAAAGTTTCTAAATATATTCCATTTTGTTCTTATATAAAAGCATACATTTAAGATATATATTATAGTTATAGAGGTTCATGTACCTCTCTGATTTTAACAAAGGCTATAGGCCTCATAGGACGGGCATCAAGCAGATATGGACCTAACATCTGCTTAGCATCAAACACACACACATGCTTTTGAAGACACTAGTTGGTACCATTCACAGACGAACACAGTATACGCTATTGTATTGATTTAAGCACATGTTTACCCCTTAAATACACTAAACACTATGCCAGGTATAGTAAATGACAACGTGCAACAATGTGCCTTTCGTTTTAAGATGGATGTATGTGCATTTCTTTTTTAAGCTTTTAAAAGGTTTTGCCACAGTTAAATACTGATATTTGGAGCTTGACATGTAACTGTGGAAGGTCAGAAAAGGATGGACTAACAAAAATAGGTGATGCCATGTGAAACCTGATTTAAACCTGGTCTAAACGGTGAGAACAACGTGAGAACAATGTATAAAAGATGGAGTCAGATATGCACTGGTCAGACATCTTCAGATGAACTCTGTATATCTCACTTTGACTTGTTCGAACAAATTCAAGATTTAAACCCTTGAAACTTGGCTTCTTGGTCTTCGTGATTCCTCACAACATTTGATGATCGATTTCGCCACACCAACTGCGCCTCCCTTCACTAGCTGGCCTCCGTTACATACGGTATATATCAGTTCAAGAAGGTTACTGCAAGAGTTAAGTGAAAAACTGTGTGTGAAAAATAAGCTTTCTTCAAGGCACTCCCTAAGAAATTCAGTTTAGCACATTAACGCATGTGAATTGGAATGGAATATAAAAAATGAACGTGAGGTGTAATCTCGTGTTGGAACCAGTCTCTTCATATGTATATTCTGTTAA
The DNA here is from genome assembly GCF_015846415.1 of Triplophysa dalaica. Lineage (NCBI taxonomy): Eukaryota > Metazoa > Chordata > Actinopteri > Cypriniformes > Nemacheilidae > Triplophysa > Triplophysa dalaica. Next base: position 8,423,065 of record NC_079554.1, on the reverse strand, counting down.
AAAATTAGGCCATATTCACATATTAGTTAATGGAAGCTACTTCAAGAGTTAAGTGACAAAGCCAAATGCAAAATAAACCTGTTTTTTAAGGCACTCCCCAAGCAAATGTGGTCTGAGATCAGCCAGTGTGCTTGAACCTAAAGATAAGCTTCATTTACCAGCTAAAAACACAAGTATGAAACAGCGCCATCTAGTGGTGAAGGGTGGTAAAGGGAAAATGAAATGAAGCGAGATTGGGTGCTTCTCAATATCCATCCTTGTCTCCTCGCTCCTCTATCCTCCATCCTATGACCCGGAAACCGATCGAGCTCAGCCATATTGAAGGACATCTCAATTTTCTAATTGCACCCGGAGGAGTCGAGGATCGAGGAGGGAGGAGGCTTCCTGAGGAGTCATGAGCGAGGATACAAGGGTGTATCCTATGCGGAAGTTGTTTATTGCCTAAACGTGTCGCACGTATAAATTCTCCTCCCACTTCACATCTGCTCCAAGTGCTTACCATGGCAGAACATTCAAACACACATAAATGTGAGTATTAAGCATAAAGTTATTGTAAATGTACGTTCTTTTTTTGACGGTGCTTTTAATTTCGATGTATAAAGTGTACTTTTCAGCACAGTTTTAATGATTTTTATTATGTTTCTTGATTTTACTGGCTTATTGCTATTAAATGTGATAAATAGGGAATAGAGAATGATCTTGATTTAGGCCTGTAGTTAATTTGTTTTAATGTGTTGATAACACTGTATATTTGTTTATGCCGGTTAATATGCAACACATTATTATTTCGAACTGCTTCACTGTGGTGTAAAATTCTTTCTTACAGGGACTGATGAGGAGACTGAACAGTTAATTAAATTGAGGATGGAGCTGGATTCCGACTTCACTGGGAAGAGGAACAGTGCCAAAAAAGCCTGGATGTGAGTTCTGTTCCACCAGACTGCATGGAAAATCATTTTGTTTTCACTTTGTTTGATTAACGCAGTGAGGTTTTAGATAACATTTATCATAATATTATTACACTATCTTTGTCTTTGTTTGAGTAAAGAATTTGTTGAATTTTATTGTGTAAGTAAAGTTCTTCAGAGGATTGGTTTGGAATTATAACACCAAACCAAATTTCCAAAAAATGGGACAATTTAAAAAGAAAATATAAGGTACAAACTGAATGCATGTATTTATTTCATTTTGTGTGAATTTTCTACCTGCTAGTTTAATAGAAAATATATTTATTTTATTTTAGGAGCTCCGCTGTCCTCCTACGGGAACGGAAACAGATAGTGGGGAGGCCACAGCAGCCACATGGCCGTGGTTTTCTGCGATGCATGAGGCTATTGGGAGGAGGCCGTCTATTGAGCCTCCCATTCTGATAGACTCATGCGACGCAGAAGTCACTGGCAGTTCTGCTGTGTCCAATGAGCCTGGCTTGTCACCATCTGCATCTGTGGAGGAAAGAGAGGAGGACTCCACAACCTCCGTGTGTCTGGCACAGGCAACTTTAACAAGGAAAGACCCTGTACTTCTTCGGGTCCTCCGCCACCTAAAAAGAAAAGAACCAACAGAGTGCTAGATTTTCTAGAAACGGAGACAGAAAAAGAGGAGGAACGTTTTCAAGCCACGCACGAATTAATGCAATCTACTTCAAATAGGTTCCTTGACCTTTTTGAACAATTGATTAAAAAAAGTTGAACACAATCTCTGTTTGTTTGTTTGTTTGTTTGTTTGTTTGTTTTTGCTTTGATCATTTGTGTTCCATTATGTGCCTTAATAGACAATTTATGGTTAACACAGTTGCCACATGAGTAAAAAAAACAAAATTACTGGTGTAATTGGTAAACATGTTTATTTACATTAAACTATTGTATCTATTGGTGATGTGGGTATTGCAAAAAATGTAATGCATGAGGCTAGAGACACAGGGATTTTTTTTCCTCCATACACAATCTGAACCTTAACCTCGTGTGGAGCAAAATTTGTCTTTATGTGTCTACAAATAATGATGTTCATTTAACTCTACCAGATGCACCTGAGGAGCTGAGAGTTTTGCTGCCAGATTATCACGCCACACATTCCCACTACAGACCCCTCTCACTGGACAGGGTGGAGGTAAACCAACATCATCCACCACTTCAGGGGCTTCAATCATGTCTCCTGTTGTCAGACAAATGTTATGCAGAACTGCACACGCCATGATAACTGTTGGGGTTAAGGTGTTGTCCACCTCAAGAGACTTGAAAAGCAGGGACCTCCAGCGTGTTTTCATCATTCCAAACACCCGCTCAATTATGGAGCGAGTCTTGGCATGGTAGTGATTGAAGCGGGCCTGCACTCTCCCTTGCACTGGCTCCCAGTATGGAGTAATAATGGCCACAGGATGAATGATGCAGGGGTAGCCTCCATCCCCCAAAAGGAAGTGTCCTTGTGGAGGATACAATGCATCTTTTACATCTTGCTGTTTCTCAGGACTCTAGTGTCGTGGACAGAACCAGGATATCCCATAAAAACATTAAGGAACCGGCCCTTCCCATCACAAACTGCCTGCATCTGAATGGATGGGAAGAGTTTTCTATTGATGTAGTCCTGGCCAGTGGGTCCAGCGGGGGTTTTTATGCGGACATGACGTCCATCTATAGCACCCACACACTTGGAGAAGATAGGGCTGTTAGGCAAATTTTCAAAACCAAGGAGAACCTCATCAAGGTCTTGTGCATCTGGGAACTGAATGACCTGCTGGCGCAAGGCTGCAATCTTTATGGTTCCTGTGTGAACCAGCCTACAAACAGACGATACAGTCACCTGAAAGGCCCGGGACACCACACTGTATGACAGACCATGTGCTGGCCAGTACACAGTTATCAGTGTGGTTATGAGATGTCCCCATCCATGTGCTTCATCTTGTGGCAGCAAGAGTCCCGGTTGAGTCGAAAGTCCACCTTGAGGTTCTGCCTACCACCAAGTATAATTTTAGCAGTGGGACGGTGGCATTTATTTCAGTATAACTCGGAGTAGCTGTTATTTTAACCTGTAATTAAGAACAACGTAGAGTGCTGTGAATCTGAATTAAAAAAATAAAACCAAAACATACAGTATGAGCTCAAAGTATTTTTAACAATACCTTAGCTAGGAGTAGGACACAATGACGGAATCGTGCTTTGCATCTGCTCGAACGACGCTGTCCATGTTGTCCAATTTGGTGAAGAATGTGGTGTAATGATAGGGCACAGGATATACCTACTATAGTTTTCATCGTAATTGTAGATGGAAATGTTTAACCCAAATTGATTTATATACAGAATACACACCTGACTCTTATTAAAGTCCAATGATGATGTAATGGAATCAACAAGAATCACTAGGCTAACAAGTAGCGTTGTAAACAACTTATCCATGTATGTTTGCAGAAGCATACAATATAAATAATTATATCTTATGTTCAAGAATCCCGATGTTCAAGCTAAATCCAGCGGTGTAGAGTCATCATTAGTTGACGACGCTTTGAAGTGACGCTAAAGAGCGAGGATATATCATTTCACTTGCTTCGATTCCTGCGTCCTAGCGTCTTTTCCTTGCTTCCTTCTCCCGCATCCTGAAGAGGTGGAGCTAAGACACGAGGAAAGGAAGCGAGGAAAGGAAACGAGGACGCACAAATAAGAATTGAGAAGCACCCATAGTATCAGATTATCGGTCAGTTTACGTGGAAATAAAATGCAGTGTAAAAAGAGATTTAACCGACTTACTGCGTTGATTAATAACACTTTGTTAAAAGTGCTGCGCAAACAAATGTTTGAATGTTGTAAGGCGTCACACAAAGAGACTGTAAAAATGTCACCATTCCATAATTATTAGAATGATTGACGCGATGACGACCTCCAGCGGTAGAGGTCACCTGGTGGTAAAAGTCACCCTTTTGTTCCAATAAAAAGTCAAAATGAAGTTATCTTGAGGCAACTGAAGAAAGTGAGGATTCAGTAAACCTTTTCGGATGACCCCCAACACGTGTTGCATCTTTGAAAGAGTAAAACGGGCATACTGTAGCTTCTAAACGTGATTTGTAATCCATGTTCTAGCTTCGCTAGAAGTCGCAGGCCATGTTCACAATGAACAGAGCGTTTTCTTTTTCAGTACGTGTACATCCATGTGCTATTGATTTCATCGGTTAGGTGGTGAAAAGAATACCAACACACCTGTATACAAGAAAATATCTTTATTTGGAGGCGTGCGCTTTCGTTATTAAAGCGCTACGGCCTATGAAAACGTCACTGGGATTCAAACTCATTAAATACAGCAGATTACCGAAAATGTCAATCCAGCGTTTTCTTCACTTTCTCGGGGAATGTTGAAGATTCACACAAACATGAAGTCCACCTTTTCCCCCAAACCCGGTGTCACAGAGCATCTTTAAAATCATAGATAGGTTTTCAAATCAACACGCATCCCCGTTATAATGCGCATTCCTGGTACTATCGTGCACGGTTCGCGTTCTTTCAAACGATCGTTTGTTTAAAATAGGATTACCTATTTTATTTAGATTTCACGAAGCCATCCGTCATATCATTTATGAACCCTTTATGTCTCAACCCTGGGACGTGACTTCTACTTTTTCTTTTCCAAAACTGCTAATGTGAAGTCTCAGCCTGCATTAAGAAGATCTTTTTTACTTAAAAATAGGTCTCATTTTGATTTTAACAAGACATCAACAATGGAAAACAGCATCTGTAGTAAGCCATCGTTGTCATTGCATTATTAAACCATATAACAGTGACTGATGGGCTCACTTCGACACCTCTGTTTGCCAGCAGCTCGTTGAGATCATCAATAATAAACATGGCAAATGTTGAATCAGGATCGCTATCAAATCCATCCCTGGAAATCATTCATCAATCAATACTTTTGTTCACAGAGTTGGGTTCATGTAAGCAGGATTAGAAAACGTTTACAATTGTTTTACTTTAGTGAGGTCACGTCTAAAAAGTGGATTTGTGAATAGTTGCATTTTATATGCACTGATCAGGTCTATCAAATCCGTTTAAGGCAAATATTTTCCTGTGTGTAATACCAGAAAACAAAGATTTTCATCCGTCCTACGTTATCCTGCATTAATGCGACGGTGGTAATTCCAACGTTGGTTAAATAATCAATCCCGTGTAGCGATTTTAGCTGCAAGTTAAAATAAGGATGAGTTTAACTCACCAAAATAAGATTCTCCACCAGATCTATCAAGATCAAATACATGAAATGAGTTATTTAAAACGTCAATTTCAGTCAAGGAATTATTTTAGCTCAAAGGAAAATAGGTATAATAATCGTCATTACACATACCATTCCATTCCATTCCATTTTCTACCGCTTATCCAAACTTCCTCGGGGCACGGAGAGCCTGCGCCTATCTCAGGAGTCATCGGGCATCAAGGCCATTACACATACATATTTTACAATTCTAATTAGCAGTATAGTGATATAAATCCTATATGTATTCGTCCAGCAAATGCATTGATGATTTATAGACTAACATTATCTCATGACCATAAGTAACGTGACTTTACCAAACAGAATTAAGAGCAATGGTAGCATAGATGGAAACACAGTTTAAGTGACCAGTTTGTGAGCGTGAACACAGAGAACACATCACAAATGCCTTTATGGTTTTTATTAAACTCTAATCTACACATAATGACAACAAACAAATACATGAAACACAACCGCGCTCGGAAGCGCAGAGCTCGGCTCTGACAAAATGGTCAGTTTGCATTTAATACCTAAACTTAGTCATGGACATAGTATGAGGTATGCTATGGTTTTATAACATAGCTCATCATATAGGGAATTCGGAGAGTTGTAGTTACATATGAAACATGAAAGGCATTGAACTGTGAATCATTCCAATGTATGAATACATCAAATCAACCCTAAATCAAAACTTGTATATTCAACAGTTACAGAGTACTTAAAATGGCATGTGCGCCAACACACAACCTAGACATTTAGATACATTTACAGAAAAGGATAGTTTAATAAATCAAATAAAGTTCCTATTTGTCAGAGAAGTTCTCTGCTTAGCCTCAGATGTTAAGTAAGAGATGAGACAGAGACTTATCACCAATGCTTTGAAGCTAAGGAGTCTTAAATATCCTACAGAGGAACCAAATGGTCATCACACTCACTGTGAGAGTTCAAAAGACCAAAACCAGACCCATGGAGCCATGCTTGCTATGGTCTTTTGATGATGGTATCTAGAAACCAGGACAAAAGGGAGTGAGGCTTTTCTCTCAATGATCCAGTCACTACAGCTGTTTCATCAGAAAAAATGGTAACGGATCAACAAGCATCATCGCTGTCTTCTTGGTTTTTATCCAGTACACGAGAACGATGGAATGGCCGTCACTCCCACACCCGTGACCTGCGGTGAGAATAAAGGATGTTATGAGTCAGTCATAATGTCAACCCGTGATGTCACCTTACAGTGTGTGTTATGTCACCTTAAATAGGCAGCCAGCCGATGGCTGTATGGCCAGTGAATCTCCATCCATGTCTTTTTAACGGCGTGATGGTGACGTACAGAACAGCGCGATCCTTTCCACCCGCACAACACAAGGTGGTCTTCTCCTGCCAGTTTCACCGTCTGCAGTCTGGTGCCTGAAAGAAGTCCGTTAACTTTAGGTATTGGCCAAAAGTCATTTCGATAAAGACGGCCGCTTTAAAGACGTTACTCCATAAAATGGTCTCAAAATACAATTTTAGTGGGGTTCATTTTCCTCCGGCAACACAAACACAAATGGCAAATAGATTGAGACACTCACACACCTGTTTGTGGGTCGATGCGCAAATCTCTTCCTCCATGGTAGCAGGCGACCCACTGACACCCTATGGGTCCATACACATACCGTCTGGTACGTCTTCATCGGGCTCTGCCCAGGAAAACCCTGTGGTCAACTTAATTAAACACACACATGTGCGCGCGCACGCGCACACACACACACACACACACACACACACACACAAACACACCCTGAAAAATAAATACAGTACGGACATCCAGTCTGGCTGTGGATGTGGTGAAAGAAGCGGTGATCCAGTGACCCGTCCAAAGTGTTGGAGATGTCCACCTGGTCTGAGTGATGAAGAACGGTCAGGATAAAGTGTGTACAGAGACCCCTGTTTCCTCTCCATCACGGCCGGCGGCAGATCCATTCCCATGGTAAACGGACAGGCTGGGGGAAACGTGGGTATAATAAAATGAACTGCAATACATTACACTTTTACATCACTATACACTTAGCATACAGCAAAACCTAATGCACTGTTCTAGTGTAGAGTCTCCCACATAAACGGTACTCTTTTCGAGTATATACCTGCAAAGTACCTCCCTGCTTATCTACTTTCCATCACTGAAGCGAGCGTTGGGTTGGGTTTTTTGTCCAGCTGGGCAGCTGTTGTAACGGAGTGCATGACCTGTTGAACAACCGCAAAGCGCATTCCCCCCGAGATGACGTAACCGCCTGCTTTTCGCAACAAAGAGCCTACAGGTTTCTCTGGGACAGTAAAAACACACAACGCCCTTCATACAGGCGCTTGGATCTCATAAAATACTGACAAACTTTCTGATGCCTCACCTGTAGTGATACTCTCCTCACGACCAGACGGGACTCTCGCCGAATTCATTCTTTCCTGGGGGGTGTTCTCAGGGATGCGGGAATGTCTTGAAAAAACGAGTTACACAACAAACAGTTACACAACAGATTTATATTAGGTTAACTGTCCCTTTCCATTTTGAGCACATACCAGACATGGACTTTTAAAGGTTGTAAACGCTCGGGAGATCTTGTCAAAAAGAGGAAGTTAAAGGAATAAAGACACTGACAAATAAAGTGTTTGTGTATGATTTATTGTGTTTTGTTTTATTTTCATTGATCTACCACCACGTATAAACAGACGTTGAAAGCCACACAGTTTACCGTGAATGATTTATTTCATCATTTTTCTTAGACAAGTGAATTGACTCGGTCACCATTCACAATAAGCACACATTTGTGCCTAATCTTATCCTTAATAATACAAGCCCAAAAAACGGCTCCGTTATTGTATCGTCGGCACATTGCTGACGTTATTGCGAACAGAATCACACGTGTGATGACGGGTCTTACTTACAACCCCTCCTAGCCTCGAAACCGCCATCGGTCCGGCGAGGGAGAGACGAGCTCGCAGCCTCTGCGTGCACACACTGCTCTCCCTCTAACAGCTGGCCTCCGTTACACGAGAAATGACAGATTTTTCATCTACAGCGGTGTTTTGTGGTCAAAAGTGACCGCGGTTCGAACTGTAATGTTGTTCAGCCATTTCAACGTCGTGCATGGCGCTCTGTCTTCTTCTTCTTCGCAGATAGGTTGTAGCTAGAAGGGATGCAGCTACGGCCGGAAGTGGTGCAATATCTCGCCATAGAATTCCAATAAATTACATTAGCTAACCCCTACACCTACCCAAACCCTAACCTTACAATAATACAAATTATAAATCAACTGTTTTTAGAGTGACGCAAATTATACGGTTTTGAAGTGCGCGTGCCCAGTGGAGGTGGCTGTATCCCGTCTATTATGTAGAGAAACAAATATGTACAGCACTGAAATATGTAACGTGTTGATAACGTTAGTCTATGAACATTTGACACTACGACCTGTACAAATAAAAACAAATGATTGCTTCCATTGTGTTACGTCTGATCTTTGACCTTACGTCCGTCCAGTACGTTAGGTGACGTGACGTGACGTGAAGTGACGTGCTTCGGCTCGTTGCCGTTGTATCAGAGTTGGCTTTAAAGCCTTACGTGTGAATCCATTTGTGTGTGAGGGCTTCCAACGACGTCAACTGGTCATAAGACAAACACAGCACGGTGTATTTACCACGATCAATCTATACTTTGTTAAAGCACTGCTTGGTCTGCAGTTGGAGCGTTGCCATTGGCTGTTGGTTTGAATAATTAATGAGGGAGGTCTGTCACAGTCGTTCTTTAACGATTTTCGTCTATAAATATCATTGTGTTTCGAGTTGCGTTTTGAGCAATAGGGTGTATGATAAGGGCTCTGTCGGGATCGTGTTCACAACGTTGGACGTTCATTGAAGTTCGCCCCCTACCGTCGTCGAAAGTAGCAGTGCCGATGGGAGGTATAAATAGCAGGCGCGCGAACTGCTATATCGGCTGGGCCAGAGAGCGTCGCCTCGGCCAAGCCAACATGCTACTAGAGTCGCTAGCTGAGTGGCGCGTTATTGCACCTCTGACCCAGCCCCTGGTGCCGTCGGTACGCCGATGGGCATCAGGTTTTGCTTCTTGCAAGTGTATAAAAGTCACAGGTTATTGTTTAACCTATACTTTATTTAACCTATTCAACGGCAAGAAGTGCAGCCGTCCAACCGGAAGTAAGTCGAGTCCCCTGCTGTAGTCATTTATATAAGAAAACTCAGCAATATAAAGGAACTCGGCAATAATCTTAGAAAAAACGCCACGCAGTGTGTAAACCTCTCTCTCTGACCCACCAACCGAGACGCACTTGAGGCTGCGGTCTTTCGCCTCCTCGTTAGAGTTTCCGCCCGTCTCCCGTCCGGACCGACGTCGGTTCGAGGCCCGCGCAGAACAGGTTACGAATGCAGCTTGTGTTTTGGAACAAAACGTAGGAACATATGAAGAGATCGGTATCAAAATGAGTTATCACATCAAGTTTTTTTTTGTATGTTCCGATTAATATCAATCAAACTGCAGTTGGTTTGTTTTGATTTAAGCCATATATGACTTCAAGAAATAAGAGAATCTGGTTTACTGAATGAGCATTGAGGAGGAGAGCCCTACTCATAAAATGTCCTTCATCGTGCATTTCTTTTTTCTCTATTTTCTCAGAATATTTGTCATTCTTATTGCTTCTTTATTGCATTTCTTCCCGTGCCTTGCTTAATTTCCGTTTATTTACATCAATCAGTGGCTTAAAGCTCCAGTATGTAATAATTTTGTAATAAAATTTCAGAAAATTACTTGCACAGTGTGATATATTTCCTCCAGTTGTGTACTTACAATATTTCAAAAGTCTCTAAAGATTTTTTATTTCAGAGAAATTCCGGTTTTAAATAACTGGCCGTCCCGGAAAAGAAATGTCGCCTCTCAGTGACGCAATGTCCGCTCTATACTTTGTTCCGGTGTAGACCAGAATATCACATGGTCAAATGCGGAAGTGGTTGTTATGGATCACGATTACTCTTTGGCGAGTATTGAAGTGCCAGTAAAACGGAAGCGTCCATATTTGGATACACGCAGACTGTGTGACAAACGGAGGAATAAAACCAGGATAAATATCGGCCAGGCGTTTTCGAGATGGAGAGAGCTGAGCGACAATCTTGGACTTGACAGAGACTCTGCTCTCGCGAGTGTATTGATAGACAGGTAATACAAAAACAAATAAATTACCTCATCCGTGATCATGATACGTTTATCCAATTTAGATACATCGCTATGGCGAAAACGCATTTAAAACGACATCTCCCATCGTCACCTGCTTTATAGCGTCATCAAGCTTCGCCTTTGTTATTGTTGGAAATGCGCCCTCTTGTGGTCAAATACCAAGGTTACATACTGCAGCTTTAATGCAGTATACAAACAAAGAGTTTGGTTCCAAAATGAGATCAGTCGGTTCTTTAAAAGATTTCTAAAATCGTGTTTGTCATGATGTTTTGGGTGCGTTTTATTGTACTACATTTAAAGTTTCTAAATATATTCCATTTTGTTCTTATAAAAAAGCATACATTTAAGATAGTTATAGAGGTTCAAGTACCTCTCTGATTTGAACAAAGGCTATAGGCCTCATAGGACGGGCACCAAGCAGATATGGACCTGACATCTGCTTAGCATCAAACACACACAAATGCTTTTGAAGACACTAGTTGGTACCAGTCACAGACGAACACATTACATAATATTGTATTGATTTAAGCACATGTTTACCCTTTAAATACACTAAACACTATGCCAGGTATAGTAAATGACAACGTGCAACAATGTGCCTTTCATTTTAAGATGGATGTATGTGCATTTCTTTTTTAAGCTTTTAAAAGGTTTTGCCACAGTTAAATACTGATATATGGAGCTTGACATGTAACTGTGGAAGGTCAGAAAAGGATGGACTAACAAAAATAGGTGATGCCATGTGAAACCTGATTTAAACCTGGTCTAAACGGTGAGAACAACGCGAGAACAATGTATAAAAGATGGAGTCAGATATGTATTGGTCAGACATCTTCAGATGAACTCAGTATGTCTCACTTTGACTTGTTCGAACAAATTCAAGATTTAAACCCTTGAAACTTGGCTTCTTGGTCTTCGTGATTCCTCACAACATTTGATGATCAATTTCGCCACAACAACTGCACCTTCCTAGCTGGCCTCCGTTACATACGGTATATATCAGTTCAAAAGTTACTGCAAGTGTTATGTGAAAAAACTGTGTGTGAAAAATAAGCTTTCTTCAAGGCACTCCCTAAGAAATTCATTTTAGCATATTAACGCATGTAAATCGGAATGGAATATAAAAAATGAACGTGAAGTGTTATCTCGTGTTGGAACCAGTCTCTTCATATGTATGTTCTGTTAAAAAAATATAGGCCATATTCACATATAAGTTAATGGAAGCTACTTCAAGAGTTAAGTGACAAAGCCAGAATGCAAAATAAACCTGTTTTTAAGGCACTCACCAAGCAAATGTGGTCAGAGATCAGCCAGTGTGCTTGAACCTAAAGATAAGCTTCATTTACCAGCTAAAAACACAAGTATGAAACAGCGCCATCTAGTGGTGAAGGGCGATAAAGGGAAAATTAAAATGAAGCGATATTGTATCAGATTATCGGTTACTTTATGGGAAAGTAAAAGCCAGTGTTAAAAGAGATTAAACTACTTCTTGAATTGTTTAATAACACATTGTTAAAAGTGCTGCTCAAACAAATCTCAACGAATGTTGTTTGGCGTCATATAAACAGACTGTAAAAATGCCAGCATTATATAATTATCCATTTAATAGGGGTGATGAAAATATCTTCCTATTTCGTATCAAATTGCTTTAGTGATTTCTGTAAAATATATTGTAAGAACTCTACATGATGACATAAAAATGCGACTTCTGATTGGTGCCAACTCAGTAGTTTGCCCAGACTTGAAAACATTTAACAGATCCATATGGAAGATAGTTGGTCAAGGTACGAAACATCCAGACTTCCATTTTCATCGTCTTTTGCATAAATTGCTATAATTTGTTAAGTTTTGGGGTTAGTAGCCTAGGGTAATTGTTTGACAATTTTTTTCCAAAGCAGCTTTACAGAGGCAAACAGGAAAAACATAAAAAGGAAAATACAGAACAGTGCGTGGTATTTATAGAACGAGCAAGATCATTCTAATAAATAATATCTAATTAATAAATAAATAAATCCAGTCTCCCGTTGATCAAACACTGCCCTGCTGTGGCGAGGAACCCAAACTCCAATGATTGATTAATGGAGAAACCAGGCTCAGCAGGGAGGGCCAGATCCACTCTGACGTGTCATAGCTGCACTCAGGGACCCCGACCAAAAGCCACCGAGCAAATATCCACGAGGAAGAAGGAGAGCCCACTCTCCGAAAACCGTACAGGTTCAACCGGGTCCCACTCCACGATCGACACCAGAAACAGAGGAACAACCAGGGAAAATAGCAATGGCATGTTGTAACTTTGTTCCTCTGTTGTCCGACATCGACCACAAAACAAGGCCAAACTGGACCCACGCAGCCCCAGCAAATGAATCCCCCCAACCACAACCAACGAGCCCCCCCACAAACACCCACCCAGGAACCTCCAATCAGGGCCACTGAATGCAGCTATAACTTCAAACTGCTGACATTTGATGTAAGTTTAGCACTAAACACCAAGTATTGTAACTTCAGCATTAATGTGACAAGTAGTCTTCTTTGCTCTTGGTTGGGGATGTAGTGGTCTGAGCTGGGATGTTCAGATGGTTGTATTTTTCTTGGGTGGTGGTGGAATCACCTTAGATGGAGCTGGGATGGTCAGTCAGTCTGCAGCTGTAGCTGGCCTAATCTCTAGTTGGGGATGGGCATATGTCAATCATCTGGACCTGGCGAAATTTCTCCCTACCCGGGAGGCGGAGGCAGAAGGAGAATAATTAGCGTAGCTGCTGTTCATTAACTATGCATTAAGTGAAAGCTTGGCTGAAAAGATGTGTCTTTAATCTAGATTTAAATTGGGAGAGTGTGTCTGACCCTCGAATAGTATTAGGAAGGCTATTCCAGAGTTTAGGTGCTACGTATGAGAAAGCTCGACCCCCTTTGGTGGATTTAGTTATTCTAGATGTCATCAAAAGTCCATCAAAAGAGTTTTGAGATCTTAGAGAGCGTGATGGGTTGTTCTGTGATAAAAGCTCAGTTAAGTAAGTAGGGGCTAAACCGCTTAAGGCTTTGTAAGTAATTAAGTTTACCCGCAACTTAATTAAGGGGACGTCAAGCCGCAACGTCATGCCCATCCCCTTTCAACTGCTTCTGTTGCCACTACTCCCCCTGTTCCTGCTCGAAGGGCCATGTCTCAACCGGCACATACCATCACAACCATACAACGTGCAACTGTTATTGCTGTCCCAGCACCTCCAGCTTCACCAGCACCACTATACCAAACCCTGGATGATGAGTTTGATGACTGGTGTGTCCTATCTAAAGAAATAATTTAGTACGATATGGTTTGGTTTGAATGACTGGTTTGACAATGTACTGTTTAATTCACAGTCTGCTTCAAACTGAGATCAATGAAATAGAAATGAGGCAGCAGGAGCAAATACAGGGGTACTGTAACTATTGTGTCACCAGGACTTGGTCTTGTATGACTAAAACAGCATATAGGAGACGTTGCACTAATGTGTTTCCCCTAAAGGGATTTTGAATAAATTGATAATTCTTCATTTACTTTGTTGATTTTATTTATTTTTTCAGCTCTACTCTGAGAACATTGGTGTGCCCTTACTGTCAGATGGGTGGGCTGGATGCTAAGGAACTGCGGGATCACTGCAATGCCCAACATGCCTATGACAGCACACGTGTGGTGAGTCAGGATCAAATGTCAGTCCAATATCTTGTGTGTCGACTGACACTTCAGCTCATTAATGCACAATAATCCACTGATGTCTATCTTCTTAAACATTTCTCAAAATAGAATGTTCAATTATCATAAAGTGTTTGACATCTTTGTGGCCCCATACACTCATAGCACTCACTTTTTTGCTCTCTGGCACCCTTTAGGTTTGTCCTGTGTGTGTTGTTTTGCATCATGGTGAGGCCATCTTAACCTGCGACACATTGAGGATATAACTGTAAGTTATAAAACATACAAATCAGACCCTGACAGTTTTTTAACTATAATACTCTATTTTTTCTGATTGAAAGAACATCCACCAGAATGATGAAGTCAACTTTCAGTGTGCCCTCATGGAGTCATATAATGAAAACATCCCGATGTAACCATCATTTTAAAAAGTGAAGTAAGCATGGTTTTGGTGTATTGATTGATATTTGACATTAGGGACATATTTTGAATTGTCAATAGTGAGGGTGGCCACTAGATTCTCTTATTTCTAGATAACTTTTACTTTAATTGATGCAGTATGATGTCATAAATATATTTTTCAATGTTTTGGAGCACACTGGTTAGATAGATATAAACGTTTTCATCCTTAAAGCCTTTCGTTTTGATTTCATGGGGATGTTAATCAACAAGAATCTTAATCAGAACCAAGCGTTTAATTGTTTGAGTAACCGATTGTTTTTACTGAGTCTTGTCAAACTTTATAAATATCTGATGTATCTCAGCATTTGATTTATTTTACCTAAAGTTTAATCATCTCCATCATCCTTGGATGATGCATTTGCACTATTTAGCACATGCACTTTAGATCATAGATTCTGATGATTTATCCAACCTACAGTCATGGAAGATGTTTTGGAAACCAATACTGCCTGTCGTGATTCTGCCTCATCATGTCTTGTCTTTCTTGGTCTTGGGGCAGAATCATAGCAGGACCCCTTGTTTCATGTGGAGAACGGCTTTTGGCGCTATTGGCCTTCCATACGCTTTCTCCAGGTCTTGTCTCTGTTCCCGCCCTTTCGTCTCCTTAGTAACATTGTTAAGTGTTTCATGACCCACACGTGTTATTGTTAATTATCCTGTGTTAGTTCACCTTTAAACAGTCCTCATGTCTATTGTCCTGTGCCAGTTCATTTTGTGACATATCTCTGATGAGAGTATTGTTTATGCCTGTGATCTTTACCAAGAGTCAAGTAAGTCAAGTCAAGTCCAGTCAGTGTAGTTATTTGTCCAGTGTTGTATTCATCTAGTCTAGTTAGTCTGTGTTCCTGTTGTCTACTTGATTATTCCCTTTGTCATTATTGTTTCACCCCCTCGTGCGCCTTTGTTTTGTGTTTGTTTTGTCTGTTGTCCAACACTGCCTGCAATTGGGTTCTTCCTCACAATTCACGACAACTGCCATATTTGACTATGCACAAAAATCCTTAGAAAATCTTTTTGCCAATTAGGCTTTTCTGATACAAATCTGAAGTTGAAATTATTTTTAAGATAAAGGCTTTGTTATATTAAATACAGAAATGTATTTTACTGCACAAAAAATATGCAAAAACATGCAATGCTTAAAAGGTTAAATTACAAAAGCCATTTTGTAATAAATAGAAGCTGTGATTGAAAAGATTAAAATAACTGCCCCATGTTTTTTTTTTCAAAAACTGTATATGTAATGTATTTTAACTTCTGTAATAAATGTTTGAATGCTATGTTTTAATGTGTACAAGATCTACCTTTTTAACTTGCATTTATATTTGCAAGTCTGCGTCGAGCTCGCAGCATTCTCAAGGACTCCTCTCACCCCGCTCATAGACTATTTACTCTCCTGCCTTCCGGCAGGCGCTTCAGGTGCCTCCGGACAAGAACCAGCAGACTAGGAAACAGCTTTTTTCCCAGAGCTGTTTCATTATTGAACTCTGTCCCCCACTGATTCCACTACCCCTCATAACTTTAACTGTAATGCTGCTATTACATTGCTTACATTGCACTACAGGGCTGCCATGCATGACTGAACTGTACACACCAGTACTTCATGTATCTGCTCTATCGGACTGTTTACACACACATAGCATCATTTGCACTCTAAACTGCTCACTTGCACACCAGGAATATTACACTGAATGCTCATTTGCACTAATGGACTACTCTTATAACTGCATTACCTCATCTACTGCACTGTAACTTTCATAACTGCATTACCTCATCTACTGCACTGTAACTTCAATAACTGCACTGTAACTCATCTATTGCATTACTGCATCTATTGCATAACTAACTGCATCTACTCATCTATTGCACTATAACTTCAATAACTGCATCTACTCATCTACTGCACTGTAAATTCAATAACTGCATTAACTCATCTACTGCACTGTAACTTCAATAACTGGATTAACTCATCTACTACACTGTGACCTTAATAACCGCATTAACGCATCTACTGCACTGTAACTTCAATAACTGCATTAACTCATCTACTGCACTGTAACTTCAATAACTGCATTAACTCATCTACTGCACTGTAACTTCAATAACTGCATTAACTCATCTACTGCACTGTAACTTCAATAACTGGATTAACTCATCTACTACACTGTGACCTTAATAACCGCATTAACGCATCTACTGCACTGTAACTTCAATAACTGCATTAACTCATCTACTGCACTGTAACTTCAATAACTGCACTAACTCATCTACTGCACTGTAAATGTATAACTGCATCTACTCATGTATTGCACTATAACTTCAATAACTGCATTAACTCATGTACTGCAATGTACCTTTAATAAACGCATCAACTCATCTACTGCACTGTAACTTTAATAGCTAATGTCTGTAACTAATGCACACTCAAGTCACTTGCACTATTGTATAGTCTATATTGTTATCTGTTCATAACCACCTGTACATTAATGTTCACAGTACATATCCTTCTGTTTATATTGTTCATAGTACATACCGACTGTCATCTGTATTTATTCACACTGTATATCCTGCACTTGCTAATTGCACTTCTGGTTAGACCTAAACTACATTTCGTTACACTGTACAAGGCGGGACAAGAGCCGTGAGGGAATGACGCGAGCCCGGTGACGCTGCATGTTGCACCGGTCTCGCATCTCTCACGGAGGAGATCTGAAGCTTAAAAGGATGCGCAACAGGAGTGTAGCAAGATTCCAAATAAGAAGGAGCTGGGAACCAGCAAACATTTAACAACTCTTAAAAAAATAAACAAAAGAAAAATAAACAGCTGACAGCTCCCTCACTGTCGAATGCCGCCCACACAATCATAATAAACCTAACGTAAAGTCCAGGCCTGGTCCTCTCTCGTCGCCCCTCCATAACACCCTGAAGGCATGACACCAGAGGTAGAATTTGAAACAGATGAGAGGAGTACCTGGGATCCCTAGCATTGATAAGGTTCCTAGCAGGATCGGATGATTCACTGTACTTCAGTGTCGGTCATTGCATAGAAAGAGGAGAATTTGATGTTGGATGTGAGGATTGTGTGTTTGGAGGTTAGTGAGGTTGAAAATAGTTTGCTGATGAATGATTCTTAGCTGTTAAAGAGGAAGTGGGTGGAGGGAAGAGAGGAGAGTTGAACGTTTCGAATAACTGCTGTGTGTTAGATGCATTACTTACCTTGGTGGTATAGAAAGATATTAAAAGTGGAGCAAACACAAGCAGTTTCTGCCAATCTCATAATTAATCTCTATTTAGTTTGATCACAAATATTTAAGACAGATAAAGCATCCGGTTATTTCTGAAAACAGTCGATCTCCTGGAGGAGTGCAGTGCAGTGGGAGCATACACTGGTTGACGCGTGGGTGTGCCCTTTCTCTCGTTCTCGCTGGTTGAAATGTGGGCGTGGTTGTCCAGGAGAATTGTCCAAAAAGGGACCAAGAATCCTTTTATCAGTGTAAAGAAGTATGCATGAAATAGCTTGTTTGTTACCCCACCTTTAAGCTGTGTTAACCCTCAAGTGCTGTTAATTACAACTGCACAAATTTGCTGTTAGTGGATAAATTTGGGCACTTTGTGATTCCATTGATATTCGACATTAATGTCAGAACACTATTTTTTTGTTTGTTTGTTTAATGATAAAACTTTTAAGATATGCCTTTATTTAGTGATTTGACATCATTAACTCCATTCATTTGAATGTACAATAACCATTTTGACTGAAAAAAATCTAAGTTCTAGATTTGATCTCAAATAAAAATTGTGGAATTACAAAAAAACATAAAGGTTGGTAAAACTGTGCAAAGATGCCAAAATATGCTTACAAACAAATTTGACCATCCCATTAGATAGAAAGAAAGTGGGAATAATAATTTGAAGAGTTTGGTTCCAAAATGAGATAACTCATGTTTTTTATTGTGCATTCCAATAATATCAATCAAACTGCAGTTAATAATAAATAATAAAAACATGTTAACATAAAAAAAACAGTTATCTCTAGTTGTAACCAAATTCTTCATTTATTTGTAAATGACAATAAAACAAATAATAAAACAACAAACATCAAGTTTCTAAAAGATCAAGTGTCTCTGCATGCTATAGTAAACCTCTTTGCCAATGTTCAGCTACAAAATGAATTGTATCGTTTACTGTCACAGAGGTAGTAGTAGTAATATTTTGTCTGAAAGCATCAACAAATCTTGCAGCGGGACTTAGTGGGACTCACATTAAAGTGTGTGAGCGTGCGTGCATGTGTGTGTGCGATATTTTGAAGTGCTGGTAACCATTTAGCTTTCTTTCTCACAGGGCACAGCCTCTATCCGGCTAACCATGTGCTTATTTACAGATGAACTGTGTTCATATTTATTTATTGCATAACATTGACAGGTTTTGGAAACTTTCTTTTATTTTTACTCTATTATTCATGTGTTGGCTGCCACACAATGAATTGAATGTGCCATTTCTCCCTACCGCTCACAGCATCGTGACTGAGAGAGAAAAACCCTGTGCTGGGAAACTGATACATAATTTTTTACGATGCATAGATTGTGAAGTTTCGAAATTAATTTGGAATTGTTGTTTGGATTAATTTCAAATGCACTGAAAATCTTCAGTGTTGCATTTGTCCTTTCTTTAACAATAGCACATTAAATTTGGAATTGTACATTTGAGTACTTATATCTTTGTTCATTTGATGCTACAAAATAAATTGACGTTTGCATTCTCATTATCACTGAAGGAAACAGCCAAGCATTGCTGTCAAATGAGATTGTGAATGTTTCAGTGTTTCTAGAGGAGCAGATCATCTAACACAACCTGGACGACTACCCTAATGGGTCTTCTTTACTGTGTTGACTTATATACAATCCCAAGAGACTTAAGTACACAATCGCGGAGATACAAAAAGTTTTCAAGGGTATTGGCAGTGTCAGTTGTTCTGAAAATGTTTATGGATTGCGCAATAGGTTGCTTCAAGACAAAGTGTAATGGCAAAATACTGCTTTTCTTGGTAGAGTTGAAATTAGCCAATTTGTACTAATGTTTTTTTTCTGTCTACATTGTTAGCTACATTGTTCGAACACTAAACTAAAATATGTCTCATATGTTACAGAAGTTTTTTATGTATTTGTTCTTAAAATGTTAAGGGCAGTAAGCTTTGTCCATAAGCCATTTTTATGTAGTACTGTTCTACCTGTTGAATGAAATTAACATTCCAAGTAAGGTGAACTATTCTTGGATAAAGTGACCTGGCTGATTTAAAAAGATAAGTTAATTCAACAAACTACTTACATTAACTAGTGTTTACAACTAATAACTAGAAGTGTATGCAAACAGATACTTAGTTTGAACAACTTAATATCACTAAACATTGTTGGTCTTACTTATCTTGGGTTCTTTTAACTCCGAATCAAAATTCCACAAACAAAATATGAAGTTAAAAAGACTTGATTCTAAGTTCAAAGGTTTTTTGTTTGCATTAACTCAATATTTTAAGAATAAAATTATTTTAAGTTGAATTAACTTTTTTGTTTTTACAGTTAACTGTTATTACAAGTAATAACATAATGACAGTGTAATAAATCTTGCCATATCAGGTGCTGGTTACTCTTTATCAGTGCAAACCAAGCTATTCTGTTCTATAAATTGGTCAGTACACAAAGGTCCACTGAACTTCGGAGATGAAAAGAGACTAATGGTGACATGGCCTATCTTCAGACAGTTCTCATTCTGTGTTTTTGTGCTACAAGCCTGTGTTTGGTGAGTTTTGAATGAAGTAATTTCGTTCTCCATTATTTTCCATCTACTGCAAAGAAGATTTGTGTCATTTCATGGAATCAATGCTGAATGTGGTTTATTTGGTATTTCTGATTTATTTAATAGTATTGAGCAATGTTCATGCTTAAATATTTGCCAACAAGATAATAAGAATAAAGTTTTGCTTCATATTGGTTCATATTGACAGTTTAATTTAGAAGTTGCTTTTTATTCTTTTTTTGCGTAATAATAATATCGTCTACTTTAACACTAATTATTTGCCTTTTTTACAGCCAACATCCTCTCTCTCAGGTGGAAATTTACATTTAGTTATATTTACTTCTTAATACATTGTTCTACACCATTTGCACAATGCACCGAAGTGGAGGGTTTTATTCAGTATATTTTCTGAATTTTTTCTAAATTACAGGCAACACAGAAATTGATGTTGATAATGGGAAAGACAACGACATCTTTGACATAAATAAAGGTTTGTGCAAACATCAATGTGTTAAATCTGCAGTATTATTGTTTTAAACTACTGATGTTACACTTCTGGTACTGGTGTCATGTTCAACAGAGACAGGCCTTCATTTGGTGGAGGGAGATATAGTGATTGATGAGGTCAGTGCTTTATTTCATTCTGCTTTACATGTTATAATAAAGAACACTTCTATCATCACACAAATATAAAAAATATATTTCAGGGCAATATGTGAATCCTAAATAATGTTTGTTTTGTTGGTTATTCATGTTGGGTTTGTGGTTTTCAGACACAAAGCAAAAATGCTATTTTTTATATCGCTGGCCTACCACCGTGCCGTACTTCTTGGATAAGTCCCTAGGTGAATCTCAACAACAACAGAATAAATCAGGATAAATTTACATTCACATGTTCCTGACTAGCCTCTCCTTATATTTTGCTCACTCCTTGTCTTTCTGTAAATTTAAACAGAGATTAATGCCAAAGGTGTGATCCTGAAAGCATTTGAACAATACAGACTCAAGACGTGTATTGACTTCAAGGAGTGGAGCGGAGAACCAAACTACATTTCTGTATATAAAGGCAGTGGGTGAGAAAACCAACCCAACAGACACATGATATTTTCAATTTTATGTAACCATCATGTTGTAACTAACCCAATATGCTTTAAGACTATTCAACACACATTTTTGTGGAAAAACTGATACTGAACACTTTCTACAGTAATACCAACAATTTCACTTTTGCAACTGTTAAACAATTTTTTGTGAGTTTAAGATCTTTTTTGTCTTATTTGAGATTTTTTTACATATTTTTCAAATACAGTAAAAAAAGTTGATGTAAAGAAATAGACTGCACTTTTACAAGTCAAGTGTAAATTAACATGAAAACATTCACTTTTACTTCATTTACAAAACATTTTCTGGGACCCCAGCTGCCAAATATTACCATTTTGTAAGGATTTCTTTTCCGTGTACTTTTGCATTTTCTGTCACTTATTGTTTTGCTCATTTTTCTTAAGTCTTCTATATTTAAAGGGAAGGTTAACCACAATGATTTCATCATTTACTCATTTACATATCTGTCGTCAACAACTGAGGTACTTATTGACCTGCACTTGTTTTGTGTCCATACAATAGATGGCAATGTGTACCGCCCATTCTTCAAAATATCTTCTTTTGTGTCACGCTAAAGAAAAAAGTCATAAAGGCTTGAAATGACAAAAGGTAAACTGATCCATGTTGCACTGTGCTGAATATCAGTGTTTTTCAGAAATGTGACATCCAGATTGTAATTCTGTTCCATCAGATGTCATTCTTCGATTGGGAACCGACAAGTTGGAAAGCAGGAATTGTCAATTGGTGCAAACTGTAATTATGGTAACTGTGGAGCATGAGTTTCTTCATGGTTTGGGTTTCTGGCATGAGCAATCCAGATACGACACAGATGATTATGTTGTCATAATGTGGGATCAGATTGAAGAAGGTAATAATTCTGTCTTTTAACTTCAGAATGTTAATTAAACCAATCTATAGCTTAATCTTTTTCTATAATAATGTTTCACAATATAACTTTCAATATTGTCTGTCTGTTACATAGGTCACGCACACAACTTTAAGATGCACAGTGACATGGTGTCAACCTCACTTGGTGTGGCGTACGACTACAATTCTGTTTTGCACTACAGTAAGACATCCTTCAACAAAGACAAAGAGCCAACAATCGTCACAAAGATACCAGAATTCATGGATGGAGTTTAGTGACAGTGACCTGCTCAAGCTCAACAGGCTATATAACTGCAATACGTTTATGATTCTAACTCGTATTGTACTTTGTTTGGAGTTTGAGTTCTGCAGATGATTAGCTGATTTTTAAGATAAAACAGTTGAATAATTATCTATAATTAGGGTCAACATCTCCACCCCCCTTAAAACTCTTTTCCTCCAATAATTATTTCAGGTGCTGGCTTAACATTCCTGGACTCATGCCAGTTTGAACAGCCGAACATCTCCAGGGTGAGGGTGGGAATTCCAAGTGGACTCGAGTACAATCGGCAGAGGGCGGTCCAAAAACAGACTTTACCGTTCTGGGGCAATGTCAAGGTATGGATAAAAATCTCCTCTTCCTGGCCTTTATTAATGAGAGTCAGAAGCTCAGTCACGGCCACAGACAGAGCAGTCTTAAACACTTTCATTCTGTAAAGTCATAAAAAACTATTATTTCAGAACTGTTTGAGGACAATATTGGCCGAGGTTACAGTATATGACAGGGAAAGTGAAGGGGATACTGATATACCTGTCTGAGCTGATGTCACCTTCATTCCTCTGAGATGCTGGCTTGCTCTTCTGACTAGATTGATCTGCCAAGGAAGAAATGGTAAAGCTGGTCATATATTATCAAATTATGATACACCACTACATTTGCTACGAATATGGTTACCTCAGAGACTCCAATTCGCCAGCAGAGGGCGTTGTCCCCAGAGTTCTAACTAGACTCTTTTTTCCAGTAACTATAGCACCACTGATTACACCTGCACCTATTGCTAATAATCCAGACTTTGCTTTATATTCCCTGTGGTTGAGTCACATTTGTGCGCAGTCTTGTTTTGCCCCGGTTGACATTTATGAGCGCTTTTGGATTACTTTGTTTGGATCGTGACTTGGACTTAGAACTTTGGCTACCTCCCTAACCCCCACCTGTTCATATACTCCTGAACGTTATCTGCCTGCCCTGACCTTTATATTGTTTAACCCTTTGCTTCCATTAAAACTGCTTATGGATCCTCAAGCTTCTGTGTCCGAGTCCTCGTTACAACATTTCACAGACCTTAGATTTCTTTGACTTTCTGTTTTTCTGTTTTGGCTTTGGAACACATACATCTTTTGCTCTTTCTCCAGAATCTACAATATCAAATTACCCTTAATTCAGATACATAACAGAGCCAGACGTGTATTGTAGTATCGGCTATGCAGGATCGGTTCTGGAAGATTTCACAGGTTACCATTTTAAAAAAAGCAAACTGCACCTCCCTAGGCAGGAATGGGCAGAATTTATGATATATGTATTTTTAACAGTAGCGAACCCTCATGGTCCCCAGGACCATTGGTTATCAAGTAATTTGGTCATCAAATTGTTAGTTATTTATGATTTAATAGGCTGCCGTGCTTCAATTCATTCTGGCTGCCGATGTGAGCTTAATTCGAGACGGGTGATTTTGATTTGTCAGTCTTACATTTGACATATTGTGCATAACAGTTACATCTTATCAGGTAAATGGTAAATTTACTGCATTATTTTCCAAACGTTTAGTTCACTGTAACGCTACCAGTTTAATATTAAGATTTATTTTAATCATAGTTAAATCGCTGGTGAATAACTGTTTACTCTCCGCTAGTGTAGGTTTTTCTTTGCTGGGAGCACTGTCGCTTTTTAAACTGGTGTTCTGTACTATTGTTTGTGTTGGTTTTATGATCAGAATGGGAGGCAGTGTCGGTCATGGGTGTGTGCAACTCGGTCCATTATTCTGTTGAAGAGCACATACACGCGGCACACCGATCATAATGCACATTTGTAAAAATTATTTGTATTGCGTGTTATTTATAGCTGGCATACTGTAGCTTCTAAACGTGATTTGTAATCCATGTTCTAGCTTCGCTAGAAGTCGCAGGCCATGTTCACAATGAACAGAGAGTTTGCTTTTTCAGTACGTGTACATCCAGGTGCTGTTGATTTCATCGGTTAGGTGGTGAAAAGAATACCAACACACCCGTATACAAGAAAATATCTTTATTTGGAGGCGTGCGCTTTCGTGATTAAAGCGCTACAGCCTTTTAAAACATCACTGGGATTCAAACTCATTTAAATACAGCAGATTACCAAAAATGTCAATTTGTGTTTTCTTCACTTTCTAGGGGAATGTTTAAGATTCACACAAACATGAAGTCCACCTTTTCCCCCACGTTTAGATGATCAATAATAAACATGGCAAATGTGGAATCAGGATCAAATCGCTATCAAATCCATCCCTGGAAATCATTCATGAATACTTTTGTTCACAGAGTTGGGTTAATGTAAACAGGATTAGAAAACGTTTACAATTGTTTTACTTTTGTGAGGTCACGTCTAAAAAGTGGATTTGTGAATAATTGCATTTTATATCCACTGATCGGGTCTATCAAATCAGTTTAAGGCAAATATTTTCCTGTGTGTAATACCACGAAACTAAGATTTTCATCCGTCCCACGTTATCCTGCATTAATGCGATGGTTGCACGGTTACAACGGTGGTCAAATAATCAATGCTGATTCATCAGAAAAAATGGTAACGTATCAACAAACATCATCGCTGTCTTCTTGGTTTTTATCCAGTACACGAGAACGATGGAACTCCCACACCCGTGAGCTGCGGTGAGAATAAAGGATGTTATGTGTCAGTCATGATGTCAACCCGTGATGTCACCTTACAGTATGTGTTATGTCACCTTAAATAGGCAGCCAGCCGAAGGCTGTATGGCCAGTGAATCTCCATCCATGTCTTTAAACGGCCTGTTGGTGACGTACAGATCAGCGTGATCTTTTCCACCAGCACAACACGAGTTGGTCTTCTCCTATCAGTTTAACCGTCTGCAGTCGGGTGCCTGAAAGAAGTCCGTTAACTTTACGTATTGGCCAAAAGTCATTTCGATAAAGACGGCCGCTATAAAGCCGTTACTCCAATAAATGGTCTTAAAATGCAATTTTAGTGGGGTTCATTTTCCTCCGGCAACACAAATGGCAAAGGGATTGAGAAACTCACACACCTGTTTGTGGGTCAATGCGCAAATCTCTTCCTCCATGGTAGCAGGCGACCCACTGACACCCTCTGGGTCCATACACATACCGTCTGGTATGTCTTCATCGGGCTCTGTCCAGGAAACCCCTCTGTGGTCAACTTAATTAAACGCACACACACACACGCACACACACACACACAAACACACCCTGAAAAATAAATACAGTACGGACATCCAGTCTGGCTGTGGATGTGGTGAAAGAAGCGGTGATCCAGTGACCCGTCCAAAGTGTTGGAGATGTCCACCTGGTCTGAGTGATGAAGAACGGTCAGGATAAAGTGTGTACAGAGACCCCTGTTTCCTCTCCATCACGGCCGGCGGGAGTTCCATTCCCATGGTAAACGGACAGGCTGGGGGTAACGTGGGTATAATAAAATGAACTGCAATACATTACACTTTTACATCACTATACACTTAGCATACAGCAAAACCTAATGCACTGTTCTAGTGTAGAGTCTCCCACATAAATGGTACTTTTTTCGAGTATATACCTGCAAAGTACCTCCCTGCTTATCTACTTGCCATCACTGAAGCGAGCGTTGGGTTGGGTTTTTTGTCCAGCTGGGCAGCTGTTGTAATGGAGTGCATGACCTGTTGAACAACCGCAAAGCGCATTCCCCCCGAGATGACGTAACCGCCTGCTTTTCGCAACAAAGAGCCTACAGGTTTCTCTGGGACAGTAAAAACACACAACGCCCTTCTCACAGGCGCTTGGATCTCATAAAATACTGACAAACTTTCTGATGCCTCACCTGTAGTGATACTCTCCTCACGACCAGACGGGACTCTCGCCGAATTCATTCTTTCCTGGGGGGTGTTCTCAGGGATGCGGGAATGTCTTGAAAAAACGAGTGTGCATTAGAAGTGTGTTTATCAAACAGTTACACAACAGATTTATATTAGGTTAACTGTCCCTTTCCATTTTGAGCACATACCAGACATGGACTTTTAAAGGTTGTAAACGCTCGGGAGATCTTGTCAAAAAGAGAAAGTTAAAGGAATAAAGACACTGACAAATAAAGTGTTTGTGTATGGTGTATTGTGTTTTATTTTCATTGATCTACCACCACGTATAAACAGACGTTGAAAGCCACACAGTTTACCGTGAATGATTTATTTCATCATTTTTCTTAGACAAGTGAATTGACTCGGTCACCATTCACAATAAGCACACATTTGTGCCTAATCTTATCCTTAATAATACAAGCCCAAAAACGGCTCCGTTATTGTATCGTCGGCACATTGCTGACGTTATTGCGAACAGAATCACACGTGTGATGACGGGTCTTACTTACAACCCCTCCTAGCCTCGAAACCGCCATCGGTCCGGCGAGGGAGAGACGAGCTCGCAGCCTCTGCGTGCACACACAGCTCTCCCTCTAACAGCTGGCCTCCGTTACACGAGAAATGACAGATTTTTCATCTACAGCGGTGTTTTGTGGTCAAAAGTGACCGCGGTTCGAACTGTGATGTTGTTTAGCCATTTCAACGTCGTGCATGGCGCTCTGTCTTCTTCTTCTTCGCAGATAGGTTGTAGCTAGAAGGGATGCAGCTACGGCCGGAAGTGGTGCAATATCTCGCCATAGAATTCCAATAAATTACATTAGCTAACCCCTACGCCTACCCAAACCCTAAACCTAACTTTACAATAATACAAAATATAAATCAACTGTTTTTAGAGTGACGCAAATTATACGGTTTTGAAGTGCGCGTGCCCAGTGGAGGTGGCTGTATCCCGTCTATTATGTAGAGAAACAAATATGTACAGCACTGAAATATGTAACGTGTTGATAGCGTTAGTCTATGAACATTTGACACTACGACCTGTACAAATAAAAACAAATGATTGCTTCCATTGTGTTACGTCTGATCTTTGACCTTACGTCCGTCCAGTACGTTAGGTGACGTGACGTGACGTGAAGTGACGTGCTTCGGCTCGTTGCCGTTGTATCAGAGTTGGCTTTAAAGCCTTACGTGTGAATCCATTTGTGTGTGAGGGCTTCCAACGACATCAACTGGTCATAAGACAAACACAACACGGTGTATTTACAACGATCAATCTATACTTTGTTAAAGCACTGCTTGGTCTGCAGTTGGAGCGTTGCCATTGGCTGTTGGTTTGAATAATTAATGAGGGAGGTCTGTCACAGTCGTTCTTTAACGATTTTCGTCTATAAATATCATTGTGTTTCGAGTAGCGTTTTGAACAATAGTGTGTATGATAAGGGCTCTGTCGGGATCGTGTTCACAACGATAGACGTTCATTGAAGTTCGCCCCCTACCGTCGTCGAAAGTAGCAGTGCCGATGGGAGGTATAAATAGCAGGCGCACGAGCTGTTGGATCGGCTGGGCCAGAGAGCGTCGCCTCGGCCAAGCCAACATGCTACTAGAGTCGCTAGCTGAGTGGCGCGCTATTGCACCTCTGACCCAGCCCCTGGTGCCGTCGGTACGCCGATGGGCATCAGGTTTTGCTTCTTGCAAGTGTATAAAAGTCACAGGTTATTGTTTAACCTATACTTTATTTAACCTGTTCAACGGCAAGAAGTGAAGCCGTCCCACCGGAAGTAAGTCGAGTCCCCTGCTGTAGTCATTTATATAAGAAAACTCAGCAATATA
The DNA here is from genome assembly GCF_015846415.1 of Triplophysa dalaica. Lineage (NCBI taxonomy): Eukaryota > Metazoa > Chordata > Actinopteri > Cypriniformes > Nemacheilidae > Triplophysa > Triplophysa dalaica. The sequence goes on along the minus strand of NC_079554.1, from coordinate 8,394,777 downwards.
AAGGAACTCGGCAATAATCTTAGAAAAAACGCCACGCAGTGTGTAAACCTCTCTCTCTGACCCACCAACCGAGACGCTCTTGAGGCTGCGGTCTTTCGCCTCCTCGTTAGAGTTTCCGCCCGTCTCCCGTCCGGACCGACGTCGGTTCGAGGCCCGCGCAGAACAGGTTACGTACACAGCTTGTGTTTTGGAACAAAACGTAGGAACATATGAAGAGATTGGTATTAAAATGAGTTATCACATCAAGTTTTTTTTTTCTATGTTCCGATTAATATCAATCAAACTGTAGTTGGTTTGTTTTGATTTAAGCCATATGACTTCAAGAAATAAGAGAATCTGGTTTACCGAATGAGCATTGAGGAGGAGAGCCCTACTCATAAAATGTCCTTCTCGTGCATTTCTTTCTTCTCTATTTCCTCAGAATATTTGTCATTCTTATTGCTCCTTTATTGCCTTTCTTCCCGTGCCTTGCTTAATTTCCGTTTATTTACATCAATCAGTGCCTTAATGCAGTATACAAACAAAGAGTTTGGTTCCAAAATGAGATAACTCGGTTCTTTAAAACATTTCTAAAATCGTGTTTGTCATGATGTTTTGGGTGTTTTTTATTGAACTACATTTAAAGTTTCTAAATATATGACATTATGTTCTTATATAAAGCATACATTTAAGATAGTTATAGAGGTTCATGTACCTCTCTGATTTGAACAAAGGCAATAGGCCTCATAGGACGGGCACCAAGCAGATATGGACCTGACATCTGCTTAGCATCAAACACACACACATGCTTTTGAAGACACTAGTTGGTACCAGTCACAGACGAACACAGTATACGCTATTGTATTGATTTAAGCACATGTTTACCCTTTAAATACACTCAACACTATGCCAGATGTAGTAAATGACAACATGCTTTTCTTTTTAAGATGGATGTATGTGCATTTCTTTTTTAAGCTTTTAAAAGGTTTTGCCACAGTTAAATACTGATATATGGAGCTTGACATGTAACTGTGGAAGGTCAGAAAAGGATGGACTTACAAAAGTAGGTGATGCCATGTAAAACGTGATTTAAACCTGGTCTAAACGGTAAGAACAACGTGAGAACAATGTATAAAAGATAGATTCAGATATGCACTGGTCAGACATCTTCAGATGATCTCAGTATATCTCACTTTGACTTGTTCGAACAAATTCAAGATTTAAACCCTTGAAACTTTGCTTCTTGGTCTTCGTGATTTCGCTCCAACATTTGATGATCGATTTCGCCACACCAACTGCGCCTCCCTTCACTAGCTGGCCTCCGTTACATACGGTATATATTAGTTCAAGAGAGTTACTGCAAGATTTAAGTGAAAAACTGTGTATGAAAAATAAGCTTTCTTCAAGGCACTCCCTAAGAAATTCAGTTTAGCACATTAACGCATGTGAATCGGAATGCACAATAAAAAATGAATGTGACGTGTTGGAACCAGTCTCTTCGTATGTATATTCTGTTAAAAAAACATAGGCTATATTCACATGTTAGTTAATGGAAGCTACTTCAAGATTTAAGTGACAAAGCCAGAATGCAAAATAAACCTGTTTTTTAAGGCACTCCCCAAGCAAATGTGGTCTGAGATCAGCCAGTGTGCTTGAACCGAAAGATAAGCTTCATTCACCAGGTAAACAAGTATGAAACAGCGCCATCTAGTGGTGAAGGGCGGTAAAGGGAAAATGAAATGAAGCGAAATTGTATCAGATTATTGGTCAGTTTACGTGGAAGTAAAAGGCAGTGTAAAAAGAGATTTAAACGATTTACTGCGTCGTTTAATAACACCTTGTTAAAAGTGCTGCGCAAACAAATGTCATTGAATGTTGTTAGGCGTCACACAAAGAGACTGTAAAAATGTCACCATAATTATTAGAATGATTGACGCGTTGACGACCTCCAGCGGTAGAGGTCACCTGGTTGTAAAAGTCACCCGTTTGTTCCAATAAAAAGTCAAAATGAAGTTATCTTGAGGCAATTGAAGAAAGTGAGGATTCAGTAAACCTTTTCGGATGACCCCCAACATGTGTTGCATCTGTGAAAGAGTAAAACGGTCATACTGTAGCTTCTAAACGTGATTTGTAATCCATGTTCTAGCTTCGCTAGAAGTCGCAGGCCATGTTCACAATGAACAGAGAGTTTGCTTTTTCAGTACGTGTACATCCAGGTGCTATTGATTTCATCGATTAGGTGGTGAAAAGAATACCAACACACCCGTATACAAGAAAATATCTTTATTTGGAGGCGTGCGCTTTCGTTATTAAAGCGCTACGGCCTATGATTACGTCCCTGGGATTCAAACTCATTAAATACAGCAGATAACCAAAAATGTCAATCCAGCGTTTTCTTCACTTTCTAGGGGAATGTTGAAGATTCACACAAACATGAAGTCCACCTTTTCCCCCAAATCCGGTGTCACAGAGCATCTTTAAAATCATAGATAGGTTTTCAAATCAACACGCATCCCCGTTATAATGCGCATTCCTTGTACTATCGTGCACGGTTCGCGTTCTTTCAAACGTTCGTTTGTTTAAAATAGGACTACCTATTTTATTTAGATTTCACGAAGCCATCCGTCACATCATTTATGAACCTTTTATGTCTCAACCCTGGGACGTGACTTCCACTTTTTCTTTTCCAAAACTGCTAATGGGAAGTCTCAGCCTGCATTAAGAAGATCTTTTTAATTTAAAAATAGGTCTCATTTTGATTTTAACAAGACATCAACAATGGAAAACAGCATCTGTAGTAAGCCATCGTTGTCATTGCATTATTAAACCATATAACAGTGACTGATGGGCTCACTTCGACACCTCTGTTTGCCAGCAGCACGTTGAGATCATCAATAATAAACATGGCAAATGTGGAATCAGGATCGCTTTAAAATCCATCCCTGGAAATCATTCATGAATACTTTTGTTCACAGAGTTGGGTTAATGTATGCAGGATTAGAAAACGTTTACAATTGTTTTACTTTAGTGAGGTCACGTCTAAAAAGTGGATTTGTGAATAGTTGCATTTTATATGCACTGATCAGGTCTATCAAATCCATTTAAGGCAAATATTTTCCTGTGTGTAACACCACGAAACAAAGATTTTCATCCGTCCTACGTTATCCTGCATTAATGCGACGGTGGTAATTCCAACGTTGGTTAAATAATCAATGCCGTGTAGCGATTTTAGCTGCATGTTAAAATAAGGATGAGTTTAACTCACCAAAATAAGATTCTCCACCAGATCTATCAAGATCAAATACATGAAATGAGTTATTTAAAACGTCAATTTCAGTCAAGGAATTAGTTTAGCTCAAAGGAAAATACGTATAATAATCGTCATTACACATACATATTTTACAATTCTAATTAGCAGTATAGTGATATAAATCCTATATGTATTCGTCCAGCAAAAGGCATTGATGATTTATACACTAACGTTATCTCATGACCATAAGTAACGTGACTTTACCAAACAGAATTAAGAGCAATGGTAGCATAGATCGAAACACAGTTTAAGTGACCAGTTTGTGAGCGTGAACACAGAGAACACATCACAGATGCCTTTATGGTTTTTATTAAACTCTACTCTACATGGTAAACATAATGACAACAAACAAATACATGAAACACAACCGCGCTGGGAAGCTCAGAGAGAGAGGGAGAGTGAGAATGAGAGAGTGAGAGGGCATGGCCGCGAGGCAGGTAAAACATGTCTGAAAACAAATAAATTCATCTTTAACAAAGAGGCACGCTCTTAACGCAGCTACTCTATATTAAGAGACGGATACTTGCAATCTCGGTGTTGGACCAATATCCGTATGCGCGTGGATGGAAATCTTGAATGGATTCAGAATGCAGTCCTGTTGAAACGATGAGTTTAGGTTCTGAGTCCGAAGTTCCATGGCCCCCAGGGGGGAGGCCCAAGCTGGGGTGTCCGTTAGATTGACAACACGAGGAAACAATACGGACAACAACTAATAAGCAGTGAAGCAAGTTTTACTCTGTTCATCATGTGCATAGTGTATGGACTTTTGATCATCACTTGTATGTTTTGCGATCGCGGGCTCGTGTGAGCAGTGGAGCGGGCATAACTCCTGGTGCTGTATATGGGGGGGCTCTGTCATCTCGCGAAAACAATGTATAAAACAACTTTGCATGCCATAGTTTACACAGGACTGGCGGGAAATGTGCATTAATACTTTTTCTTTCTTCATGTTATGTGGTTTACTTTGATAGGTGAACTGTCTTTCCCGTGTCCCAGCGCGACATCCGACGGGTTTTCCCAAATCGCATCACATGTCTAGTCAGTCGAAGACAACGACAGCCAGATCGCTTCGCGAGCATATCCCGCTGAAGGGAAACGGGTGTTTACAAATTGCCCTCATTGTTATCTACCAGAATGACGGGCGGCCTTCAGATTTTTCCGTCACTGGTAAAAAAGCGGGTCAATGACAAAGAACCTTACGGATTACGCGACCTCTGGTTCACACACGTAAAGGAATATTGGTCGCATTCTAGAGCCCTGAGGGTGCATGCAATTTAGGAGACGCTTTAGTGCTGCGATTAAAGGAATATGTCCGCTACAGATGCATCAAAGGAGCGGCATCTGTTTGTGTCATCACAACATTTCGGCCGTATTGTTTCGGTGATAAAAGTCTTTCGGCCGAAAACCGAAAATGCACTTTTGGGCCATTTTCGGCGGCCGAATATTCGGTGCATCCCTAGGTGATAGTGTTTTAAATGCATACCTGCCCTGCACCCAGATGGTCTGCAGGCCAATGGCATGAAAGTGATAAAGGGGCCAAAGAAAGTTCCTTTGTTTCTCATGGCGCTTCATTTGCATGGCACTGACAGTATGGTCAGTTTTCATTAAATACTTAAACTTAGTTATGGACATAGTATGAGGGATGCTATGGTTTTATAACATAGCTCATCATATAGGGAATTCGGAGAGTTGTAGTTACATATGAAACATGCAAGGCATTGAACTGTGAATCATTCCAATGTATGAATACATCAAATGAACCCTAAATCAAAACTTGTATATTCAACAGTTACAGAGTACTTAAAATGGCATGTGGCCAACACACAACCTAGACATTTAGATACATTTACAGAAAAGGATAGTTTAATAAATCAAATAAAGTTCCTATTTGTCAGAGAAGTTCTCTGCTTAGCCTCAGATGTTAAGTAAGAGATGAGACAGAGACTTATCACCAATGCTTTGAAGCTAAGGAGTCTTAAATATCCTACAGAGGAACCAAATGGTCATCACACTCACTGTGAGAGTTCAAAAGACCAAAACCAGACCCATGGAGCCATGCTTGCTATGGTCTTTTGATGATGGTATCTAGAAACCAGGACAAAAGGGAGTGAGGCTTTTCTCTCAATGATCCAGTCACTACAGCTGTTTCATCAGAAAAAATGGTAACGTATCAACAAGCATCATCGCTGTCTTCTTGGTTTTTATCCAGTACACGAGAACGATGGAACTCCCACACCTGTGACTTGCGGTGAGAATAAAGGATGTTATGTGTCAGTCATGATGTCAACCCGTGATGTCACCTTACAGTATGTGTTATGTCAACTTAAATAGGCAGCCAGCCGAAGGGTGTATGGCCAGTGAATTTCCATCCATGTCTTTAAACGGCCTGTTGGTGACGTACAGATCAGCCTGATCCTTTCCACCAGCACAACACGAGGTGGTCTCCTCCTACCAGTTTCACCGTCTGCAGTCGGGTGCCTGAAAGAAGTCCGTTAACTTTAGGTATTGGCCAAAAGTCATATCGATAAAGACGGCCGCTATAAAGCTGTTACTCCAATAAATGGTCACAAAATTCAATTTTAGTGGGGTTCATTTTCCTCCGGCAACACAAATGGCAAAGGGATTGAGAAACTCACACACCTGTTTGTGGGTCAATGCGCAAATCTCTTCCTCCATGGTAGCAGGCGACCCACTGACACCCTCTGGGTCCATACACATACCGTCTGGTATGTCTTCATCGGGCTCTGCCCAGGAAACCCCTCTGCGGTCAGCTTAGATAAACACGCGCGCACACACACAAACACACACACACGCCCTGAAAAATAAATACAGTACGGACATCCAGTCTGGCTGTGGATGTGGTGAAAGAAGCGGTGATCCAGCGACCCGTCCAAAGTGTTGGAGATGTCCACCTGGTCTGAGTGATGAAGAACGGTCAGGATAAAGTGTGTACAGAGACCCCTGTTTCCTCTCCATCACGGCCGGCGGGAGTTCCATTCCCATGGTAAACGGACAGGCTGGGGGTAACGTGGGTATAATAAAATGAACTGCAATACATTACACTTTTACATCACTATACACTTATGTGAGAATCTGGATTTCGTCCTGTCCTCTACAAATATTGCATCTGTGTTTAATACAAAGTTCATGTATCATATGTATTCATTCGTATTCATTCCTATTAATATTAGCTTCTATTCATATTAGATGTGCCTTTCATTCTTGTTGTTTAACCTCGTTGAAAGTTCTATCATGTCATGCTGTCTTATGTTGATATAAGTATCTGTTGTTCTCCATATCAAGGTTCCTAATGATGCCTATGGACGATTGTTCTGTTATTGTAATATTGAATATGTAATCATATCTGATTGTTCAGGAGGAAAGACTAAACAGAAAGTCTGGTGATTTTCCACTGTTTTGGTGGTTTTATATGACACCTCCTTTTCAAACATATAAATATTAGTCCGAAAACAATAAACATTGGACTCTGATTGAACAAGCACTTGTGTCTGTGTCAAACTTTGTCTCCAGGCCTGAAACTCTGTGTGTTCCGTCGACTAGACTCTTCAACCGTAGAATATTGTTTAGATAGGGGACGTAAGAAGTTTACATTCTTTCAGCTGGGGGCTCGTCTGAGGGGAGACTCTTCTCTCATTGAACGAAAGAGAACAAAAGACCTCTGGGGCGCACTGACGATCGGTCACAGACCTACATTAAAAGGGGTAAGTGTTTTTCCATACAGTTCTTTATGACTTACAGAAATCTAACGCTTACCCTGTAGGATTCTTGTGTGTTTAAATTCATGTTAGTGGGAGTTGATTCTCCCATTGTTGACCAGTGAGGCTGGCGACAGTAATTAGTCAAATAATTATTAACGAATATGAATAGGTTTCAATTCATGTTAGTGGGATTCGACTTCCCATTGTTGTGACAGCGAGGCTGGCGACAGTAATTAATAAAATAATTATTAACGCACAAATATGAATGGTATATGCAGTCTTGATCACACTGTAATTTGGGATCGAAGTGTTAGCTTTGAGGTAAAGGCTTTGTTACTCACAAAAAAATAAATAAAAAGAAATAAAATCTGTTTAATGGTTATTCTAAAAGATAACATTCTTACAGTTAAAATTGAAAATATTATTGATATCGCTGTTACTGCATGTATTGAAATATTGGTGTCAGAAAAGGACGGTGAATGTAATATCCACCTCTGAACACAATATAATACATGCAGCACTGTTGAAACTGTTGGTCGATTGAACACGAGGGTTTTGCTTTGTTTTGTCTGTACTGTACTGTCTTATCACCGCCGGGTTTGAAAGTGTAAGATGGAAAATTCTGTTTCGAGGCCACTGCCGGGTGAAACGCCAGTCGCCTGTATGTACAGAAATAATCAGGGATTTTATACAGATCCAGTATGTTAGCAATCTTGCAGGATGGTTGGAGGGAATAAAACCGAAAATGTTATATTCCCTATCCGAGGGAAGGGTCCTTTTCTGATGAGTGTATGTTATTGGCAAAGGGCATGAGACCCAATATGGGATTATCAATACATGTTTAAAGCTTATGCAGTATGGAAAGACATGAAATTGTTGCGTATGCAAATCAAAACTGCCCCTTGCCAAACACAGACTTCTCCCTCTGCACCATCACTGTCGATAAAACCAATAGAGATGAAACCGGAAAAATTAATTGATAAACCTAATGTAACTACAAACCCTCAAAATTCAATGGTTTGGGTAAGAGCTGGAAACACGCTAAATGATAGACCGTTGAGAAAAGTTTGCTCTCCCCACAATATCAATTGAAAATGATAAAATCACAAACAGCGATACGGGGGCAAACCCACATGCGTTGTTTGGGAAACTTTTACAGATGTTGAAATATTTTTGTGTTTAGTCTTTCTTGATAAATTTTTAGAGAGTCAACAGGTCTTATCTTTTGAAACAGGCAGCAAGAGACTCAGCTGCTCAATTTTTTGTACTTTTTAAGAAAACATGGGTTGAAGATTCTAAATTGCCTATGAATAATGATATAAAGCCTCTATTTGTCAATACTCTGTTAAATAACATGAATCATAAACAAGCGCAATTGATCAGAATAACTTGCATGATATGACTTTAGAGAATGCCATGTTTACAGGCTATCTAGGAAAAAGGAACATTGAACTAACAGCTGTAAACCCTAGCCAAAGGAAGAAGTCTGAGGTCATTTGCTTTCATTGCGAAGGAGGGGCCATTACAAACGAGAGTGCAGAGAGTTGCACAAGTTTCGCACACACACACCACAGAGCAGACATGAGAACACGGGTGCTTCATATCCTACTGAGTGGCATTCAAATCAAGCATAGGGATACTCACAGAGAGATGTCGGTTCTAATTTATGTGAGATAACCCTAACATTTTCGAGTAATGTGGAGGCCAATGGTCTTAAACCATTTTTCCACAAATCCACAATTATAGAACAAACCTGTCTACATTAAACAATACCCTTTGTCTAAAGATAAGGAACAAGGCATTCAACATGTGATTGAAAACTTTGTCAAGCAGGGTGTCCTCGAACAAACACACCAATTTATCCTGTTTTGAAAGCGGATGGGAAAACTTGGAGATTAACTCAAGATTTAAGGGCAGTTAATCAGTTAGTTATACCACTCGCACCAATTGTGCCTGATGTTTTGACTGTTATGAATTTAGTGCCACATTCGCACAAGTATTTTACAGTAATTGATTTGTGTGCAGCCTTTTTCTCTGTGCCTGTACACCCAGATACTCAGCCTTTGTTAGCATTTACATTTAGAGGGCAGCAATATTCATGGAAACGCCTTGCTCAGGGCTATGTAGACTCACCCGCTGTCTTTTCTGCAGCAGTGCACAGAACTTTGGCCAAAATGACTGATTTGCCTTCAACAGTGTGTGTGCTTCAGTTTGCAGATGACATACTCGTGTCGGGGGAGACGGAGGAGGACTGTGAAAAAGCATCTATAATTGTTTGCAATGTACTTGCCGAAACAGGTTTTAAAGCCTCGAAAGAGAAACTGCAATGGGTTCAATCCAAGGTAACCTATCTGGGACATGTGTTGATGCAGGGTCTCAGAGCAATATCCACAGATAGGGTCCAGCTGATCAGAAAGGTTGAGTCCCCATGAACAGTACAGGAGCTACAAAGCTTTCTGGGACTAATTAACTATTGTAGACAGTGGATACCTGACTGTGCGATTCACGATAGGCACCTGAGGGGTCTGATAGATCACAAAGCTCCGCCAAACACAGCACTGGAGTGGACTGCGGAAGCAGATGAACATTTCAATGCCTTGAAAGCAGCCATCACAACCGCACCAGCATTGGGCCTGCCGGACTACACCAAGCCTTTTCACTTGCATGTTAGGGAGACAGCGGGGGGGGGGGGGGGGAGGGACGGGGCGCCTTAGGGGTCCTATTGCAACTTCATGGCTCAACATATAGGCCAGTTGCATATCTGTCTAAAAAGTTAGATAACATAGTCACAGGTATGTCAGCATGTCTTCGTGCTGTGGTTGCAGCTGCTCTGATTGTACAGATGGCTGAGAAAACTGTGCTGTCACACCCTTTAATATTATATGCATCCCATCAGGTAGGTGTAATTTTACACAACATGCAAACACAACACATGACAGCGCAACGACGCTCAGGTTACGAGGCTACTCTGCTGGCAACAAAAAATCTTAGCATTCAAACTACAGCAAACATTAATCCTGCTTTGCTGGGTATTTTGGGTATGGTAGACATGGCAGATTTTAATGTTGAACATGATTGCATCTTTGAACTGACCACCTCTTACTCTTCTAGGTTCGATCTGTTGGAATCGCCCCTAGAGGGGGGAGAACACATTTATGTTGATGGTTCTTGTTCAAAGCCATCTGACGGGGTCTACCTCTGTGGCTATGCTGTGGTTTCCGAGTCAGGAGAGGTAAAAGAAGCTTTTGCTCTAGATTTCAATTCAGCTGCAGAGTTGATAGCATTAATACGGGCCTGTGAGCTGATGACAGGAAAGAGAGTAACAATTCACACCGATTCTCGGTATGCCTGGAGTGTTCTTCACCATTATGCCAGAATGTGGGAAGCGAGAAGTTTTAAAACTGCTGATGGAAAGCCAATTGCACATGCAAATCTGATAGGACAGGTAACTGAAGCAGTTCAGCTTCCGCTCGAAGTGGCCATAGTAAAGGTCAAGGGTCACGCTTCGGGGGAGGATGAACAGACTATAGGCAACAGAAGGGCTGATGAAGCCGCAAAGGCAGCAGCCCAAGATCAGATTAAATCACCATTTCATCCCAAAAATGAATCAAAGATTGCAATGACGGTGCACATAACGAATGTATCTGGCATTGATATCAAATTGCTGCAAAGTCAAACAACACAGGGAGACTTAGAGCATTGGAGAAAAAATGTTTGCACTCCTGATAAGGAAGGGATTATAAGAGATGGAAAGGGTAGAATAGCACTACCGAAATTAGGGTTAATTATCCTAATAAGACATTACCATGGGTTATCTCACACCAGTTGTTCAAAAGTAGTTCAAGCAATTAATCAATTGTACTGTATAGCCGATGTTCATAGAACAGCAAAGCTTGTTTTGGATGCATGCTTTACAAGTGCTCAGGTAAATCCGCACAAATCAGCTAAGCACGATGCATTGACACATCCGGAAGCTCCTTTTCAACATTTACAAATTGATTTTACGCACATGCGCCAATAGGTAACTTAAAATATCTTTTGGTAATTGTTGATCGATTCTCAAAGTGGCCTGAAGCATTTCCATGCGCAAAGGAAGATGCTAAAACAGTGGTAAAAATCTTAACGAAGGAGATTGTGCCCAGGTGGGGCGTACCGGCCAGATTGGAATCGGATAACTGGACGAGTTTCACGTCAAAGGTAACACAGCTCTTAGCAAAAACATTGTCTATTGATTGGCATTTTAATATTCCATATCATCCGCAAAGTGCAGCAGTCGTGGAGAGATGTAATCGAACACTGAAAACACGACTAACAAAAGCTGTACTCGATACAGGAAGAAAGGGGCTTGATTTATTGCCCGCAGTCTTGGCAGAAATAAGAATGACCCCATCTTCCACGACAAAATTGTAACCGTTCTAAATACTAATGGGTAGACCTTTCCCGACCCCGTGGGTCAAAGGCCGGTCTGGTATTTCTTCTTTAGGTGATCTGAAGGTGATCCAGGAGGACTATGTGACTTCCCTAGTCGAAAAGTTAAATTCTATATGTGCTGATGTTTCTTTGTGCCTTGCTCTTCCCTCAGAGCAGCCTACTCATAACTTTGTTCCAGGACAAAAGGTCTTTGTGAGGAATCTGAAGCCAACAAAGGTTGGAGAACCAAAGTACCACGGACCAGCAACTGTGATTGCCGTAACACGGACAGGAGTTCTGACGGACTACCCGCCACAGTGGATAAACGCTTCCAGACTGAAGTTGTGTTCTTCAGGAGAGCATGCAAGCTCCAATTTAACATAGAATCTCAACAGGGGATTCACCTTACTACACCTCAGGGTGGAGAAAGCACTGACTAAGCTGAGGAAAGAACTACCTTTCGTGAGGTGGGGGCCACCCAAAGCAAGAAGATAGGAGGCCCATTGAGCCAACAGTGCTGACTCTGTAGCTTCCCCTGAGGTGCATTGAGGGCCAAATTCTACTCTTAAAAGGAAAAAGGGAAAAATTGTTATCCTAAGCAAATTTCCCATGGAATTCTTAAATATCAATTCCTATACTGCGTGCACACTTACAGAAGCCCTTATTGTGTTTGGCCCAGATATTCTTAAATTCTTAAATGATAGAACCTAACAGGCCAGGGCAGCCGTTCAGGCAGCCAGGTAGACTGCGTGGAACAACGATTATTCTAATCCTAATAAGTATAATAATCACTGGTATAATCCTAAATTAAGAAGTAAAATTAGAGAGAAATTAACTGCTTACAACAGACATGATTTTAAATGATGATGGTAACTACGAGATGCCAAAACAAATGTCTCTAATAGTACAAATGACTCTGAATATTCGAGAAGGAAGACCACCAACATCCGTAATGCGAGACTATAACTGTTCGTATACAGGAGAACCTTTTCAAGGTCCTGCATTTTATCAAATAACGGACATCATAATTGCACCATACAATATCTCAATAAAACTACTGAGGGATTTGAATGTCCATTTTCACACTTAGACAGTTCACCAGGAATGGTGTGGGTTTGTGGTGAAACTGCATATTACCATTTAGATGCAGGGGAATGGAAAGGTTGTTGTTATGCTGCTATTTTGTCCACAGGAACTAGCATAATGGAAAAGACAAATCTGGCCACATCTTTGAATAGACATAAAAGGGAAGTAAAACTGCCAAATTATTATGCAGGCCATAAGATTAGTGATCCATGGACTACTCCTTGGGAAAACGTGGGATGGTCCCTAGCAGGTTTGTTTACAGGAACCGGTACTACTGTTGCTCTGAATAAAATTAATGGTCTGGCATGGCAAGTTCTTTCTTTGGAAAATGACACAGCACAAGCTTTAAACTTAATCTCTAACGAATTAAAGAAAATGAGAGTTGCCGTCGTGCAACATAGACTTGCTTCGGATATATTAACAGCAGAGAAAGGAGGAGTGTGAAAAATGCTAGGAGTATCTTGTTGTTTTTCAATTCCAGATTATGCAGACAATGTCACCGACGTTGTGAAGCACATGAGAGAATCGGTTCGTGAACCCACTCCGGTAGATGCAACATGGTTTCAATGGTTGGACAGCCTATCCGGGGGATGGGGATATTGGATAACCGGTACAGTAATTCCAGTTGTGATGACCATCTTAGCCTTGTTATTATTTTTGCCATGCATGTTGCAGTTTGGGGTGGGATGTGTCAAAAGATCTGTTACTTCCTTTACAACCAAAGGAACCGATCGAATGATGTTAGCAAAAAGAACGACTGACGTCAACCAGGCTATGCTGGTTAGACGCACATCAAAAGGTTATCGTCCGAAAGATCAGAATCAAACTTGGGGATCCATATTTGATCATAACAGCGATACGGACGAGGATGATAATGATTGTGTTCAAACACAGGAGTTAGAACCAGAACCAATACTGGTGATGGAAGAACCAAGAAATGTTGATGGACGTGACAATGTAATGGAAGGAGATAATGGGCTTGACGATTCGGTATTTGAGATTGGCACGGTAGATGATGAAGATTAGATATAATTATGTTTATGTTTTCGTTTTTATTGAGGGTGATTGGTGTTGTTATGTTTTTATTACAAATCAGTCCGATTGATCTTTTACCTCAAAGAGCAGCTTGCAAACCAGAAAACTACATAAAAATACGCAAATGCAACTATCCTTTTATTAAAGATTTTGTATTAACCTTTTGATTAACCTTTTGTACTACTCTATATATATATTTGTTCTTTAAAGGGACACAGGACTGCTTGTAAGACCGTTGGCCTGAAAGTGGCCATTGTGAGAATCTGGATTTCGTCCTGTCCTCTACAAATATTGCATCTGTGTTTAATACAAAGTTCATGTATCATATGTATTCATTCGTATTCATTCCAATTAATATTAGCTTCTATTCATATAAGATGTGCCTTTCATTCTTGTTGTTTAACCTCGTTGAAAGTTCTATCATGTCATGCTGTCTTATGTTGATATAAGTATCTGTTGTTCTCCATATCAAGGTTCCTAATGATGCCTATGGACGATTGTTCTGTTATTGTAATATTGAATATGTAATCATATCTGATTGTTCAGGAGGAAAGACTAAACAGAAAGTCTGGTGATTTTCCACTGTTTTGGTGGTTTTATATGACACCTCCTTTTCAAACATATAAATATTAGTCCGAAAACAATAAACATTGGACTCTGATTGAACAAGCACTTGTGTCTGTGTCAAACTGTGTCTCCAGGCCTGAAACTCTGTGTGTTCCGTCGACTAGACTCTTCAACCGTAGAATATTGTTAGACAAGGGGACGTAAGAAGTTTACATTCTTTCAACTTAGCATACAGCAAAACCTAATGCACTGTTCTAGTGTAGAGTCTCCCACATAAATCTTTTCGAGTATATACCTGCAAAGTACCTCCCTGCTTATCTACTTTTCCATCACTGAAGCAAGCGTTGGGTTTTTCCTTGTCCAGCTGTTGCAATTGGAGTGCATGACCTGTTGAACAACCGCAAAGCGCATTCCCCCCGAGATGACGTAACCGCCTGCTTTTCGCACCAAAGAGCCTACAGCAGGGCTACTCAAAGTCCGGACTCCGGTCCGGATCCGGACCCGGAGGGAATTAAATCCGGACCCGCTTGTTTGACTTGTGGCGCCGCTCCGCTCAGACCAATCGACGCATCACATTATGAGTTGTATTTCACATGACCGCGAGAGAGAGAGACGAGACCCGCCTGCTCTGTATGCCTTTGAATCGCTCTCGCGATAGTGCGATGTCAATTGCTTCCGTGAAATCCAGTAAGCGTATGACGTTTGACGTAATCGAGAGGGTTAATTAGACGACACTTCACTGAGGTGCAGTGCGCGGTTCTATAGCTGAGGATGTCCGTTACTCAAAAAAGAAAAGTTGACGAAGAAAACAGAGCTTTTAAAGATGACTGGACAGAGAGGTACGGATTCATTTTGCCCCAATCCAGCACAAAGCCGTTCTGTTTAATTTGTAACGAGACAGTTGGAATTATAAAAAGTGGAAATGTCAAACGGCACTATGAAACAAAACACAGATATTTTGAACAGCAGTATCCACACAACACAGAGGTGAGGACAACAAAACTACGACAGCTAAGGTCTTCATATGAATCAACAAATAAGTTGCTTGTGAGAGCTCTGACACAGCAAGAGAAAGCTACAGAAGCATCCTTTCGAGAGGCCTGGGTCCTAGGCAAAAATAAGAAGCCATTCTCTGATGCAGAGGTAGTTAAGGAGTGTTTAGTAGAGATAGCTGATGCTTTGTTTGAGGGAAAGGAGACGAGACAGGACATCTCAGAGAAATTAAAAAAAATGATATTGTCCAGCGACAGTTCAATCAGGAGGACAGAGGTAATTGCCCATGACTCTGATGATATTAAAGATGCACCCTACATTTCACTTGCAGCGGATAGGTCCACAGATGGCACAGAACAAGCCCAGCTATGTGTGTTTGTCAGATACTTAAGCAAGGCAAAGGGGACATTCTGTGAAGACTTACTGGGCCTTACTACACTCTGTCACACTAGAGGAGAGGACATCTATGAAGCTATCATGCAGATGCTTAATGAAAGGGGAATTGATGTCAAGAATGTCTTGTCCATTGCTACTGATGGTGCTCCAGCCATGATAGGGAGGGAGAAGGGAGCTGTCCAACGTCTGAAAAAGGAGCACTCAAGCCTGCTGACATACCACTGTATAATACACCAGTCTGTGCTGTGTGCTAGCCTTGGAAAAGAATATTCAGACGTCATGGACACTATTATGAAGCTTGTGAATTACCTGAGAGCATCCTCTGCTCTTCAGCACCGTCTTCTGCAAGCATTCCTGATTGAGGTGAGTATTTATTTTACTTTTTACTTTGTACTGTTTTTTGGGTGTGTGTGTCATTAGGGGTTACAGACTGCATCCAAAAAATAACTGCATCAGAGCCAAAGCATTTACATTTTAAACAATTGTTATTAATGTTAGTTAATGCTCATGCAGGGAAATGCTAAATATCTCCTCACTGACTGATGTCTGATGAATCCAATATTTAAAAAATGTATTTGTCATGTATATAATAATTTTTAATTGTGAAAAAATGTAGGAGAATATCTATTTGTATGAATTTGTAAGGATTAACCCTTTTCTAATCTACTAACAACAGCCTTTAACCATTTTCATTTACAGGTTGTTTGTGTTCATTTTATTAATATATTGTGGAACACAAAAAGATCATGTATTTATTGTTTTATCTTTTATCTTTCTAGGTAAATGCTGCTTATGATGACTTACTCCTCCATAACAATGTCAGGTGGCTGAGTAAGGGAAGAGTCCTGCAGAGATTTTGGGCCATCAGGAAAGCTTTGGAGGTGTTTCTGTCCCTGCAGAACAATGTCAAAGCCAGACATTTCTTTTCTGAGAAATGATGACAGCATGGAGCTTGTGGCCTTTTTAGTGGACATAACATCACATTTAAATGAACTTAATCTGAAGCTCCAGGGCCAAGGCAAAACAGTGTGCGATCTAATGGAAGCAGTACGCTCCTTTGAAAGGCGGTTGGAGATCTTTAAGAGTGACATCAAAGGGCCACGTGTCCACTTTCCAACTCTTCTCCAGCAGACTGATGGCAATCACCATCATCATCACCATCTTTCCTTTTTGGAGAAGCTAGCTGAAAATTTCAGGGAGCGCTTTGAGGGCTTCAATGTAGGCAGACAGGTACTGCTCTGCATTTCATCTCCATTCCTGGTCAAGCATATTGAAGAGTTTTCAAAAGAAACCAAGAGCATCTTCCCATGGGCAAGCATGGCATCTCTGCAGACTGAACTCATTGACTTGCAGGAAAATGTGGCTTTGCGGGAAGTGGAGTGTGACACTGTTACCTCTTGGACTAAAATGGTCACAGCTGAAAATTTCCCCAACCTAAAGAAAGTAGCCATCTGTGTTCTTACCATGTTTGGGTCAACTTATCGATGCGAGTCTGCATTCTCAGCAATGAATGTTGTGAAGAACTCATACCGCAGCAGCTTGACAAATGAACATTTAGGCCAGTGTCTCCGTCTAACAACCACACCTTTTGTGCCACGGTTTAGGCAGCTGATTGAGAACAGACAGTGCCATTTCTCACATTAGGCTGCTCTGTATTTTGCACCATTTTATTTTTGGCCTATACCTCTTGGTATGTTTTGCCAAGGTTTGGATTTGTTTTAAATGTATTTTAAATGCAAAATAATCTTTATTTTTTAAAAAAAAAGTAATGTTAATTTATTATAAAAAGTTATTAGGATGTGTATTAAAAACTAATTTTGAAACAACCAATTGTCTGGACCTTTGACAATCTCGTAAATTCAGATTTGGACCTTTGAAAGTAGACTTTGAGAAGCCCTGGCCTACAGGTTTCTCCGGGACAGCAAAAACACACAATGCCCTTCTCACAGGCGCTTGGATCTCATAAAATACTGACAAACTTTCTGATGCCTCACCTGTAGTGATACTCTCCTCACGACCAGACGGGACTCTCGCCGAATTCATTCTTTCCTGGGGGGTGTTCTCAGGGATGCGGGAATGTCTTAAAAAAACGAGTGTGCATTAGAAGTGTGTTTGTCAAACAGTTACACAACAGATTTATATTAGGTTAACTGTCCCTTTCCATTTCTAGCACATACCAGACATGGACTTTTAAAGGTTGTAAACGCTCGGGAGATCTTGTCAAAAAGAGGAAGTTAAAGGAATAAAGACACTGACAAATAAAGTGTTTGTGTATGGTGTATTGTGTTTTTTAGTTTTATTTTCATGGATCTACCACCACGTATAAACAGACGTTGAAGCCACACAGTTTACCGTGAATGATTTATTTCATCATTTTTCTTAGACAAGTGAATTGACTCGGTCACCATTCACAATAAGCACACATTTGTGCCTAATCTTATCCTTATTAATACAAGCCCAAAAACAGCTCCGTTATTGTCTCGTCGGCACACTGCTGACGTTATTGCGAACAGAATCACACGTGTGATGACGGGTCTTACTTACAACCCCTCCTAGCCTCGAAACCGCCATCGGTCCGGCGAGGGAGAGACGAGCTCGCAGCCTCTGAGTGCACACACAGCTCTCCCTCTAACAGCTGGCCTCCGTTACACGCGAAATGACAGATTTTTCATCTACAGCGGTGTTTTGTGGTTTGTATCGGTGGATCCTTTCGCTCAAAAGTGCCCGCCGTTCGAACTGTAATGTTGTTTAGCCATTTCTACGTCGTGCATTGCGCTCTGTCTTCTTCTTCTTCTTCTTCGCAGATAGGTTGTAGCTAGAAGGGATGCAGCTACGGCCGGAAGTGGTGCAACATCTCGCCATAGAATTCCAATAAATTACATTAGCTAACCTCTACGCCTACTCAAACCCTAAACCTAACCTTACAATAATACAAATTATAAATCAACTGTTTTTAGAGTGACGCAAATTATACGGTTTTGAAGTGCGCGTGCCCAGTGGAGGTGGCTTTATATCCCGTCTATTATGTAGAGAAACAAATATGTACAGCACTGAAGTATGTAACGTGTTGATAACGTTAGTCTATGAACATTTGACACTACGACCTGTACAAATAAAAACAAATGATTGCTTCCATTGTGTTAAGTCTGATCTTTGACCTTACGTCCGTCCAGTACGTTAGGTGACGTGACGTGACGTGCTTCGGCTCGTTGCCGTTGTATCAGAGTTGGCTTTAAAGCCTTACGTGTGAATCCATTTGTGTGTGAGGGCTTCCAACGACGTCAACTGGTCATAAGACAAACACAACACGGTGTATTTACAACGATCAATCTATACTTTGTTAAAGCACTGCTTGGTCTGCAGTTGGAGCGTTGCCATTGGCTGTTGGTTTGAATAATTAATGAGGGAGGTCTGTCACAGTTGTTCTTTAACGATTTTCGTCTATAAATATCAGTGTTTCGAGTTGCGTTTTGAGCAATAGGGTGTATGATATGGGCTCTGTCGGGATCGTGTTCACAACGTTAGACGTTCATTGAAGTTCGCCCCCTACCGTCGTCGAAAGTAGCAGTGCCGATGGGAGGTATAAATAGCAGGCGCGCGAGCTGTTGTATCGGCTGGGCCAGAGAGCGTCGCCTCGGCCAAGCCAACATGCTACTAGAGTCGCTAGCTGAGTGGCGCGCTATTGCACCTCTGACCCAGCCCCTGGTGCCGTCGGTACGCCGATGGGCATCAGGTTTTGCTTCTTGCAAGTGTATAAAAGTCACAGGTTATTGTTTAACCTATACTTTATTTAACCTATTCAACGGCAAGAAGTGAAGCCGTCCCACCGGAAGTAAGTCGAGTCCCCTGCTGTAGTCTTTTATATAAGAAAACTCAGCAATTTAAAGGAACTCGGCAATAATCTTAGAAAAAACGCCACGCAGTGTGTAAACCTCCCTCTCTGACCCACCAACCGAGACGCTCTTGAGGCTGCGGTCATTCGCCTCCTCGTTAGAGTTTCAGCCCGTCTCCCGTCCGGACCGACGTCGGTTCGAGGCCCGCGCAGAACAGTTTACGTATGCAGCTTGTGTTTTGGAACAAAACGTAGGAACATATGAAGAGATTGGTATCAAAATGAGTTATCACATCAAGTTTTTCTTCTTGTGCGTTCAGATTATTATCAATCAAACTGCAGTTGGTTTGTTTTGATTTAAGCCATATGACTTCAAGAAATAAGATAATCTGGTTTACTGAATGAGCATTGAGGAGGAGAGACCTACTCATAAAATGTCCTTCTCGTGCATTAATTTTTTCTCAATTTCCTCAGAATATTTGTCATTCTTATTGCTCCTTTATTGCCTTTC
The DNA here is from genome assembly GCF_015846415.1 of Triplophysa dalaica. NCBI lineage: Eukaryota > Metazoa > Chordata > Actinopteri > Cypriniformes > Nemacheilidae > Triplophysa > Triplophysa dalaica. The sequence continues at coordinate 8,374,939 of NC_079554.1, read as the reverse complement.
TTCCCGTGCCTTGCTTAATTTCAGTTATTTTACATCAATCAGTGCCTTAATGCGGTATACAAACAAAGAGTTTGGTTCCAAAATGAGATCACTCGGTTCTTTAAAAGATTTCTAAAATCGTGTTTGTCATGATGTTTTGGGTGTTTTTTATTGAACTACATTTAAAGTTTCTAAATATATGACATTTTGTTCTTATATAAAAGCATACATTTAAGATAGTTATAGAGGTTCATGTACCTCTCTGATTTGAACAAAGGCTATAGGCCTCATAGGACGGGCACCAAGCAGATATGGACCTCACATCTGCTTAGCATCAAACACACACACACGCTTTTGAAGACACTAGTTGGTACCAGTCACAGACGAACACAGTACACGCTATTGTATTGATTTAAGCACATGTTTACCCTTTAAATACACAAAACACTAAGCCAGGTGTAGTAAATGACAACGTGCTTTTCTTTTTAAGATGGATGTATGTGCATTTCTTTTTTAAAGCTTTTAAAAGGTTTTGCCACAGTTAAATACTGATATGCGGAGCTTGACATGTAACTGTGGAAGGTCAGAAAAGGATGGACTAACAAAAATAGGTGATGCCATGTGAAACCTGATTTAAACCTGGTCTAAACAGTGAGAACAATGTGAGAACAATGTATAAAAGATGGAGTCAGATATGTACTGGTCAGACATCTTCAGATGAACTCTGTATGTCTCACTTTGACTTGTTCGAACTAATTCAAGATTTAAACCCTTGAAACTTGATCTTCTTGGTCTTCGTGATTCCTCTCGACATTTGATGATCGATTTCGCCACAACAACTGCGCCTCCCTTCACTAGCTGGCCTCCGTTACATACGGTATATATCAGTTCAAGAAAGTTACTGCAAGAGTTAAGTGAAAAACTGTGTGTGAAAAATAAGCTTTCTTCAAGGCACTCCCTAAGAAATTCATCTTAGCATATTAACGCATGTGAATCGGAATGGAATATAAAAAATGAACGTGACGTGTTATCTCGTGTTGGAACCAGTCTTATGGAAGTAAAATAATGCCTTTAGTTTTGAAGCAAAAAAGCATGCCGAATAGCACTAACCGAAAAATAAATGTGTTGAATTAACAGTTCTTGCATTTTAAGGTTCCGCAATCCAACATGGTTGCATATTTAAGCTGTGCATTTTACAAACGAAAACATTTCACACAAAGTTTCATTGTATAAAACTCAATATTAAATATTCAGATTATATCAAAATACGACTTTCGCAATTTCATTGTTAAAATTTCAATACAAATTTAAATTTCGGTGCGTTTTATTTCGCTTACTCAAATTCAATGATTCAAATTCGAATAGAAATTCGAAAAGAAATTCAACATTACACATCCGGGTATCACAGGAAGAGCAATTGAGCATTGATGGATACTCGAGGCCTGCTGCTTGTCCCCCTCACCAGCAGGTGGTGCTGTCACTAGAGCACTGACAGGTGCATGCGAATTTTGATCATTAGACCACAGGGGATTTGCCGAAATGGACCAAGAGGCAAGTACTGTAAACGTTAATGATTATCTTAAGCTAATGAAGACACAAAAGTTCATTAACACGTGCACATGTTTTTGTGTGATCATAAACACATGTAACGTTTTGTGTTCGTGATTATCTTAAGCTAATGAAGACACAAAAGTTAATTAACACGTGCACATGTTTTTGTGTGATCATAAACACATGTAACGTTTTGTGTTCATGATTATCTTAAGCTAATGAAGACACAAATGCATTATTTAGGTGTACATCAAATGGGATATAAATTCAATAGCATATCACACCTCACAAAATGTCCGTGGAAAAGTGCCCACAATTTACCAGACACTGCCAATATGGCCAGTACTGTACCGATGGCGGTAGTGTTTTACCAGTTAAATGATCGATCTGCCGCTATACGAAGACTGTTTATTCCTCTCTTAGTTTTAAAGAGAACTTGATGCGTATTTATGATAAACTTTACAACCGTTTTGACGATTGTGTGTATTCATGTAATCTGATGGTCATGGTATGGTATTATGTCGTGTTTGCTTAACAAGGATGACAGTGAAGTTCTGAGATCAGCAAGGCACCTTTTGTCACTTTTGAGCAATCAAAGACAAAGAGCTGAAGAGCCTTCTACTAGCCAGGATAGTAACAGGTATAGTAGGTTTTATATCATGCACTGTATGCCTGAAAGTCAACACATCCATTATTATGATGATATAAATACATCAATTTGTGTTTGATGACATTATAACAGGCAAAGAGTCCAACCTCATGGACAATCATCTCTTCGCACAGAAATGACCAGGTCAGCACAAACTTATATTGCTTTTATAGTACACTACACAACTGTTAAAATGTTTATGATCACTTGACTATGTGTATTATGCAATCTTTGTATTATGTGATGTTGATCAAAAGGCATTTGCTTATATATATCAGATTACTTTGTAGTAGGGGTGGGCGGAATGATCAAAAAGCTATTTCATGCAATGAGTAATGTTATTCACGGTAAAAATATATATTTAACGGTAACCATCTCCCATTAAAATTCTATATTTTATACCTATTTTTCTTAGATTAATTCAATTTATTTATTCATTAAGTTAATTTGGATGCTCAAAGTTATAATGTAGACAAGTTAAGAAAATGTACTCCATCTAATTAAGTTCTGATGATGAGATTTATTATTTATTTATATTTATCAAAGTATATATGCACAAATAATGAGAATATATGTATATGACTGGTGTTATAAACTAGTGTTCATGGGGGTCAGTACTGTAGGTCTTCATCGCTCTTCACTCTCAGTCGCAACACACTATAGGTGAGCATCTAATAATACTGTCTTTAGGCTTGTTTATTCCGCGCTTGTCTTCGCAACGCGGGTCTCTGACTCCACACGCATCTAACCCAAAACGGGGGTTTGTGGCATGTCACATCATAAGCAGCGAGCATCATCTAGGATTTAAACGCAAGATTCGCTGGGCTCGCCTAAAAAGTTTAGGTTTATTAAAACTATTAACAGCCTACGTCATTCCGCCCAGCCCTATTTTGTAGACAAAAATATACTTTGGAAAAACATTACATATTTCTTTAGAAAAGGAAAGAGAAGCAAATACGAGCAAAGCAAAGATGGTAACTACTTCAAACTACTACTTCAGTCTAAATAGCATCTCGGAGTGAGACCTGAAGAAATTAGCTGATAAAATGCCAATTATTCACATTCAAGGCAAATGTTAGCTACTATGAAGACTCTAAAATATAACATCTTTGATCTGGTTAAGTTGTCTTTAATTACAAAATTGTTCTCTTCATAATATTATTGTTTTTTATTATTCTACAATCTAGAAAAAATATGAATAAGGAATGAACAAGTTGATGTAAAGTTTAGATTGGTAGTGTATTTATATAATTTTTTTATTATTGTAGAACTGTAAGTAACCATTTATAGTTGTTATAACTTCCTCAACAGGTCTTTTCCTGGATTGTTCTCAAATCGCAGAGGCAAACGACGCTTCACAGAAACATGTCCTGTGCCCAAGAAACAAAAACCATTTCAGGTCATGTTTCACCTACTGCCGACCCAAAGTGAAAGATCACCCAGTGGTCCAGATCAACTGCTGCATGCACAGGCAGGATTAGGACGCAGAACTGCCACCCTGGATGAAAACATGACTCATCAGGAGGTACAGTACATTATATAATTTGCCATTATAGTCCTTGTCAATATAAATAAAATGTATCAAGGATATTGTTTTTGTTATCTTTGTAAATATTTTGTTGCAATGGCAATAGGGTATCCTCCTTTGGGGGCAGCAACAGTAGCAAAATTAATTAATCTAATTATATTCACTAGCTATGTGATACTCTTACTGAGCTTTATCCAAAACTTGGAGGAGTTACTGGAGGCTGGCTCCTTTATAAAGCAGCAGGTAATATTAACTACCTTGAATAACTTGCTCACAGATGCTTACATAGTCCACAGCACAGAATAATAACAGAATACAAAAATAAGTCTGTTCAAAAATGTACATACACCTGATGCATAACACTGTACAATGGTACCCGGAGAATTAATGACAGTGTTTTATGGTAGTTGTTGAAGAGTTCCTTGTTTGATCCGACCCATTTAACTATCCAATGGTCTTTAGAAAAGTCCTCCTGAAAATCTTTGCTCAAACGGCATCTTTTGCATATATGACCTCTGTCCAGCAGTAACTATATTTATGTTAAATTAATCTTGAAACACAGAGGACAATTGACAGACACATGGCATTATCTTTTATAAATTCAGTTATGCTGTATTGTGGACTATATGTAGACATCTCTTATTTAAAATAACTTGTTCATGGCAATACTAAAATAAAATCTAATTGTAATTTGTATAAATCATAATTTTAAAAATCCTTTTATTTTGTTGAAGTTTTTTTTAAATAGTACATTTTTTCCAGATTATGCATGGTACAACTGTATGTGTATACCTACACATATACCTATACATTTATAACTGTTTTACGGCTACAAATTTCAGGAGGGTGGGGAATTCGAAAACTCACAATAGTGGCACCTGCAGACTGTGGGTACACAGGCAGACTTGTGAAAGCTACCAAAGTAGGAGAGAACTCAGTCCTCTACATAGCTCGTCTTCAGGATGAGTTAGACACTACTCCCTTGCCTCCATCTTCTGAAAGTTTCCGCAACATGCCAAAGGCAGTGTGCAAGAAATGCAACATATTATACCCCCTACAAGTCCTAACTAATCATATTAAGTCTTGTCCTGATGTTGTTACGTTGGATGATGATGAAGAAAAACAGGATGAAGCCCAAGATGAGGAAAGGGAGTACAGTGACATCAATGAAGTCATGAAAAATGAACAGGTACCTTCACTTAGTGTACATTCATTTCTGGCTATTCCTAAATGTATTCCTCCATAGATGATCAATTAGAAAATACAGACTGCATAAAATGTTACTCGGTAAAGAACAAACCAAAAAGTTTTTCTCGATTTTTGCATCTAGAAATAAAAAAATTATTCTTGTGATTTGTGTATTACAGGCTGTCTGTCCTATATGTCAAGAAAAAATGCCCCATGACATCTTGGAGGTTCATGCCAGTGAATGTGGGGAAAGGTGTGCAAGCTGGATAATATTTGTTTTGTGAGAAACAGGAAACTGTGCTTAATAGTATTCTTTGTCCTCATATTATAAATTGTATTTTAAGTGTGTAATGTTTTCCGTTTTTGCAGAACAATTGATAATACAATGAATGATACTACCGAATTGACGTTCATGGACAATGAAATGGACAATGAAATGAACCACAGCTCTCAAGTGACATATATGAATGATGGTAACTAAGTTGTCTCATTGAGTATGTTGTTAAAACTACTGTAGCAAATAAGTAAAGATGGAAAAACTAACCACATGTCAGTTGGTCTGAAACAAAGCTCCTTTGATCTTGATGATTAAGGAAAACATTTTAATTTATTTACCAGACTGGAAGACCCATCCAGATGCAGTAAGGGCTGCATCTTTGTACACACAAGAAATTCTCAGTCTCCACGAGACAGGGAAACCTCTTTTAATGTCTATGGATTTAAGATTGTGTGCTCAAGATCAGGAGAGGGAACTTATTAACTTCTACAAGCAACGAAATGTAGAGTGGGCATGTCCTGTTAAATGTAATCTTCAAGGTACAGTCTAGAGAAAATAAAAATGTATACACAAGAGAATGTTTACTGTAGTTCATATGGTGTAGTTATGATGTCAGAATAATTTTACTTTATATGTTCATTGTTTTCAGGGGACTCTGCAGTTGGTGAAGGAGTCACCAGACACTTTTTTTCAACAGTTCTTCAAAAACTGAAGTATGGTTTCAATTTAAATTTGGGTAAGCAGTTTTATAATTTATGCTGGACTACAAAATTTACTTTGACATAGAATTCAGTTTTTTTTTTTTATTTCATGATAAAATGATGTTGCTCATTTTATGTTTTATATTAACAGGAAACACGGGTGTAACATGCCTCTTTGAAGGAGAACCAGACCATTTGGTGCCTTCTTCAGCACAGCTTCTAATAGAAAGCGATCTTTTCTTGGTAGCAGGAAGAATGCTAGGCCACTCTTTTTGCATGGTGGCCCGTGTCTTACAGGCCTCAGCAGAGCTTTTGTTCATGTTCTGTTTCACAGCTCATCTGATACAGCCACTTTGCAATTGGAGGACTGTCCAGATATTGATGTACGAGAGACCATCAGCTTTGTATGTATATTATTATAAACTTGGTCTTGTTTGGATGATTTTTTTGTTGTATTTGGAGTTTGTTTGGTGTGTATTACTACAATTATTGTTGTTCAGCTCAATGGACAAGTTTCATTGACCGAGGACCAATACAGTAAAGTCTTAGAACTATGTTTGGCTTGGGATCTTCCTGGTCCGACAGAAGAAAATAGAAGGTGGCTTTACGAGCGCCTGCTGTCACATGCGGTAAATACAATTTTTAGTTAGTGTTTGTGAATGCCTTTTTATCATGATCAATCAAATGTTTTAACACATTTTACTTTTATACGTTTAGATTGTTTTTTTTCGATACAACTTACAAATGAAAAAGCCTTAATTTTGTGATTGAGCAATTCTAAGTTTAAATTGACATACATTGTTCATATATTTCTGTCCTGCTTATAACGGCACTGTTACACAGCAATGAGTAGTTGTTTATTTAGTTGGTTACTGTTGGATTGGATTTTCTGTTTATTTTACTTTGTAGGTTCTTGGGAGAAGAACACGCCAAATGAAACAAATCAAGCAGGGACTGAAAGACACCTTTGTTTGGCCCCTACTTACTGACAGGAAGGATGTAGTGTTATTCCCCAAGGAATCTGAGGACCTATGCACCCCTGAGGTAAAACTGGCAATGCGGACTTAAAATGATCTTTGTCCTTTTTTAGCTATATTATGCTTATCATTCTAAATTCTCTTGGCAAACACAAATATCTGATCACAGACTTAGTTCTTGTTACTGGTTTAGATGCTACTTTCATGTATTGACTGGCCTAACGAAAGCAATAATAATGATGATGATGACGACGAGTACCCAGCTGCTACTAAGGAAAGGATTGCTGGATTTTTAAAGCAGTTCATCGAGTCAGGTACATGTTTCAAAGTTTTAAGACCACAGTAGTTTCAGTTTTTAAGAGTTTAATTCTATGTGACCTACAGTAAGTGAATGTTTGGAGGGGTCAATACAGACTAATATTATATATATTGCCACAAAAAACGTTTTTTTTTGTGATTCATCTCATGTGAATGTATGCTTAATTTCATGGTTGTGCTAATCGAATGCAGCTTGTATGCACAGAAGGTTGTAGATTTACATAAACATGAAACTTAAACTAAACAAAAGTGATTATTATTTACTTCCCTTATGTATTTTCAATGCACACCAATAAGGATATGAATTGATGTTCAATGAGAATTAAGTTTTTAAATCGAAAATAACTCTTTAAGTGGTTTATATTTACAAGTATGATATGAAACCGACCATAAAGCTTTTAATCACTTTTCATAACCAAGTTTTATGGACCATTTTGCTGCCGTTGTCCTTTTTTTATAATTGTTACTTAACTGTTTATTTTGCCTTTTCAGGATCCAGCAAAGATCTTAAAAACCTTTTGCGGTTCTGGGTCGGATGGGAGCGGATTGAAAAAAACATGGCTGTGGAAGTTGTAAAAAGCGATCTTCCACGATCCTCCACCTGCTTTTGTATTCTTCGACTACCAGGCCACAACACAGAGTTCCACTCCTTTTCAAAAGACTTGATTATGTGCATTGGTGTTTGCAAGTATGGTTTTGGGCTTGTGTAATTTTTAGATGCACAGTTTAACATAACGTCACTGAAAGACTGTAATCAATGCTGTTACTGCATTTATCTTCTCAGGTTTTTGTTTAAGTACTTTGTTGTAGTAAGTACTTATGTTTAATAACAGTGAAAATCCAGTTTACTAAGGATTGAAATGTTAAAATTATTGCAAATTAGGAGTCAAGCAAATACTTAGAGCAAAAATAATTACTTAAATATATGGAAATAAAATAAAAAAGTAGGTTACAAAATACTTGTATGTTTTCTAAAATGTACAAAACCCATACAGTTACTAAGTACTTGAATGGTGAAATGTATCCAATTAAACGTTGTAGTTAAGCCATACTGTTTACTTCTTGAATAAAGTGTGCGCTATGTGTACAGCACTTAAGAAAAACCAGAAACAAAACAACAGTTAGCAGCTTCCTTGTTCATATTATGAGCCATGAGGTATTGATGTTTCAATAATAATAGTAGAGGTTTGCATAAAAAAAGTGATCAGAATTGTTCCAAAGCTGCTTGGCAAAACTCAAGTGCTGCTAAATATATGTCCCAGCCGAAAGTCTCTGAATGTCTTTTAGGGTCTACGATTTTTCTGAGTGCTTGCATTTGTTCATCCGTCAGGGGACATACAGTTGTCGGCACAACAATATTAGAGTGTGCATCAACACTCAGTCGACTGTCCTCCCAATCAATGTGCGGTATGCTCAATCCCTATAGAGAAATAAATAGTACCCTCATGACGTTAATAATAGTATAAAATTTCTTCAATTTCATTCACTGTCCTGCTTTAAATCTTAATGTTGACATGTCTTAAATAATGAAAACATATACCTCTATATCAGGTTCAGGTACAGGATGCTGGATACTTCCCAACACCCACAAATGGTTAGGGGTCATGCTGCCCTCTGTTCGTATTGGGTGATTGTCCCAGGTGGTGCGGAAAAGGTTAAGACCATCTTGAAGTCGTGGGAGAAATACATAGTGGCAGCAGAACAGATGAGTAGGGTCAGAAACATCAAGGTGTCCAGCTTCTTCCAAAGCATGTAGAACATGATAGTACACATTGGTCACCGATGCCCAGATATCTCTCCACAACCTCTCTATACTGAAAAGTAATGTTAAGACAATGGAGTCAGGGAAAATAAGTAAAATTCATTTTAGACAAAAGATTAAAAATAAAGTAATAAAAAAAATCTAACCGTTGATTGTGGAGTCTTTTTCCGGAAATAAAGCTGCCCCTGTCTGTCCCACGAATCATGAACATCAGGCGAGCAATGTCCACATTTTCGATGCCCTGGTCACTACGTACTCTTTAAGTGTGCAAGAACACAATTGGAAGGTTGTCTTTATATAAATTAATGCTTTAACCATGGACTTTGCATCATGCTTACATTACATGGTGCTTAGACCCTGAATAAAAACACTGCTTTTGAAATAAGACTTGTTAAAGTAAACAAACTAGCCATACCATATGAACATATACTAAAAAATATGCCTTGGAAGTTTAAACCAAGACTTGTCATCCAGTTGTAACCAATTTTAACAAGTGTACCTAAGAGGGAAGCCAAATGTTTTCACTGCTTCTTGAAAAAAGTCCAAGGCAGTAGCAGCAAGGTTGTTAGGTGCAGCTCCAAGGTACATTACCTACGCAAGAAACATTATGCTGGATTATAACGTTATACATAACAAATCTCAATTTGGTTAAGATAGCATTACCTTGCGTGAAAAGCCATCCACACCTCCAAAGATGACAATATTGTAGCTAAAACAAAGTATTCACACAAAACGTTTCAAATAGCACATATTTCTCAATGACTACAACATGAAATAGCATGAGTCAACAATCGTCACAAAGATACCAGAATTCACGGATGGAGTTTAGTGAGAGTGACCTGCTCAAGCTCAACAGGCTATATAACTGCAGTACGTTTATGATTCTAACTCATATTGTACTTAGTTTGGAGTTTGAGTTCTGCAGATGATTAGCTGATTTATAAGATAAAACAGTTGAATAATTATCTATAATTATGGTCAACATCTCCACCCCCCTTAAAACTCTTTTCCTCCAATAATTATTTCATGTGCTGGCTTAACATTCCTGGACTCATGCCAGTTTGAACAGCCGAACATCTCCAGGGTGAGGGTGGGAATTCCAAGTGGACTCGAGTACAATCGGCAGAGGGCGGTCCAAAAACAGACTTTACCGTTCTGGGGCAATGTCAAGGTATGGATAAAAATCTCCTCTTCCTGGCCTTTATTAATGAGAGTCAGAAGCTCAGTCACGGCCACAGACAGAGCAGTCTTAAACACTTTCATTCTGTAAAGTCATAAAAAACTATTATTTCAGAACTGTTTGAGGACAATATTGGCCGAGGTTACAGTATATGACAGGGAAAGTGAAGGGGATACTGATATACCTGTCTGAGCTGATGTCACCTTCATTCCTCTGAGATGCTGGCTTGCTCTTCTGACTAGATTGATCTGCCAAGGAAGAAATGGTAAAGCTGGTCATATATTATCAAATTATGATACACCACTACATTTGCTACGAATATGGTTACCTCAGAGACTCCAATTCGCCAGCAGAGGGCGTTGTCCCCAGAGTTCTAACTAGACTCTTTTTTCCAGTAACTATAGCACCACTGATTACACCTGCACCTATTGCTAATAATCCAGACTTTGCTTTATATTCCCTGTGGTTGAGTCACATTTGTGCGCAGTCTTGTTTTGCCCCGGTTGACATTCATGAGCGCTTTTGGATTACTTTGTTTGGATCGTGACTTGGACTTAGAACTTTGGCTACCTCCCTAACCCCCACCTGTTCATATACTCCTGAACGTTATCTGCCTGCCCTGACCTTTATATTGTTTAACCCTTTGCTTCCATTAAAACTGCGTATGGATCCTCAAGCTTATGTGTCCGAGTCCTCCTTACAACATTTCACAGACCTTAGATTTCTTTGACTTTCTGTTTTTCTGTTTTGGCTTTGGAACACATACATCTTTTTCTCTTTCTCCAGAATCTACAACATCAAATTACCCTTAATTCAGATACATAACAGAGCCAAACGTGTGTTGTAGTATCGGCTATGCAGGATCGGTTCCGGAAGATTTCACAGGTTACCATTTTAAAAAAAGCGAACTGCATCTCCCTAGGCAGGAATGGGCAGAATTTATGATATGTGTATTTTTAACAGTAGCGAACCCTCATGGTCCCCAGGACCATTGGTTATCAAGTAATTTGGTCATCAAATTGTTAGTTATTTATGATTTAATAGGCCGCCGTGCTTCAATTCATTCTGGCTGCCGATGTGAGCTTAATTCGAGACGGGTGATTTTGATTTGTCAGTCTTAAATTTTACATATTGTGCATAACAGTGACATCTTATCAGGTAAATGGTAAATTTACTGCATTATTTTCCAAACGTTTAGTTCACTGTAACGTTACCAGTTTAATATTAAGATTTATTTTAATCATAGTTAAATCGCTGGTGAATATCTGTTTACTCTCCGCTAGTGTAGGTTTTTCTTTGCTGGGAGCACTGTCGCTTTTTAAACTGGTGTTCTGTACTATTGTTTGTGTTGGTTTTATGATCAGAATGGGAGGCAGTGTCAGTCATGGGTGTGTGCAACTCGGTCCATTATTCTGTTGAAGAGCACATACACGCGGCACACCGATCATAATGCACATTTGTAAAAATGATTTGTATTGCGTGTTATTTTGGCGATAACTTTCTTCCTGTGCTGTTTGGCTTGTTGCGTTTCAAGTCTAAAGTAGTATTGCAAATGTATCATGTGGTAAGTGTGATGGTAAAATTTTGTATACGCACTTCTATAGGGAAGCACAGTAAAGTAAAATAAGGTCAAGTGTATGGGTTCGAAGGGGGGTTCGGGTTTCGCGTGAGCAGAGGGCCATGGCTCAAACGTCACTTAATATAATGATTGACGCGATGATGAACTCCAGTGGTAGAGGTCACCTGGCGGTAAAAGCCACCCGTTTGTTTCAATAAAAAGTCAAAATGCAGTTATCTTGAGGCAATTGAAGAAAGTGAGGATTCAGTAAACCTTTTCGGATGACCCCCAACACGTGTTGCATCTGTGAAAGAGTAAAACAGGCATACTGTAGCTTCTAAACGTGATTTGTAATCCATGTTCTAGCTTCGCTAGAAGTCGCAGTCGTCCCACGTTATCCTGCATTAAAGCGACGGTTGCACGGTTACAACGGTGGTCAAATAATCAATGCTGATTCATCAGAAAAAATGGTAACGTATCAACAAGCATCATCGCTGTCTTCTTGGTTTCTATCCAGTACACGAGAACAATGGAATGGCTGTCACTCCCACATCCGTGACCTGCGGTGAGAATAAAGGATGTTATGTGTCGAAGGCTGTATGGCCAGTGAATTTCCATCCATGTCTTTAAACGGCGTGATGGTGACGTACAGATCAGCGAGATCCTTTCCACCAGCACAACACGAGGTGGTCTTCTCCTACCAGTTTCACCGTCTGCAGTCGGGTGCCTGAAGGAAGTCCGTTAACTTTACGTATTGGCCAAAAGCCATTTCGATAAAGACGGCCGCTTTAAAGACATTACTCCATTAAATGGTCTCAAAATGCAATTTTAGTGGGGTTCATTTTCCTCCGGCAACACAAACACAAATGGCAAATAGATTGAGAAACTCACACACCTGTTTGTGGGTCAATGCGCAAATCTCTTCCTCCATGGTAGCAGGCGACCCACTGACACCCTCTGGGTCCATACACATACCGTCTGGTATGTCTTCATCGGGCTCTGTCCAGGAAACCCCTCTGCGGTCAGCTTAAATAAACACACACACACACACACCCACACCGTGAAAAATAAATACAGTACGGACATCCAGTCTGGCTGTGGATGTGGTGAAAGAAGCGGTGATCCAGTGACCCGTCCAAAGTGTTGGAGATGTCCACCTGGTCTGAGTGATGAAGAACGGTCAGGATAAAGTGTGTACAGAGACCCCTGTTTCCTCTCCATCACGGCCGGCGGGAGTTCCATTCCCATGGTAAACGGACAGGCTGGGGGAAACGTGGGTATAATAAAATGAACTGCAATACATTACACTTTTACATCACTATACACTTAGCATACAGCAAAACCTAATGCACTGTTCTAGTGTAGAGTCTCCCACATAAATGGTACTTTTTTCGAGTATATACCTGCAAAGTACCTCCCTGCTTATCTACTTTCCATCACTGAAGCGAGCGTTGGGTTGGGTTTTTTGTCCAGCTGGGCACCTGTTGTAATGGAGTGCATGACCTGTTGAATAACCGCAAAGCGCATTCCCCCCGAGATGACGTAACCGCCTGCTTTTCGCAACAAAGAGCCTACAGGTTTCTCTGGGACAGTAAAAACACACAACGCCCTTCTCACAGGCGCTTGGATCTCCTAAAATACTGACAAACTTTCTGATGCCTCACCTGTAGTGATACTCTCCTCACGACCAGACGGGACTCTCGCCGAATTCATTCTTTCCTGGGGGGTGTTCTCAGGGATGCGGGAATGTCTTGAAAAAACGAGTGTGCATTAGAAGTGTGTTTATCAAACAGTTACACAACAGATTTATATTAGGTTAACTGTCCCTTTCCATTTTGAGCACATACCAGACATGGACTTTTAAAGGTTGTAAACGCTTGGGAGATCTTGTCAAAAAGAGGAAGTTAAAGGAATAAAGACACTGAGAAATAAAGTGTTTGTGTATGATGTATTGTGTTTTGTTTTATTTTCATTGATCTACCACCACGTATAAACAGACGTTGAAAGCCACACAGTTTACCGTGAATGATTTATTTCATCATTTTTCTTAGACAAGTGAATTGACTCGGTCACCATTCACAATAAGCACACATTTGTGCCTAATCTTATCCTTAATAATACAAGCCCAAAAACGGCTCCGTTATTGTATCGTCGGCACACTGCTGACGTTATTGCGAACAGAATCACACGTGTGATGACGGGTCTTACTTACAACCCCTCCTAGCCTCGAAACCGCCATCGGTCCGGCGAGGGAGAGACGAGCTCGCAGCCTCTGCGTGCACACACAGCTCTCCCTCTAACAGCTGGCCTCCGTTACACGAGAAATGACAGATTTTTCATCTACAGCGGTGTTTTGTGGTTTGCATCGGTGGATCCTTTCGCTCAAAAGTGCCCGCCGTTCGAACTGTAATGTTGTTTAGCCATTTCTACGTCGTGCATTGCGCTCTGTCTTCTTCTTCTTCTTCTTCTTCTTCGCAGATAGGTTGTAGCTAGAAGGGATGCAGCTACGGCCGGAAGTGGTGCAACATCTCGCCATATAATTCCAATAAATTACATTAGCTAACCTCTACGCCTACCCAAACCCTAAACCTAACCTTACAATAATACAAATTATAAATCAACTGTTTTTAGAGTGACGCAAATTATACGGTTTTGAAGTGCGCGTGCCCAGTGGAGGTGGCTGTATCCCGTCTATTATGTAGAGAAACAAATATGTACAGCACTGAAATATGTAACGTGTTGATAACGTTAGTCTATGAACATTTGACACTACGACCTGTACAAATAAAAACAAATGATTGCTTCCATTGTGTTACGTCTGATCTTTGACCTTACGTCCGTCCAGTACGTTAGGTGACGTGACGTGACGTGACGTGAAGTGACGTGCTTCGGCTCGTTGCCGTTGTATCAGAGTTGGCTTTAAAGCCTTACGTGTGAATCCATTTGTGTGTGAGGGCTTCCAACGACGTCAACAGGTCATAAGACAAACACAACACGGTGTATTTACAACGATCAATCTATACTTTGTTAAAGCACTGCTTGGTCTGCAGTTGGAGCGTTGCCATTGGCTGTTGGTTTGAATAATTAATGAGGGAGGTCTGTCACAGTCGTTCTTTAACGATTTTCGTCTATAAATATCATTGTGTTTCGAGTTGCGTTTTGAGCAATAGGGTGTATGATAAGGGCTCTGTCGGCATCGTGTTCACAACGTTGGACGTTCAATGAAGTTCGCCCCCTACCGTCGTCGAAAGTAGCAGTGCCGATGGGAGGTATAAATAGCAGGCGCGCGAGCTGTTGTATCGGCTGGGCCAGAGAGCGTCGCCTCGGCCAAGCCAACATGCTACTAGAGTCGCTAGCTGAGTGGCGCGCTATTGCACCTCTGACCCAGCCCCTGGTGCCGTCGGTACGCCGATGGGCACCAGGTTTTGCTTCTTCCAAGTCTGTAAAAGTCACAGGTTATTGTTTAACCTATACTTTATTTAACCTATTCAACGGCAAGAAGTGAAGCCGTCCCACCGGAAGTAAGTCGAGTCCCCTGCTGTAGTCATTTATATAAGAAAACTCAGCAATTTAAAGGAACTCGGCAATAATCTTAGAAAAAACGCCACGCAGTGTGTAAACCTCACTCTCTGACCCACCAACCGAGACGCTCTTGAGGCTGCGGTCTTTCGAGTTTCCGCCCGTCTCCCGTCCGGATCGTCGTCGGTTCGAGGCCCGCGCAGAACAGGTTACGAATGCAGCTTGTGTTTTGGAACAAGACGTAGGAACATATGAAGAGATCGGTATCAAAATGAGTTATCACATCAAGTTTTTTTTTCTTTTACGTTCCGATTAATATCAATCAAACTGCAGTTTGTTTGTTTTGATTTAAGCCATATGACTTCAAGAAATAAGAGAATCTGGTTTACTGAATGAGCATTGAGGAGGAGAGCCCTACTCATAAAATATCCTTCTCGTGCATTTCTTTTTTCTCTATTTCCTCAGAATGTTTGTCATTCTAATTGCTCCTTTATTGCCTTTCTTCCCGTGCCTTGCTTAATTTCCGTTTATTTACATCAATCAGTGCCTTAATGCAGTATACAAACAAAGAGTTTGGTTCCAAAATGAGATAACTCGGTTCTTTAAAAGATTTCAAAATCGTGTTTGTCATGATGTTTTGGGTGTTTTTTATTGAACTACATTTAAAGTTTCTAAATATATTCCATTTTGTTCTTATAGAAAAGCATACATTTAAGATAGTTATAGAGGTTCATGTACCTCTCTGATTTGAACAAAGGCTATAGGCCTCATAGGACGGGCACCAAGCAGATATGGACCTCACATCTGCTTAGCATCAAACACACACGCTTCTGAAGACACTAGTTGGTACCCGTCACAGACGAACACAGTACACGCTATTGTATTGACTTGAGCACATGTTTACCCTTTAAATACACTCAACACTATGCCAGATGTAGTAAATGACAACATGCTTTTCTTTTTAAGATGGATGTATGTGCATTTCTTTTTTAAGCTTTTAAAAGGTTTTGCCACAGTTAAATACTGATATATGGAGCTTGACATGTAACTGTGGAAGGTCAGAAAAGGATGGACTAACAAAAATAGGTGATGCCATGTGAAACCTGATTTAAACCTGATTCTAAACGGTGAGAACAACGCGAGAACAATGTATAAAAGATGGAGTCAGATATGTATTGGTCAGACATCTTCAGATGAACTCTGTATGTCTCGCTTTAACTTGTTCGAACAAATTAAAGATTGAAACTTGGCTTCTTGGTCTTCGTGATTTCGCTCAACATTTGATGATCGATTTCTCCACAACAACTGCGCCTCCCTTCACTAGCTGGCCTCCGTTGAATACGGTATATATCAGTTCAAGAAAGTTACTGCAAGAGTTAAGTGAAAAACTGTGTGTGAAAAATAAGCTTTCTTCAAGGCACTCCCTAAGAAATTCAGCTTAGCACATTAACGCATGTGAATCGGAATCGAATATAAAAAATGGACGTGACGTATTATCTCGTGTTGGAACCAGTCTCTTCATATGTATATTCTGTTAAAAAGTATAGGCTATATTCACATATTAGTTAATGGAAGCTACTTCAAGAGTTAAGTGACAAAGCCAGAATGCAAAATAAACCTGTTTTTTAAGGCACTCACCAAGCAAATGTGGTCTGAGATCAGCCAGTGTGCTTGAACCTAAAGATAAGCTTCATTCACCAGCTAAAAACACAAGTATGAAACAGTGCCATCTGGTGGTGAAGGGCGGTAAAGGGAAAATTAAAATGAAGCGAAATTGTATCAGATTATCGGTTACTTTATGGGAAAGTAAAAGCCATTGTTAAAAGAGATTTAAACTACTTCTTGCATTGTTTAAAAACACATTGTTAAAAGTGCTGCTCAAACAAATCTCAACGAATGTTGTTTGGCGTCATATAAACAGACTGTAAAAATGCCACCATTATATAATTATCCATTTAATAGGGTTGATGAAAATATCTTCCTATTTCGTATCAAATTGCTTTAGTGATTGCTGTAAAATATATTGTAAGAACTCTACATGATGACATAAAAATGCGACTTCTGATTGGTGCCAACTCAGTAGTTTGCCCAGACTTGAAAACATTCAACAGATCCATATGGAAGAAAGTTGGTCAAGGTACGAAACTTCCAGACTTCCATTTCCATCGTCTTTTGCAAAAATTGCTATAATTTGTTAAGTTTTGGGGTTAGTAGCCTAGGGTAATTGTTTGACAATTTTTTTCCAAAGCAGCTTTACAGAGGCAAACAGGAAAAACATAAAAAGGAAAATACAGAAAAGTGCATGGTATTTATAGAACGAGCAAGATCATTCTAATAAATAATATCTAATTAATAAATAAATAAATCCAGTCTCCCGTTGATCAAACACTGCCCTGCTGTGGCGAGGAACCCAAACTCCAATGATTGATTAATGGAGAAAAAACCTTGGGAGAAACCAGGCTCAGCAGGGAGGGCCAGATCCCCTCTGACGAGTCATAGCTGCACTCAGTGACCCCGACCAAAAGCCACCGAGCAAATATCCACGAGGAAGAGGGAGAGCCCACTCTCCGAAAACCGTACAGGTTCAACCGGGTCCCACTCCACGATCGACACCAGAAAACAGAGGAACAACCAGGGAAAATAGCAATGGCATGTTGTAACTTTGTTCCTCTGTTGTCCGACATCGACCACAAAACAAGGCCAAACTGGACCCACACAGCCCCAGCAAATGAATCCCCCCAACCACAACCAACGAGCCCCCCCCACAAACACCCACCCAGGAACCTCCAATCAGGGCCACTGCATGCAGCTATAACTTCAAACTGCTGACATGTGATGTAAATTTAGCATTAAATACCAAGTATTGTAACTTCAGCATTATTGTGACAAGTTGTCTTTGCTCTTGGTTGGGGATGGAGTGGTCTGAGCTGGGATGTTCAGATGGTTGTATTTTTCTTTGGTGGTGGAATTACCTTAGATGGAGCTGATGATGGTCAGTCAGTCTGCAGCTGTAGCTGGCCTAATCTCTAGTTGGGGATGGGCATATGTCAATCATCTGGACCTGGCGGAATTTCTCACTACCTCGGGGTGGGCATCCCGAGGCGGAGGCAGAAGGAGATTAATTAGCGTAGCTGCTGTTCATTAACTATGCATTAAGTGAAAGCTTGGCTGAAAAGATGTGTCTTTAATCTAGATTTAAATTAGGAGAGTGTGTCTGACCCTCGAATAGTATTAGGAAGGCTATTCCAGAGTTTAGGTGCTACGTATGAGAAAGCTCGACCCCCTTTGGTGGATTTAGTTATTCTAGATGTCATCAAAAGTCCATCAAAAGAGTTTTGAGATCTTAGAGAGCGTGATGGGTTGTTATGGGATAAAAGCTCAGTTAAGTAAGTAGGGGCTAAACCGCTTAAGGCTTTGTAAGTAATTAAGTTTACCCGCAACTTAATTAAGGGGACGTCAAGACGCAACGTCATGCCCATCCCCTTTCAACTGCTTCTGTTGCCACTACTCCCCCTGTTCCTGCTCGAAGGGCCATGTCTCAACCTGCACATACCATCACAACGTGCAACTGTTATTGCTGTCCCAGCACCTCCAGCTTCACCAGCACCACTATACCAAACCCTGGATGATGAGTTTGATGACTGGTGTGTCCTATCTAAAGAAATAATTTTGTACAATATGGTTTGGTTTGAATGACTGGTTTGACAATGTACTGTTTAATTCACAGTCTGCTTCAAACTGAGATCAATGAAATAGGAATGAGGCAGCAGGAGCAAATACAGGGGTACTGTAACTATTGTGTCACCAGGACTTGGTCTTGTATGACTAAAACAGCATATAGGAGACGTTGCACTAATGTGTTTCCCCTAAAGGGATTTTGAATAAACTGATAATTCTTCATTTACTTCGTTGATTTTTTTTATTTTTTCAGCTCTACTCTGAGAACATTGGTGTGCCCTTACTGTCAGATGGGTGGGCTGGATGCTAAGGAACTGCGGGATCACTGCAATGCCCAACTTGCCTATGACAGCACACGTGTGGTGAGTCAGGATCAGATGTCAATTCATTCCAATATCTTGTGTATCGACTGACACTTCAGCTCATTAATACACACTAATCCACTGATGTCTATCTTCTTAAACATTTCTCAAAATAGAATGTTCAATTATCATAAAGTGTTTGACATCTTTGTGGCTCCATACACTCAAAGCACTCACTTTTTTGCTCTCTGGCACCCTTTAGGTTTGTCCTGTGTGTGTTGTTTTGCATCATGGTGATCCACAGTACTACAGCCGCAATTTTATCGGCCATCTTAATCTGCGACACATTGAGGATATAACTGTAAGTTATAAAACATACAAATCAACGTTTTCTAAAAAACTGTTTTTTCAGACCCTGACAGTTTTTTAACTTTAATACTCTATTTTTTATGATTGAAATAACATCCACCAGAATGATGAAGTCAACTTTCAGTGTGCCCTCATGGAGTCATATAATGAAAACATCCCGATGTAACCATCATTTTAAAAAGTGAAGTAAGCATGGTTTTGGTGTATTGATTACTATTTGACATTAGGGAAATATTTTGAATTGTCAATAGTGAGGGTGGGCACTAGATTCTCTTATTTCTAGATAGCTTTTACTTTAATTGATGCAGTATGATGTCATAAATATATTTTTTCAATGTTTTGGAGCACACTGGTTAGATAGATATAAACGTATTCATCCTTAAAGCCTTTCGTTTTGATTTCATTGGGATGTTAATCAACAAGATCTTAATCAGAACCAAGCGTTTAATTGTTTGAGTAACCGATTGTTTTTACTGAGTCTTGTCAAACTTTATAAATATCTGATGTATCTCAGCATTTGATTTATTTTACCTAAAGTTTAATCATCTCCATCATCCTTGGATGATGCATTTGCACTATTTAGCACATGCACTTTAGATCTATAGATTCTGATGATTTATCCAACCTACAGTCATGGAAGATGTTTTGGAAACCAATACTGCCTGTCGTGATTCTGCCTCATCATGTCTTGTCTTTCTTGGTCCTGGGGCAGAATCATAGCAGGACCCCTTGTTTCATGTGGAGAACGGCTTTTGGCGCTATTGGCCTTCCATACGCTTTCTCCAGGTCTTGTCTCTGTTACCGCCCTTTCGTCTCCTTAGTTACATTTAGTCATTACATTTACATTTAGTCATTTAGCTGACGCTTTTATCCAAAGCGACTTACAAGTGGGGTAGATAATGGAAGCAATTAGGACAGCATAAGTACAACAAAAGCATAAGTGCAATCAAAAAGAAGACTAGTCTCATATAGCCTAACACAGTATTCGGAACCATTCATCCATTCATTCATTCATTCATTCATTTTTTTTTTTTTTAGAGTAGAGAAGAAAAGAGTAGAGAAGAAAAGAGTCAGAACAGATCAGTCAGATGTTGGCGGAATAGATGTGTTTTCAGGCGTTTCTTAAAGATGGCTACAGAATCTGCAGATCTTGTAGCAGTGGGCAGATCATTCCACATAGGTGGAACAGATCCGGAGAAGGTGCGCGAGAGAGATTTTTTACCTTTATGGGATGGCACCACAAGACGTCGTTCGTTTGCAGAGCGTAGGGATCTGGCGGGTACATATGTCTGCATTAGCGATTTAAGATAAGGTGGTGCCGAACCAGTAGTGGTCTTGTAGGCCAGGAGCAGAGACTTAAATTTGATGCGAGCGACTACGGGAAGCCAAGTTACATTGTTAAGTGTTTCATGACACACACGTGTTATGGTTAATTATCCTGTGTTAGTTCACCTTTAAACAGTCCTCATGTTTATTGTCCTGTGCCAGTTCATTTTGTGACATATCTCTGATGAGAGTATTGTTTATGCCTGTGATCTTTACCAAGAGTCAAGTAAGTCAAGTCAAGTCCAGTCAGTGTAGTTATTTGTCCAGTGTTGTATTCATCTAGTCTAGGTAGTCTGTGTTCCTGTTGTCTACTTGATTATTCCCTTTGTCATTATTGTTTCACCCCCTCGTGGGCCTTTGTTTTGTGTTTGTTTTGTCTGTTGTCCAACACTGCCTGCAATTGGGTTCTTCCTCACAATTCACGACAACTGCCATATTTGACTATGCACAAATATCCTTATAAAAGCCTAATTTGCAAAAAGATTTTCTGATACAAATCTGAAGTTGAAATTATTTTTAAGATATAGGCTTTGTTATATTAAATACAGAAATGTATTTTACTGCACAAAAAATATGCAAAAACATGCAATGCTTAAAAGGTGAAATTACAAAAGCCATTTTGTAATAAATAGAAGCTGTGATTGAAAAGATTAAAATAACTGCCCCAAGTTTTTTTTTTCAAAAACTGTATATGTAATGTATTTTAACTTCTGTAATAAATGTTTGAATGCTATGTTTTAATGTGTACAAGATCTACCTTTTTAACTTGCATTTATATTTTGAAATTTAGCAGACACTTTTATCCAAAGCGACTTACAAAGAAATGAGAAACAGTAAAGCGATTTGATATAAGGAGGAAATAATACAATAAGTGCTTGTAACGAGCAAGGCGGGACAAGAGCCGTGAGGGAATGACGCGAGCCCGGTGACGCTGCACGTTGCACCGGTCTCGCATCTCTCACGGAGGAGATCTGAAGCTTAAAAGGACGAGCAACAGGAGTGTAGCAAGATTCCAAGTAAGAAGGAGCTGGGAACCAGCAAACATTTAACAACTCTTATTAAAATAAACAAAAGAAAAAAAACAGCTGACAGCTCCCTCACTGTCGAATGCCGCCCACACAAGCATAATAAACCTAACGTAAAGTCCAGGCCTGGTCCTCTCTCGTCACCCCTCCATAACACCCTGAAGGCATGACACCAGAGGTAGAATTTGAAACAGATGAGAGGAGTACCTGGGATCCCTAGCATTGATAAGGTTCCTAGCACGATCTGATGATTCACTGTACTGTATCAAAGGCTGCAGATAATGCTAGCAGAATCAGGACAGAAGAGTTGGATTGCTTCCATGACGGATAGCAGTGCCATCTCGGGTGAGCGATTGCTTTTGAAGTCTTAATGCGTAGGGAGATAGGGAGAAAAACCATGGATGAGAAAATCCCAATCAAGTATTTCTGCAATAAATTGGAGAAGCAAAACAGGTCTGAGAGAATTATTCATTGTGATTGTTTTGAGTGGGGGCATGCCCTGGTTCTGCTTAAATGTGGATGGAAAAGTGCCAGTGAGCATGAAGGTGCTAATGATATCTGTGAGTGCTGGTATGAGTGTGTTTGATATGGCCGGTAAGAGATTGGAGGGGACTGGGTCGAGAGGGAACAGGTAGGGGGTGGCTGGAGACAAGTTTAAAAACTTCAGTGTCGGTCATTGCATAGAAAGAGGAGAATTTGATGTTGGATGTGAGGGTTGTGTGTTTGGAGGTTAGTTAGGTTGAAAATAGTTTGCTGATGAATGATTCTTAGCTGTAAAAGAGGAAGTGGGTGGAGGGAATAGAGGAGAGTTGAACGTTTCGAATAACTGCTGTGTGTTAGATGCATTACTCACCTTGGTGGTATAGAAAGTTATTAAAAGTGGAGCAAACACAAGCAGTTTCTGCCAATCTAATATTAATCTTGAGTACAAAGTAGTATGGCTTACTTCATATCTTTAAAGAGTATTTAGTTTGATCACAACTATTCAAGACAGATAAAGCATCCGGTTATTTCTGAAAACAGTCGATCTCCTGGAGGAGTGCAGTGCAGTGGGAGCATACACTGGTTGACGCGTGGGTGTGCCCTTCTCTCAAAAACAACGTTTTTGTTTGTTTGTTTAATGTTAAATCTTTTAAGATATGCATTTATTTAGATTTTTTTTCAAAGTAAAAATTGTGGAATAAAAAAAAAACAAAAAGGTTGGTAAAACTGTGCAAAGATGCCAAAATATGCTTACAAACAAATTTGACCATCCCATCAGATAGAAAGAAAGTGGGAATAATAATTTGAAGAGTTTGGTTCCAAAATGAGATAACTCATGTTTTTTATTGTGCATTCCAATAATATCAATCAAACTGCAGTTAATAATAAATAATAAAAACATGTTAACATAATAAAAAACAGTTATCTCTAGTTGTAACCAAATTCTTCATTTATTTGTAAATGACAATAAAACAAATAATAAAACAACAAACATCCATCCATCCATCCATTTTCTACCGCTTATCCGAACTACCTCGGGTCACGGGGAGCCTGCGCCTATCTCAGGAGTCATCGGGCATCAAGGCAGGATACACCCTGGATGGAGTGCCAACCCATCGCAGGGCACACACACTCACTCATTCACTCACGCACTCACACCCTACGGACAATTTTTCCAGAGATGCCAATCAACCTACCATGCATGTCTTTGGACCAGGGGAGGAAACCGGAGTACCCGGAGGACAACAAACATCAAGTTTCTAAAAGATCAAGTGTCTCTGCATGCTATAGTAAACCTCTTTGCCAATGTTCAGCTACAAAATGAATTGTAACGTTTACTGTCACAGAGGTAGTAGTAGTAATATTTTGTCTGAAAGCATCAACAAATCTTGCAGCGGGACTTAGTGGGACTCACATTAAAGTGTGTGTGAGCGTGTGTGCATGTGTGTTTGTGTGCGATATTTTGAAGTGCTGGTCACCATTTAGCTTTCTTTCTCATAGGGCACAGCCTCTATCCGGCTAACCATGTGCTTATTTACAGATGAACTGTGTTCATATTTATTTATTGCATAACATTGACAGGTTTTTGAAACTTTTTTATTTTTACTCTATTATTCATGTGTTGGCTTCCACACAATGAATTGAATGTACCATTTCTCCCTACCGCTCACAGCATCGTGACTCAGAGAGAGAAAAACCCTGCGCTGGGAAACTGATACATAATTTTTTACGATGCATAGATTGTGAAGTTTTGAAATTAATTTGGAATTGTTGTTTGGATTAATTTCAAATGCACTGAAATCTTCAGTGTTGCATTTGTCCTTTCTTTAACAATAGCACATTCAATTTGGAATTGTACATTTGAGTACTTAAATCTTTGTTCATTTGATGCTACAAAAGAAGTTGACGTTTGCATTCTCATTATCACTGAAGGAAATAGCCAAGCATTGCTGTCAAATGAGATTGTGAATGTTTCAGTGTTTCTAGAGGAGCAGATCATCTAACACAACCTGGACGACTACCCTA
This sequence comes from Triplophysa dalaica, assembly GCF_015846415.1. Lineage (NCBI taxonomy): Eukaryota > Metazoa > Chordata > Actinopteri > Cypriniformes > Nemacheilidae > Triplophysa > Triplophysa dalaica. The sequence continues at coordinate 8,350,544 of NC_079554.1, read as the reverse complement.
ATGGGTCTTCTTTACTGTGTTGACTTATATACAATCCCAAGAGACTTAAGTACACAATCGCGGAGATACAAAAAGTTTTCAAGGGTATTGGCAGTGTCAGTTGTTCTGAAAATGTTTATGGATTGCGCAATAGGTTGCTTCAAGACAAAGTGTAATGGCAAAATAGTGCTTTTCTTGGTAGAGTTGAAAATAGCCAATTTGTACTAATGTTTTTTTTCTGTCTACATTGTTAGCTACATTGTTCGAACATTAAACTAAAATATGTCTCATATGTTACAGAAAATGTTAATGTATTTGTTCTTAAAATGTTAAAGGCAGTAAGCTTTGTCCATAAGCCATTTTTATGTACACTGTTAAACCTTGCTGTAAATTACAGGGCTAATAGCTTTAAAATAGGCAGTGTTTAGCAGTAACATTGGGAATCAGTATTTTACTGAAACATGAGATGCATTTCTGTAGCGCAAATAATATTTTACAGTTAATTACTATATAAACAGATTACAGATAACAGCTGTATTATTCAGCTGTAAAATACTGACGTTTTTACTACATTGTCACTAATTGCAGCACTATTTTTTGCCAAGAGTAAGATTTTCAGGCAGAAAACAAAGATTTATGCATTAACACACACGTATGTGCACTGGCTGCTTAATTCTTAACACAAAGGTGTTGCCCCTTTAAGGGCAACCAGGTGTGTGTGATCTCTGAGTTTATGTTCTTTTGCTTGTGCTGTGTTAATTATCTTAGTAACTGGATTTTCATGGTTTAAAACTTAAAATCGAATCCCCAACAATGAGTGAGTAAACTTTTCAAATATTTAAAAGTTTTTTTCAAATATACTGCAAATGTAGGTAAAGTTAATCATTTCGTATTATGTGCTCTGTATCTTTTAGTTCCAAAAAGCTACCTGTTAGCTAGCTTTTAGGATCTCACAACTTTCTGTATCCCATAGTGTTGAACATTATTTTTTATCAGCAGCTGACCCCACCGCTTGTTTCTTTATTTAACCTGCTTATTTTTTATTGTGTAGTCACATTACCCACAATGTACAGATGCAAACTAGCATCTAAGTCAAGTAAGTAAGTTTCACAGATATGGATGAAAATTAAACCAGGAGTTTAACAGGAGTTTAATCAGTTAAACTATTGGGCATTTAAGCTTTTAAACGTATTTTAGACTGGGATTATAAATAAGGCTTGAATATGAATTTAAGAAACAACCTCAGGTTTTAAGAATTAGGAACACTTCGGTAATCCATTACTATTATTGCACCACTACAAATGTCTAAGAAAACTTCCAAAAAGATGTCAGTGGAAAATGAGCTATAGCGTGTTAAGATGTTATGGGGCAATCGTGCCCTAATGGTTAGAGAGTCGGACTCGTTGCCGGCTCGATCCTCAGGGCCGGCGGGTAACGATTGCGGTACCCTTGACCAAGGCACCTAACCCCTACATGCTCCCTGGGCGCTGCAGTGATAGCTGCCCACTGCTCCGGGTGTACGTGTGTTCACCACTTGCTGTGTTTGTGCTCACTAATCACTGGATGGGTTAAATGCAGAGGTCACATTTTGAGTATGGGTCACCATACCTGACGAATTGGTCACTTTATTGGATGGTTTTGATGGTGAGCCTCGTATTTCAGGAGATACACTTCTTACTTCATCAAAGTGGATGATCAGCATTGAGGGGAAAGTGACACATTGCATTGATGAGGAGCTAGATTTTGCTGCAGCACTCTCTGTTCTTTTTGCTTGCTTTTATGTTTTTAATATTGAGTTCCAAGAGTCAGCCAGTGCCACACTAGAGCTCATTCAAAGGTAAGTGTTAAAAGAGACATTACTTGCACAGTAATGATTTTTATTATATTCTATCATGACTGTATTTGTTGTTGTTAGTGTTTTTTTATGATTCTGTGTTTGATTTGTTACTAACTGATAAAAATCATTTAATTTTCAGATTCTTTGTGAGGATTAATCCTGAGGGGACAAAATGTGTTGCAAAAACTTGAACCAGCCGCAAAACTGGCTCATCTGTAACAAGAAACGTTCAAACCCGCATGTTCATACATTTTTGCAGCGGCTCACCGTATTTGAGTGGAAAACATGTAATTAAGTTAGTGCAAGCAATATTTATTAATACAATTATTGGAATGCATAAAGAGGTCATTTAATTTGTGCTGAGTTACTACCAGTTTGGAACAACATGCTAAACCAAATCTACAAATGATTGGTATTGTTTTTGTTTTGATTATTTATGTTTTTTTAATACTTTTTATTATATTTAAGATTTTCCTATTTTCTATGTATTTGAGTTTCTTGTGTAAAAAAGTAAGTGAATATTTTAGTTTTTTGGTAACATGTATTTTTGTGACTACTATTTAATGTGCAAAGTTGTGTTGAAAATATGTTTAATGAATTAATATGTGAAAAAGAAATGTTGTTTATTTATATATTTTTATATTGTAAAAGAAAATAGAATGTATTTGGTTAACATTTTGACTGGTCTTTGCCATACATGTCTATATACACACACCCATATCTACAATACAGTGTTATTATTTTCTATATTTTCCTTTAATTTTATTTATACTTATTTATACATTGCTGTACACTAGCAGTGGATGTTTTATTTCAGAATAACATTCAGTTTTGTTGAATTATGTAATTTGTTTAATTGTCGCATGTAACTATGAATTTTCTTCTGTTTTGTATGCATGTTTTGTAATAAAGTAATAAAGTAATAAATGACGTTTGCAGCATTTTTGATGGAACAGAATGGCTAATAACATTAAATACACAGAATGTATATGTAGTATTCTACTGTGATTGCTGTTGCATTACAGTAAATAACTATCACTACTCTTGCCAGTTATTAGCTATTATTCTTGATTTACAGTAAAATACTAACAAAACTGTTGCCAGTTAGTCACCGTAAAGTCTCAGTTACAGTAAAATACTGGCAACACTGTTAGTGTACAACACCTATTCTGTTCTTCTATCTCCAATCTCCATATTCTGTGATTTTAATTGTTGTGCCATAATTGATTATTATCAGCCACCCTTTATGTTTGTCACTGGGTTTTGCAAATATCTAAACCAATATACAGTAATAAAAAGTGTTTTCAAACTACAGTGTTTCTTCCATATTATGAAAAACAGCGAATTTGGACATGTGAGGTTTCAAAAGGACAGTGATGAGATAAACTTGTTTCCTAAACATCTGCCAATATTGCATCTTTTACATATTTTGAACAGTTTGGTTGTTTCTGAAAATAAATGCATATATTTGCATTTAAACTTGGGAGAAATGTTGTCACTGAATTACAGAATGAAACTAAAATCACCATTTTGCCTCAACACTTACCTATAGAAAGTAAATCAGAAAACAGAAAATAATTTTGAAGAGTTATCTTCATTTTTTTCTGTGGCTCAAGTTTTAACATTAAAAAGTGCTTTATTCATGATCCATAACTCTTAATGCACTTCTATCATTACTTTTGGCATCACAAACTGCTTGGCTTGTAAGTTGCTGTATTTACTTAACAGTGATTTGTTTTATAATGTTGTTATGGGGGCACTTTGGTCTTCATGATAATAAGTTTATTGATACCATAGAGCGCCATAAAGAAACTATTATTCATTTTTGCCCTGTGGTAGCTTCTTTTTTTCAAAGCAGCATAATATGACTTTCATAACTTTCATAATGAGGTGGAGATCTGGCAAAACTGAAGTTTGGCTTTGCATTGTCGGATAAAAGTTTTCACTTGCCAGGTTTCGGGTACTTCATGCATTTCAGCACATTGACAGGAAATCACGGAGACAAGGCGTACCTGGAGAGTCGTCTCTTTTACCCCACCAGAGGCTTTCAGTGCCTGCAATTCTATCATTACAACAGCGGGGGCGATGATGATCAACTAAACATTTGGGTGCGTGTGTACACCGACGACGAATCCAAAGGAGACCTGAGATTGGTTGAGGCGATAAGTGGTAATAAATCTTAAATATCCAATAAAACGGTTAAGTTTTGATATAATGAATATATCTTTGAATTATGAGCAATGATCTGTATTTTACTATTAAGGGGGTCCTATAAACTCCTGGGAGCTGTACCATGTGAGCCTACAGGTCTCTCAAAAATTCAGGGTGGTGTTCGAGGGGGTAAAAGGACGTCATGCATCAAAAGGGGGTCTGTCTCTGGATGACATCAACCTCTCTGAGACGCAGTGTCCTCACCACACTTGGCGAATTAGTGACTTTTCCAGCCTTCTCGCCACAACCCCAGTGGGTTCCAAAATCTTCAGTCCACCCTTCATATCCAGAGAAGGTTACTCTTTTCAGGTTAGCCTGTATATTAAAGGGAAGACAGATAGCCAAGATAAGATGGCAATCTACTTCCACTTGACTTCCGGACCTTATGATGAGCATCTCAAATGGCCGTGTCCATGGCGACAAGCTTCCATGGAGATGATGGACCAGACTCCAGACATCCAAAAACGCATGAATAACCAGAGGATGGTCACTACAGATCCAAATAAGACCTCCACTGATTGTAAGATCAAAAATGTGGAGTTCTAAAGCAATAGTGCAATAGATCATAGTGCAGCAGACACCATTGTTGTCTCCTTTATGGTTTCATAAACAACATATTCTCTTTGTGCAGCTGCAGGTAATGTGGAATATTACTGGGATGACCCACAAAAAGTTGGTAGTCTGGTCACTGACTCCAATGGCAATTCATACTATCGGGGGCCAGGTTACGGCACCACCAATTTCATCACGCATGAACACTTCAAGAGCTTTATTAAAGGAAATGACGTGATCTTTGTCCTGTCTCTTGAAGGTTTGCTTTAAGATGTTTTATTAGAAAACCAAAAAAAATTTTCCCACAACACGCAAAGTACATACCACACAGGTAGGTGAACCGTGGTTAACATTTGATAGTTTTCAATAGATGCAACTGGACTTTTGAGGCAGCAGCTTGCAGACTTTGGGATCCAGATATCAGAGATCTGAAACAAGCAAATGACGATTCTGTTACAGCTTCCAACGGCAGTTCAACAGCAACGTTGGCGATAAGCGTCTTTGTGGCAGCTGCCATGTTTATGGCTGTCGCCCTTGGCGCACTGTACTATGTGCAGAGAGTTCGGAAAAGACAGATGGAAAGAGATGGAGAGGGTGAACCAGAGAAGACCGATGGCTGTGAGTGTCCACATGTATAGCAAATGATCCGGTTTCATTCTCTCCCAATATTATGACAAGTGTAACATTATACTTTGGATATACATCTTATATTTTAATTAATGGTATACTTACTCCAATTGATTCTCTTTTTTTACAGAATCCTAAACATAGCCCAAAATACCCAAGGATGTGGACTAAACATTAAACTACGCGATCTCATTGCAAAAGACAAAAATTGTTAAATGCAATAACGAAAAGAAATGTGAATAAATTGCCCTGGAACCTGTCAGAGGGCAGCAGATTATCGGAAACATCACCAATTGAAAGAAATTTTCATTTTGACAAAAATAAATAACTTTCAAAAATAAATAACAATCTTTGATGCTCACGGTTTATTTGTCTGAGTGTGTAACAACGAGGGGTTGTAATATCACAAGTTATTCTTGAAATAAATGAAAAATACCATTTCCCAATGCACCTCGTCTTCCCTCAGATGAGGAAAACCACATTATCTGATACCATGACCCAGTTGTCATCCTGCATGCATTCAAGCAGTAGATTAACCTTATCCTGGTCAATCTCCTCTTCCTGGCCTTTATTAGTGCGAGTCAGAAGCTCAGGCTCGGCCACAGACAGAGACCTGGTCACTTTAAAGGCTTTCAGCAGAGCAGTCTTAAACACTTTCATTCTGTAAAGTCATAAAAACTATTATTTCAGAACTGTTTGAGGACAATATTGGCAGAGGTTACAGTATATGACAGGGAAAGTGAAGGGGATACTGATATACCTGTCTGAGCTGATGTCACCTTCATTCCTCTGAGATGCTGGCTTGCTCTTCTGATTAGACTGAGCTGCCAAGGTAGAAATGGTAAAGGTGGTCATATATTATCAAATTATGATACACCACTACATTTGCTACGAATATGGTTACCTCAGAGTCTCCAATTCTCCAGCAGAGGGCGTTGTCCCCAGAGTTCTAACTAGACTCCTTTTTCCAGTAACTCTAGCACCACTGATTACACCTGCACCTATTGCTAATAATCCAGACTTTGCATTATATTCCCTGTGGTTGAGTCACATTTGTGTGCAGTCTTGTTTTGCCCCGGTTGAAATTCATGAGCGCTTTTGGATTACTTTGTTTGGATCGTGACTTGGACTTAGAACTTTGGCTACCTCCCTAACCCCCACCTGTTCATATACTCCTGAACGTTATCTGCCTGCCCTGACCTTTATATTGTTTAACCCTTTGCTTCCATTAAAACTGCGTATGGATCCTCAAGCTTCTGTGTCCGAGTCCTCGTTACAACATTTCACAGACCTTAGATTTCTTTGACTTTCTGTTTTTCTGTCTTGGCTTTGGAAAACATACATCTTTTTCTCTTTCTCCAGAATCTACAAAATCAAATTATGCTTAATTCAGATACATAACAGAGCCAAACGTGTGTTGTAGTATCGGCTATGCAGGTTCGGTTCTGGAAGATTTCACAGGTTACCATTTAAAAAAAAGCGAACTGCATCTCCCTAGGCAGGAATGGGCAGAATTTATGATACATGTATTTTTAACAGTAGCGAACCCTCATGGTCCCCAGGACCATTGGTTATCAAGTAATTTGGTAATCAAATTGTTAGTTATTTATGATTTAATAGGCCGCCGAGCTTCAATTCATTCTGGCTGCCGATGTGAGCTTAATTCGAGACGGGTGATTTTGATTTGTCAGTCTTAAATTTTACATATTGTGCATAACAGTGACATCTTATCAGATAAATGCTAAATTTACTGCATTATTTTCCAAACGTTTAGTTCACTGTAACGTTACCAGTTTAATATTAAGATTTATTTTAATCATAGTTAAATCGCTGGTGAATATCTGTTTACTCTCCGCTAGTGTAGGTTTTTCTTTGCTGAGAGCACTGTCACTTTTTAAACTGGTGTTCTGTACTATTGTTTGTGTTGGTTTTATGATCAGAATGGGAGGCAGTGTCGGTCATGGGTGTGTGCAACTCGGTCCATTATTCTGTTGAAGAGCACATACACGCGGCACACCGATCATAATGCACATTTGTAAAAATGATTTGTATTGCGTGTTATTTTGGCGATAACGGTCTTCCTGTGCTGTTTGGCTTGTTGCGTTTCAAGTCTAAAGTAGTATTGCAAATGTATCATGTGGTAAGTGTGATGGTAAAAATTTGTATACGCACTTCTATAGGGAGCACAGTAAAGTAAAATAAGGTAAAGTGTATGGGTTCGAAGGGGGGTTCGGGTTGCGCGTGAGCAGAGGGCCAAGGCTCAAACGTCACTTAATATAATGATTGACGCGATGATGAACTCCAGTGGTAGAGGTCACCTGGTGGTAAAAGCCACCTGTTTGTTCGAAGAAAAGTCAAAATGCAGTTATCTTGAGGCAATTGAAGACAGTGAGGATTCAGTAAACCTTTTCGGATGACCCCCAACACGTGTTGCATCTGTGAAAGAGTGAAACAGGCATACTGTAGCTTCTAAACGGGATTTGTAATCAATGTTCTAGCTTCGCTAGAAGTCGCAGGCCATGTTCACAATGAACAGAGAGTTTGCTTTTTCAGTACGTGTACATCCAGGTGCTGTTGATTTCATTGGTTAGGTGGTGAAAGAATACCAACACACCCGTATACAAGAAAATATCTTTATTTGGAGGCGTGCGCTTTCGTGATTAAAGCGCTACAGCCTTTTAAAACATCACTGGGATTCAAACTCATTTAAATACAGCAGATTACCAAAAATGTCAATCCAGCGTTTTCTTCACTTTCTAGGGGAATGTTTAAGATTCACACAAACATGAAGTCCACCTTTTCCCCCACGTTGAGATGATCAATAATAAACATGGCAAATGTGGAATCAGGATCGCTATCAAATCCATCCCTGGAAATCATTCATGAATACTTTTGTTCACAGAGTTGGGTTAATGTAAGCAGGATTAGAAAACGTTTACAATTGTTTTACTTTTGTGAGGTCACGTCTAAAAAGTGGATTTGTGAATAATTGCATTTTATATCCACTGATCGGGTCTATCAAATCAGTTTAAGGCAAATATTTTCCTGTGTGTAATACCACGAAACAAAGATTTTCATCTGTCCCACGTTATCCTGCATTAAAGCGACGGTTGCACGGTTACAACGGTATAATCAAATAATCAATGCTGATTCATCAGAAAAAATGGTAACGTATCAACAAGCATCATCGCTGTCTTCTTGGTTTTTATCCAGTACACCAGAACAATGGAATGGCTGTCACTCCCACACCCGTGACCTGCGGTGAGAATAAAGGATGTTATGTGTCGAAGGCTGTATGGCCAGTGAATTTCCATCCATGTCTTTAAACGGCATGATGGTGATGTACAGATCAGCGTGATCCTTTCCACCAGCACAACACGAGGTGGTCTTCTCCTACCAGTTTCACAGTCTGCAGTCGGGTGCCTGAAGGAAGTCCGTTAACTTTACGTATTGGACAAAAGCCATTTCGATAAAGACGGCCGCTTTAAAATGGTCCATCAAATGGTCTCAAAATGCAATTTTAGTGGGGTTCATTTTCCTCCGGCAACACAAACACAAATGGCAAATAGATTGAGAAACTCACACACCTTTTTGTGGGTCAATGCGCAAATCTCTTCCTCCATGGTAGCAGGCGACCCACTGACACCCTCTGGGTCCATACACATACCGTCTGGTATGTCTTCATCGGGCTCTGTCCAGGAAACCCCTCTGTGGACAGCTTAATTAAACACACACACACACAAACACACACACGCACAAACACACACACACAAACACACCCTGAAAAATAAATACAGTACGGACATCCAGTCTGGCTGTGGATGTGGTGAAAGAAGCGGTGATCCAGTGACCCGTCCAAAGTGTTGGAGATGTCCACCTGGTCTGAGTGATGAAGAACGGTCAGAATAAAGTGTGTACAGAGACCCCTGTTTCCTCTCCATCACGGCCGGCGGGAGTTCCATTCCCATGGTAAACGGACAGGCTGGGGGAAACGTGGGTATAATAAAATGAACTGCAATACATTACACTTTTACATCACTATACACTTAGCATACAGCAAAACCTAATGCACTCTTCTAGTGTAGAGTCTCCCACATAAATGGTACTTTTTTCGAGTATATACCTGCAAAGTACCTCCCTGCTTATCTACGTTCCATCACTGAAGCGAGCGTTGGGTTGGGTTTTTTGTCCAGCTGGGCAGCTGTTGTAATGGAGTGCATGACCTGTTGAACAACCGCAAAGCGCATTCCCCCCGAGATGACGTAACCGCCTGCTTTTCGCAACAAAGAGCCTACAGGTTTCTCTGGGACAGTAAAAACACACAACGCCCTTCTCACAGGCGCTTGGATCTCATAAAATACTGACAAACTTTCTGATGCCTCACCTGTAGTGATACTCTCCTCACGACCAGACGGGACTCTCGCCGAATTCATTCTTTCCTGGGGGGTGTTCTCAGGGATGCGGGATGTCTTAAAAAAACGAGTGTGCATTAGAAGTGTGTTTGTCAAACAGTTACACAACAGATTTATATTAGGTTAACTGTCTCTTTCCATTTCTAGCACATACCAGACAAGGACTTTTAAAGGTTGTAAACGCTCGGGAGATCTTGTCAAAAAGAGGAAGTTAAAGGAATAAAGACACTGACAAATAAAGTGTTTGTTTATGGTGTATTGTGTTTTATAGTTTTATTTTCATTGATCTACCACCACGTATACACAGACGTTGAAAGCCACACATTTTACCGTGAATGATTTATTTCATCATTTTTCTTAGACAAGTGAATTGACTCGGTCACCATTCACAATAAGCACACATTTGTGCCTAATCTTAACGTTAATAATACAAGCCCAAAAACGGCTCCGTTATTGTCTCGTCGGCACACTGCTGACGTTATTGCGAACAGAATCACACGTGTGATGACGGGTCTTACTTACAACCCCTCCTAGCCTCGAAACCGCCATCGGTCCGGCGAGGGAGAGACGAGCTCGCAGCCTCTGCGTGCACACACAGCTCTCCCTCTAACAGCTGGCCTCCGTTACACGAGAAATGACAGATTTTTCATCTACAGCGGTGTTTTGTGGTTTGCATCGGTGGATCCTTTCGCTCAAAAGTGCCCGCCGTTAGAACTGTAATGTTGTTTAGCCATTTCTACGTCGTGCATTGCGCTCTGTCTTCTTCTTCTTCGCAGATAGGTTGTATCTAGAAGGGATGCAGCTACGGCCGGAAGTGGTGCAACCATCTCGCCATAGAATTCCAATAAAATAACATTAGCTAACCCCTACGCCTACCCAAACCCTAAACCTAACTTTACAATAATACAAAATATAAATCAACTGTTTATGTACTGAAATATGTAACGTGTTGATAACGTTAGTCTATGAACATTTGACACTACGACCTGTACAAATAAAAACAAATGATTGCTTCCATTGTGTTACGTCTGATCTTTGACCTTACGTCCGTCCAGTACGTTAGGTGACGTGACGTGACGTGCTTCGGCTCGTACCGTTGTATCAGAGTTGGCTTTAAAGCCTTACGTGTGAATCCATGTGTGTGTGAGGGCTTCCAACGACGTCAACTGGTCATAAGACAAACACAACACGGTGTATTTACCACGATCAATCTATACTTTGTTAAAGCACTGCTTGGTCTGCAGTTGGAGCGTTGCCATTGGCTGTTGGTTTGAATAATTAATGAGGGAGGTCTGTCACAGTTGTTCTTTAACGATTTTCGTCTATAAATATCATTGTGTTTCGAGCTGCGTTTTGAACAATAGGGTGTATGATAAGGGCTCTGTCGGCATCGTGTTCACAACGTTGGACGTTCATTGAAGTTCGCCCCCTACCGTCGTCGAAAGTAGCAGTGCCGATGGGAGGTATAAATAGCAGGCGCGCGAGCTGTTGTATCGGTTGGGCCAGAGAGCGTCGCCTCGGCCAAGCCAACATGCTACTAGAGTCGCTAGGCGAGTGGCGCGCTATTGCACCTCTGACCCAGCCCCTGGTGCCGTCGGTACGCCGATGGGCATCAGGTTTTGCTTCTTGCAAGTGTATAAAAGTCACAGGTTATTGTTTAACCTATACTTTATTTAACCTATTCAACGGCAAGAAGTGAAGCCGTCCCACCGGAAGTAAGTCGAGTCCCCTGCTGTAGTCATTTATATAAGAAAACTCAGCAATATAAAGGAACTCGGCAATAATCTTAGAAAAAACGCCACGCAGTGTGTAAACCTCACTCTCTGACCCACCAACCGAGACGCTCTTGAGGCTGCGGTCTTTCGCCTCCTCGTTAGAGTTCCGGCCCGTCTCCCGTCCGGACCGACGTCGGTTCGAGGCCCGCGCAGAACAGGTTACGTACACAGCTTGTGTTTTGGAACATAACGTAGGAACATATGAAGAGATTGGTATCAAAATGAGTTATCACATCAAGTTTTTTTTTTTTGTATGTTCCGATTAATATCAATCAAACTGTAGTTGGTTTGTTTTGATTTAAGCCATATGACTTCAAGAAATAAGAGAATCTGGTTTACTGAATGAGCATTGAGGAGGAGAGCCCTACTCATAAAATGTCCTTCTCGTGCATTTCTTTCTTCTCTATTTCCTCAGAATATTTGTCATTCTTATTGCTCCTTTATTGCCTTTCTTCCCGTGCCTTGCTTAATTTCCGTTTATTTACATCAATCAGTGCCTTAATGCAGTATACAAACAAAGAGTTTGGTTCCAAAATGAGATCAGTCGGTTCTTTAAAAGATTTCTAAAATCGTGTTTGTCATGATGTTTTGGGTGCGTTTTATTGAACTACATTTAAAGTTTCTAAATATATGACATTTTGTTCTTATAAAAAAGCATACATTTAAGATAGTTATAGAGGTTCAAGTACCTCTCTGATTTGAACAAAGGCTATAGGCCTCATAGGACGGGCACCAAGCAGATATGGACCTGACATCTGCTTAGCATCAAACACACACAAATGCTTTTGAAGCCACTAGTTGGTACCAGTCACAGACGAACACATTACATAATATTGTATTGATTTAAGCACATGTTTACCCTTTAAATACACTAAACACTATGCCAGGTATAGTAAATGACAACGTGCAACAATGTGCCTTTCATTTTAAGATGGATGTATGTGCATTTCTTTTTTAAGCTTTTAAAAGGTTTTGCCACAGTTAAATACTGATATATGGAGCTTGACATGTAACTGTGGAAGGTCAGAAAAGGATGGACTAACAAAAATAGGTGATGCCATGTGAAACCTGATTTAAACCTGGTCTAAACGGTGAGAACAACGCGAGAACAATGTATAAAAGATGGAGTCAGATATGTATTGGTCAGACATCTTCAGATGAACTCAGTATATCTCACTTTGACTTGTTCGAACAAATTCAAGATTTAAACCCTTGAAACTTGGCTTCTTGGTCTTCGTGATTCCTCACAACATTTGATGATCGATTTCGCCACACCAACTGCGCCTCCCTTCACTAGCTGGCCTCCGTTACATACGGTATATATCAGTTCAAAAGTTACTGCAAGTGTTAAGTGAAAAACTGTGTGTGAAAAATAAGCTTTCTTCAAGGCACTCCCTAAGAAATTCATTTTAGCATATTAACGCATGTAAATCGGAATGGAATATAAAAAATGAACGTGAAGTGTTATCTCGTGTTGGAACCAGTCTCTTCATATGTATGTTCTGTTAAAAAAATATAGGCTATATTCACATATAAGTTAATGGAAGCTACTTCAAGAGTTAAGTGACAAAGCCAGAATGCAAAATAAACCTGTTTTTTAAGGCACTCACCAAGCAAATGTGGTCAGAGATCAGCCAGTGTGCTTGAACCTAAGATAAGCTTCATTTACCAGCTAAAAACACAAGTATGAAACAGCGCCATCTAGTGGTGAAGGGCGATAAAGGGAAAATTAAAATGAAGCGATATTGTTTCAGATTATCGGTTACTTTATGGGAAAGTAAAAGCCAGTGTTAAAAGAGATTTAAACTACTTCTTGAATTGTTTAATAACACATTGTTAAAAGTGCTGCTCAAACAAATCTCAACGAATGTTGTTTGCCGTCATATAAACAGACTGTAAAAATGCCAGCATTATATAATTATCCATTTAATAGGGGTGATGAAAATATCTTCCTATTTCGTATCAAATTGCTTTAGTGATTTCTGTAAAATATATTGTAAGAACTCTACATGATGACATAAAAATGCGACTTCTGATTGGTGCCAACTCAGTAGTTTGCCCAGACTTGAAAACATTTAACAGATCCATATGGAAGAAAGTTGGTCAAGGTACGAAACATCCAGACTTCCATTTTCATCGTCTTTTGCATAAATTGCTATAATTTGTTAAGTTTTGGGGTTAGTAGCCTAGGGTAATTGTTTGACAATTTTTTTCCAAAGCAGCTTTACAGAGGCAAACAGGAAAAACATAAAAAGGAAAATACAGAACAGTGCGTGGTATTTATAGAACGAGCAAGATCATTCTAATAAATAATATCTAATTAATAAATAAATAAATCCAGTCTCCCGTTGATCAAACACTGCCCTGCTGTGGCGAGGAACCCAAACTCCAATGATTGATTAATGGAGAAAAAACCTTGGGAGAAACCAGGCTCAGCAGGGAGGGCCAGATCCCCTCTGACGTGTCATAGCTGCACTCAGGGACCCCGACCAAAAGCCACCGAGCAAATATCCACGAGGAAGAAGGAGAGCCCACTCTCCGAAAACCGTACAGGTTCAACCGGGTCCCACTCCACGATCGACACCAGAAACAGAGGAACAACCAGGGAAAATAGCAATGGCATGTTGTAACTTTGTTCCTCTGTTGTCCGACATCGACCACAAAACAAGGCCAAACTGGACCCACGCAGCCCCAGCAAATGAATCCCCCCAACCACAACCAACGAGCCCCCCCACAAACACCCACCCAGGAACCTCCAATCAGGGCCACTGAATGCAGCTATAACTTCAAACTGCTGACATTTGATGTAAGTTTAGCACTAAACACCAAGTATTGTAACTTCAGCATTAATGTGACAAGTAGTCTTCTTTGCTCTTGGTTGGGGATGTAGTGGTCTGAGCTGGGATGTTCAGATGGTTGTATTTTTCTTGGGTGGTGGTGGAATCACCTTAGATGGAGCTGGGATGGTCAGTCAGTCTGCAGCTGTAGCTGGCCTAATCTCTAGTTGGGGATGGGCATATGTCAATCATCTGGACCTGGCGAAATTTCTCCCTACCCGGGAGGCGGAGGCAGAAGGAGAATAATTAGCGTAGCTGCTGTTCATTAACTATGCATTAAGTGAAAGCTTGGCTGAAAAGATGTGTCTTTAATCTAGATTTAAATTGGGAGAGTGTGTCTGACCCTCGAATAGTATTAGGAAGGCTATTCCAGAGTTTAGGTGCTACGTATGAGAAAGCTCGACCCTCTTTGGTGGATTTAGTTATTCTAGATGTCATCAAAAGTCCATCAAAAGAGTTTTGAGATCTTAGAGAGCGTGATGGGTTGTTCTGTGATAAAAGCTCAGTTAAGTAAGTAGGGGCTAAACCGCTTAAGGCTTTGTAAGTAATTAAGTTTACCCGCAACTTAATTAAGGGGACGTCAAGCCGCAACGTCATGCCCATCCCCTTTCAACTGCTTCTGTTGCCACTACTCCCCCTGTTCCTGCTCGAAGGGCCATGTCTCAACCGGCACATACCATCACAACCATACAACGTGCAACTGTTATTGCTGTCCCAGCACCTCCAGCTTCACCAGCACCACTATACCAAACCCTGGATGATGAGTTTGATGACTGGTGTGTCCTATCTAAAGAAATAATTTAGTACGATATGGTTTGGTTTGAATGACTGGTTTGACAATGTACTGTTTAATTCACAGTCTGCTTCAAACTGAGATCAATGAAATAGAAATGAGGCAGCAGGAGCAAATACAGGGGTACTGTAACTATTGTGTCACCAGGACTTGGTCTTGTATGACTAAAACAGCATATAGGAGACGTTGCACTAATGTGTTTCCCCTAAAGGGATTTTGAATAAATTGATAATTCTTCATTTACTTTGTTGATTTTATTTATTTTTTCAGCTCTACTCTGAGAACATTGGTGTGCCCTTACTGTCAGATGGGTGGGCTGGATGCTAAGGAACTGCGGGATCACTGCAATGCCCAACATGCCTATGACAGCACACGTGTGGTGAGTCAGGATCAAATGTCAGTCCAATATCTTGTGTGTCGACTGACACTTCAGCTCATTAATGCACAATAATCCACTGATGTCTATCTTCTTAAACATTTCTCAAAATAGAATGTTCAATTATCATAAAGTGTTTGACATCTTTGTGGCCCCATACACTCAAAGCACTCACTTTTTTGCTCTCTGGCACCCTTTAGGTTTGTCCTGTGTGTGTTGTTTTGCATCATGGTGATCCACAGTACTACAGCCGCAATTTTATTGGCCATCTTAACCTGCGACACATTGAGGATATAACTGTAAGTTATAAAACATACAAATCAGACCCTGACAGTTTTTTAACTATAATACTCTATTTTTTCTGATTGAAAGAACATCCACCAGAATGATGAAGTCAACTTTCAGTGTGCCCTCATGGAGTCATATAATGAAAACATCCCGATGTAACCATCATTTTAAAAAGTGAAGTAAGCATGGTTTTGGTGTATTGATTGATATTTGACATTAGGGACATATTTTGAATTGTCAATAGTGAGGGTGGCCACTAGATTCTCTTATTTCTAGATAACTTTTACTTTAATTGATGCAGTATGATGTCATAAATATATTTTTCAATGTTTTGGAGCACACTGGTTAGATAGATATAAACGTTTTCATACTTAAAGCCTTTCGTTTGATTTCATGGGGATGTAAATCAACAAGAATCTTAATCAGAACCAAGCGTTTAATTGTTTGAGTAACCGATTGTTTTTACTGAGTCTTGTCAAACTTTATAAATATCTGATGTATCTCAGCATTTTATTTATTTTACCTAAAGTTTAATCATCTCCATCATCCCTGGATGATCCATTTGCACTATTTAGCACATGCACTTTAGATCTATAGATTCTGATGATTTATCCAACCTACAGTCATGGAAGATGTTTTGGAAACCAATTCTGCCTGTCGTGATTCTGCCTCATCATGTCTTGTCTTTCTTGGTCTTGGGGCAGAATCATAGCAGGACCCCTTGTTTCATGTGGAGAACGGCTTTTGGCGCTATTGGCCTTCCATACGCTTTCTCCAGGTCTTGTCTCTGTTCCCGCCCTTTCGTCTCCTTAGTAACATTGTTAAGTGTTTCATGACCCACACGTGTTATTGTTAATTATCCTGTGTTAGTTCACCTTTAAACAGTCCTCATGTCTATTGTCCTGTGCCAGTTCATTTTGTGACATATCTCTGATGAGAGTATTGTTTATGCCTGTGATCTTTACCAAGAGTCAAGTAAGTCAAGTCAAGTCCAGTCAGTGTAGTTATTTGTCCAGTGTTGTATTCATCTAGTCTAGTTAGTCTGTGTTCCTGTTGTCTACTTGATTATTCCCTTTGTCATTATTGTTTCACCCCCTCGTGCGCCTTTGTTTTGTGTTTGTTTTGTCTGTTGTCCAACACTGACTGCAATTGGGTTCTTCCTCACAATTCACGACAACTGCCATATTTGACTATGCACAAAAATCCTTAGAAAATCTTTTTGCCAATTAGGCTTTTATGATACAAATCTGAAGTTGAAATTATTTTTAAGATAAAGGCTTTGTTATATTGTCACAGGTCGGGATGGGTCAAGCCGGACTACGCCCACCCCTGAACCAGGACCACCTCGAGGAGCGTATCAGAGGGAGAAATCGGAGACAGAATAAAATTTCAACAAGTTTTATTTAGAAGTAAAAGCAATTTGAAAATCCTAGTCTAAAATCTTCTTCCTTCTTGCCCTCAGGAATCGAAGGTGAACAGTACAACAACCAGGGTCTCTCCCGCTCTCTTCCTCAGTGCGGGCCCTGTAGTGAATGGGGCGGTGGACAGGTAATTTGTCAGGTAGGTCTTTCCCAGGTGGAGATGCAGTAAACAGGCGAACGGCCCGGTAAGTCTCTCTGGTAAGTAAATATTTCCAACCTCCCTTCCTTCACAGGTACGAGATCCGGAGCAGATGGCCGTCGGTCAGGTACGTATACAGCAGATTCACACTCTGATGATGGGGCGGCGAGGGAATCTTTACAGGGTAAGCGAATAATTTCAACCTCCCTCTCTCCACAGGCACAGAAACTGGAACAGAGGAATACTCCAGACAAAGTGTACCAACCCCGTTCGTAACAGAAGGACAGCCACTTCTCTTAGCACAGGTGACTATAAGGATACAGTAGACTCGAAGTCAACCGGTTGCACAGGGCTCCTACTGAAACAGACAGAAGGGATACTTCAAGTAAGCATACGGTTCACATGAGTTGGAAGGGGACGAACACTTCTCACGATACAGATGAATTGCAGGAATTCCCTAGACTCAAGTCGACAGGCTGAGCGAGACCTCTTCTGGCCTAGATGAAGTGGATATTCCAGACAGAACGGACCGGCTTTACATTCACAGCAGAGGGACAGTCACTTCTCCCCACACAGGTGGGCTCCCAGGTTGCAGCAGGCTCAAAGTCGATGGGCTGAACGGGACCTCTACTGGAGCAGACAGAAAGGGTGCTTCACACAAGGTATACAGTTCATGTGCATAGAAGGGAGTGAGCACTTCTCACAATACGGCTGCGTTGCAGGAATACAGCAGACTCAACGTCAGCGGGATGAATGGGACTTCTACGGAGACAGACCACGAACAATTCAACAAGGCATCTCGTCTCTTATTCACTCAAACAGAGGGGTTAATTCCGAGTCCAGATGATAATTCCTCAACATCCACTCAGTTAGAACAGAGCAATGACACAGAACTCTCACTATTGACAGTAGACCAGCGTAGCACAGGGAGAGTGCACGGCAAAGGGAATGTATCTTCCACACACACAGCAATTCCACTTCTAGCATATAAGGTGGGGGAAACGTCAATCTTAGGCACTGCAATCTCACTTCACGACGTGCAATTTAAAGCCCGCACTCACCCTTGGGTCTCTGTCCGAGGGGGCCGCGTTCAATGCTGCAAAGGGTATTTCGGGATGTTTTTCTTCACAAACACAGGCAGAGTTCACATCACCATTTATGATGGAGAAAGAGACAGGAGGTCGGCAATGAATCAGTACAATCCACTCGGTGACATTTATGATCGTGATCCACACACTCCAAACCACATCCAATTCAGTGTCGAATACATGCAATTACGAGACTCAGTTCTCGACTACCTAGCTCCTCTCCAATGCAAACAGGATATTTCACTTTCCCTCTGTTGCCCTCGAGTCCCTCATCAAGTCCACACTCTCCTCTTCATTCACCCGCACTCCAATAACTGCAACCACTCGATAAAACGACTTCTCACGGGAGAGAACCACCCCGACAGTCTCTTTCTCTTGCTTTTTATACTCTCTCAAGTGCTGACAGGACCTCACTCAAACCCCCAAGGTAAATTCCCCACACCTGTTTCCAATCGGTCATTTGGGGTTGTCATGGCAACAGACGCACACACAGGCCTTTACACTCAAAGTGTCCCAGCGGAAACACGGCTTCAACGGGAATAAGTTCCATATACCATTTGTCACACCGTGACAATATTAAATACAGAAATGTATTTTACTGCACAAAAAATATGCAAAAACATGCAATGCTTAAAAGGTTAAATTACAAAAGCCATTTTGTAATAAATAGAAGCTGTGATTGAAAAGATTAAAATAATTGCCCCATGTTTTTTTTTTTTCAAAAACTGTATATGTAATGTATTTTAACTTCTGTAATAAATGTTTGAATGCTATGTTTTAATGTGTACAAGATCTACCTTTTTAACTTGCATTTATATTTGCAAGTCTGCGTCGAGCTCGCAGCATTCTCAAGGACTCCTCTCACCCCGCTCATAGACTATTTACTCTCCTGCCTTCCGGCAGGCGCTTCAGGTGCCTCCGGACAAGAACCAGCAGCCTAGGAAACAGCTTTTTTCCCAGAGCTGTTTCATTATTGAACTCTGTCCCCCACTGATTCCACTACCCCTCATAACTTTAACTGTAATGCTGCTATTACATTGCTTACATTGCACTACAGGGCTGCCATGCATGACTGAACTGTACACACCAGTACTTCATGTATCTGCTCTATCGGACTGTTTACACACACATAGCATCATTTGCACTCTATACTGCTCACTTGCACACCAGGAATATTACACTGAATGCTCATTTGCACTAATGGACTACTCTTATAACTGCATTACCTCATCTACTGCACTGTAACTTTCATAACTGCATTACCTCATCTACTGCACTGTAACTTCAATAACTGCACTGTAACTCATCTATTGCATTACTGCATCTATTGCATAACTAACTGCATCTACTCATCTATTGCACTATAACTTCAATAACTGCATCTACTCATCTACTGCACTATAACTTCAATAACTGCATCTACTCATCTACTGCACTGTAAATTCAATAACTGCATTAACTCATCTACTACACTGTGACCTTAATAACCGCATTAACGCATCTACTGCACTGTAACTTCAATAACTGCATTAACTCATCTACTGCACTGTAACTTCAATAACTGCACTAACTCATCTACTGCACTGTAAATGTATAACTGCATCTACTCATGTATTGCACTATAACTTCAATAACTGCATTAACTCATGTACTGCAATGTACCTTTAATAAACGCATCAACTCATCTACTGCACTGTAACTTTAATAGCTAATGTCTGTAACTAATGCACACTCAAGTCACTTGCACTATTGTATAGTCTATATTGTTATCTGTTCATAACCACCTGTACATTAATGTTCACAGTATATATCCTTCTGTTTATATTGTTCATAGTACATACCGACTGTCATCTGTATTTATTCACACTGTATATCCTGCACTTGCTAATTGCACTTCTGGTTAGACCTAAACTACATTTCGTTACACTGTACAAGGCGGGACAAGAGCCGTGAGGGAATGACGCGAGCCCGGTGACGCTGCACGTTGCACCGGTCTCGCATCTCTCACGGAGGAGATCTGAAGCTTAAAAGGATGCGCAACAGGAGTGTAGCAAGATTCCAAATAAGAAGGAGCTGGGAACCAGCAAACATTTAACAACTCTTAAAAAAATAAACAAAAGAAAAATAAACAGCTGACAGCTCCCTCACTGTCGAATGCCGCCCACACAAGTATAATAAACCTAACGTAAAGGCCAAGCCTGGTCCTCTCTCGTCGCCCCTCCATAACACCCTGAAGGCATGACACCAGAGGTAGAATTTGAAACAGATGAGAGGAGTACCTGGGATCCCTAGCATTGATAAGGTTCCTAGCAGGAAAGGATGATTCACTGTACTTCAGTGTCGGTCATTGCATAGAAAGAGGCGAATTTGATGTTGGATGTGAGGAATGTGTGTTTGGAGGTTAGTGAGGTTGAAAATAGTTTGCTGATGAATGATTCTTAGCTGTTAAAGAGGAAGTGGGTGGAGGGAAGAGAGGAGAGTTGAACGTTTCGAATAACTGCTGTGTGTTAGATGCATTACTTACCTTGGTGGTATAGAAAGATATTAAAAGCGGAGCAAACACAAGCAGGTTCTGCCAATCTCATAATTAATCTCTATTTAGTTTGATCACAAATATTCAAGACAGATAAAGCATCCGGTTATTTCTGAAAACAGTCAATCTCCTGGAGGAGTGCAGTGCAGTGGGAGCACACACTGGTTGACGCGTGGGTGTGCCCTTTCTCTCGTTCTCGCTGGTTGAAATGTGGGCGTGGTTGTCCAGGAGAATTGTCCAAAAAGGGACCAAGAATCCTTTTATCAGTGTAAAGAAGTATGCATGAAATAGCTTGTTTGTTACCCCACCTTTAAGCTGTGTTAACCCTCAAGTGCTGTTAATTACAACTGCACAAATTTGCTGTTAGTGGATAAATTTGGGCACTTTGTGATTCCATTGATATTCGACATTAATGTCAGAACACTATTTTTTTGTTTGTTTGTTTAATGTTAGAACTTTTAAGGTATGCATTTATTAAGTGATTTGACATCATTAACTCCATTCATTTGAATGTACAATAACCATTTTGACTGAAAAAAATCTAAGTTCTAGATTTGATCTCAAGTAAAAATTGTGGAATTAAAAAAAACATAAAGGTTGGTAAAACTGTGCAAAGATGCCAAAATATGCTTACAAACAAATTTGACCATCCCATTAGATAGAAAGAAAGTGGGAATAATAATTTGAAGAGTTTGGTTCCAAAATGAGATAACTCATGTTTTTTATTGTGCATTCCAATTAATATCAATCAAACTGCAGTTAATAATAAATAATAAAAACATGTTAACATAATAAAAAACAGTTATCTCTAGTTGTAACCAAATTCTTCATTTATTTGTAAATGACAATAAAACAAATAATAAAACAACAAACATCAAGTTTCTAAAAGATCAAGTGTCTCTGCATGCTATAGTAAACCTCTTTGCCAATGTTCAGCTACAAAATGAATTGTAACGTTTACTGTCACAGAGGTAGTAGTAGTAATATTTTGTCTGAAAGCATCAACAAATCTTGCAGCGGGACTTAGTGGGACTCACATTAAGGTGTGTGTGAGCGTGCGTGCATGTGTGTTTGTGTGCGATATTTTGAAGTGCTGGTAACCATTTAGCTTTCTTTCTCATAGGGCACAGCCTCTATCCGGCTAACCATGTGCTTATTTACAGATGAACTGTGTTCATATTTATTTATTGCATAACATTGACAGGTTTTTGAAACTTTTTTATTTTTACTCTATTATTCATGTGTTGGCTTCCACACAATGAATTGAATGTACCATTTCTCCCTACCGCTCACAGCATCGTGACTCAGAGAGAGAAAAACCCTGCGCTGGGAAACTGATACATAATTTTTTACGATGCATAGATTGTGAAGTTTTGAAATGAATTTGGAATTGTTGTTTGGATTAATTTCAAATGCACTGAAAATCTTCAGTGTTGCATTTGTCCTTTCTTTAACAATAGCACATTAAATTTGGAATTGTACATTCAAGTACTTATATCTTTGTTCATTTGATGCTACAAAATAAATTGACGTTTGCATTCTCATTATCACTGAAGGAAGCAGCCAAGCATTGCTGTCAAATGAGATTGTGAATGTTACAGTGTTTCTAGAGGAGCAGATCATCTAACACAACCTGGACGACTACCCTAATGGGTCTTCTTTACTGTGTTGACTTATATACAATCCCAAGAGACTTAAGTACACAATCGCGGAGATACAAAACGTTTTCAAGGGTATTGGCAGTGTCAGTTGTTCTGAAAATGTTTATGGATTGCTGTCACGGGGAGAACAACGACACGGACACAACAGGTACAATAAACGGCCCCGGAGGGTACTTTTATTGATGGTTCTGACGAGACAGGGGAATGCACCAAGGTGATGCCGGTCGAAGGTGCTGGTGATCTCCGGGTAGGGGAAAAGTGGTAGTCGTTCTCGGAGCCTCGTACACGAGTACGCCAAGGGAATATCCGGGACAGCGCTATAGCCGGCAATATGAATCCGGTCGTCCAGTCCGTCCTTCAGCCTTCGGAGTCCAGGAGGAAGACAATACGTGACGTGAGTAAGTTACTCAGTAAGGTTTGTGGAGATCAAGCTCACCTTCCCTCAGAATGCCAACAGCCTTTATAGCTGTTGGGATTGTGCTTTTAACGACCGGCAGGTGCGTCTCGTTGATTTCCCCCGTCTCCGTGGCGACGCTGATTGCGCAACGGGTGACTCGTCACACTCCCCCCCCTAAGCGTTGCCCTGTTCGCCTGGGCCGTCCTGTAGGGAGATGGAAATATGTGTGGGGGGGTTTGAGTGTCACCTGACCTAGTGGTCCACCCTGACCAGATCCTCGACAGACCGTCTGCATTCCCGTGGGAGGTCCCGGCTCGATGTACCACAGTAAAGTGGAAGTCCTGGAGCGCTAAAAACCATCTTGTTACTCTTGTGTTATTGTTCTTAGCTTTGGCCATCCACTGGAGCGGTGCGTGGTCCGTTACCAACGTGAACTTCCGTCCCAGGAGATAATAGCGTAGCTCCAGGACTGCCCACTTTATGGCCAGGGCCTCCCTCTCGACTGTGGCATACCGACTTTCCGCTGGGGTGAGTTTGCGGCTGATATATACCACCGGGTGCTCAGCCCCACCCCCGGGTCTGTGACAGGACCGCTCCTATTCCAGTGTCGGAAGCATCGGTCTGGAGTATGAAGGGGCAGCCAAAATCCGGCGCATGTAGTACTGGGGATGACGAAAGGGCCTTCTTCAGTACCTGGAATGCCTGTTCCGCCTCCGGTGTCCACTTCACGTTCTCTGGCTGCCCCTTCCTGGTCAGGTTGGTCAGGGGGCTGGCTATGGATGAAAAGTTGGGGATAAAGCACCTATAGTACCCCGCTAGCCCCAGGAAGGCACGTACCTGAGATTTGTTACGGGGTCGAGGGGCATCCCGGACGGCTTCCACCTTCTTCATCTGTGGTTGGATAAGACCTCCCCCGACCCTGTATCCCAGGTACTGGGCTTCGGCGAGTCCGAGGTGGCACTTCTTGGGATTCGCCGTCAAGCCTGCCTTCCGTAGGTCCATCAGCACTCTCCGCAATCGGTCCAGGTGCTCATCCCAGGTCCCCGAGTGGATGACTACATCATCAATGTAGGCTGCAGCATATGGTTGATGTGGACGAAGCAAAATGTCCATCATCCTCTGGAAGGTGGCCGGTGCCCCATGCAGTCCAAAAGGTAGGACTCTATATTGCCAATGTCCCCCTGGGGTGCTGAATGCGGTTTTTTCCTTGGAGGCTGGGGACAGGGGCACCTGCCAATACCCTTTTGTTAAGTCAAGTGTTGTAATGTACCGGGCCTTCCCTAGTCGGTCCAGGAGTTCATCCACCCGGGGCATTGGGTACCCGTCGAAGCTGGATACCTCGTTGAGCTTCCGAAAATCGTTGCAAAAGCGGAGAGTGCCGTCTGGTTTTGGGACCATCACGATGGGACTGGACCATGGGCTGCGGCAGGGCTCTATCACTCCAAGCATTTTCATCCTGTTGATTTCCTCCTCTATAGCCAACCGACGAGCCTCTGGTACCCGATAGGGCCGCTGTCTGACGATGACTCCAGGTGGTGTTCGAACTTCGTGCTGGGTTATTCGAGTCTGCCCGGGCTTTTCTGAGAATACATCTCGGAACTGACTGACCAGGGTCTGTAGATCTTTCTTTTGGAGAGGAGACAGCTGTTCTCCCATTGGGACGACTGGTGGTTCTTCTGGAACGGAAATCGCCAAGAGGGCCGGGGTGGGGATCCACTTCTTCAGTAGATTAATGTGTTACAGCTGCTCCTCTCGTCTTCTTCCCGGCTGACGGACACGGTAGTTGACCGGCCCGACCCTCTCCACTATAACGTAGGGTCCCCTCCAGGAGGCCAAGAACTTGGATGTGGCTGTAGGGATCAGTACCAACACTCGGTCTCCTGGTTGGAACTCCCGTGGCTGGGCAGGCCGATCATACCACCGCTTCTGGGCGCGCTGGGACTCGACGAGGTGTTCCCGGACAATAGGCATCACTCTGTCTATGCGGGATCTCATCTGCTGTACGTGCTCGATCAGAGACCGGTGGGGGGCAGGTTGCTGTTCCCAGGCATCACGGGCGATGTCCAAAAGGCCGCGGGGTTGTCGACCGAACAGAAGCTCGAATGGCGTAAACCCGGTGGATGCCTGGGGCACTTCTCGTACGCCAAAAAGCACATAGGGCAGTAACAAGTCCCAGTCGCGCCCATCCTCCGCCACCACTCGGCGGAGCATCCTCTTCAACGTCTGGTTAAATCTCTCCACCAGACCGTCAGTTTGGGGATGATACACAGAGGTCCGGAGTTGTTTCACCTTGAGGAGGCGGCAGAGGTTCGCCATCAGCCGGGACATAAACGGGGTCCCCTGGTCAGTCAGGACTTCAGTGGGGATGCCTACCCGGCTGTAGAGTAGAAACAGCTCCTTGGCTATCGCTTTCGACATTGCTTTTCTTAATGGAATGGCCTCCGGATACCGGGTAGCGTAGTCCACCACTACGAGAATATACTCGTGCCCCCGGGCAGACTTCGGCAGCGGTCCTACCAGGTCCATCCCGATGCGTTCGAAGGGCACCTCGATTACTGGTAGGGGTATGAGAGGACTGGGGGGGGGTCGTTGGGGTGAAGTCTGCTGGCATGTGGGGCAGCTTTGACAAAACCTTTTCACCTCTTCTTCTAGACCTGGCCAGTGGAAACGATCTCGGATACGCTGTATGGTGTTTGCTGCAGCCATATGTCCGGCCATGGGGTGTGTGTGAGCTAGCTCCATCACCGTTGCTGTTTTGGTTGCGGGTACCACCAACAAGAGTTTCTCCTCCCCCCTTGCCTCATAGCGGCGCAGTACAACAACCCCTGTTTAATGACAAAATGGGGAAACGGGTGTGGACCGGGCTGACGGTCTTCTCCGTCCACTACTCTCACCTGGCCCCAACAATTTTGTAGCCTGGGGTCCTCCCGTTGTTCCCGTCCAAACGATCCCCCTATGGTCACCTGTTGGTATAGGTCAGTGAACAGATTATGGTCAGGACACTCACCCTCCTTTTCACTTTCGGTGGCCATCAGAACGGGTCGGGGCTTCCTCTCCTTTTTGGCTCGGGCTCTCTGTAGTCGCCCCTCGCGACCCACTGGCCGCACGGTACTAACCAACAATTGGTCAAACCCTGGCCAGTCCCGACCCAACAACATCGGTACCGGTAGGTCATCCATGATCCCGATCTCCAGGGTCCACGTGCCTGGGTGACCGGCCACCGTCGCTTGGATGGCCGGCACCCTACGGGTATCGCCGTGGACACAGGTGATCGGGATGGAGGACTTCCCCCCGGTCCTGGGCCGCACTATGCCGGGCTGTACCAGGGTGACCGAGCTACCGGAGTCCAGCGTAGCGGTGATGGGTCGACCATCTACCCGGACCATCCGCCGAGGGGCTCCCGACGGCACGGTCTGGTGTACCGCACAGCCAGCGAGCCACATAGTTATCGCGGAAGTCTGTTCTGTAGGCATTGGCTCATCCCGTGGTGTGGCTGCTTGGGGTTGATGTACTGTCCTCGAGGTGCCCTCCAGCGATCGCCAACTAGGGTTTCCCCTCCGGGGCCATGCCAGCTCTCTCTCTCCGGC
Organism: Triplophysa dalaica; assembly: GCF_015846415.1. Classification (NCBI taxonomy): domain Eukaryota; kingdom Metazoa; phylum Chordata; class Actinopteri; order Cypriniformes; family Nemacheilidae; genus Triplophysa; species Triplophysa dalaica. Next base: position 8,324,031 of record NC_079554.1, on the reverse strand, counting down.
ATCTCTGCTACTGATGCCTCTGCCAACTCTACCGCTTCCACGATCTCGCGTAGGGTGGATGGTCCTCTCATGCTGACGGCCATCCGGAAACGTCGGGGTAGAGCTCTTAACAGCCTGTCCACCACTACGTGCTCCGCCACTTGGAGGGCTGAGGGTTCTCCGGTCATTAGCCAAAGATGTGCCAGCCGGGACAGTTGGGCCGCCTGGGTTCTCACTGGGATACGTTCCTGGTACGTCCATTGCTGGAACTTCTGGGCGGCACTGATAGGGGAGAGACCCAACCTGGCGAGGATCTCCCGTTTAAGAGCTTCGTAGTCCTCGCTGGTGGGTGGTCGCAAGGCATGGAAGGCCCGCTGAGCTTCGCCGGACAGAAGTGGTGCTAGGATCCTCGCCCACTCGGCCTGTCAGGCTTCCCTCGTTGCTACCACCTCGAAAGTATGTAAATATGCCTCTATATCATCATGGTCCGTCAGTTTCGTCAACAGCTGATGGGCCGCAGTTCTCGTCTCTGGCAAAGATGTTCGGGCAGCCATACCCTCTCGGATCATACCCAGGGTCTGGTCTGTCTGTTCCTGCCGGCTGGCCAGTTGCTCTGCAAACCATTGCTGGCGTACCACAACTTCCGCCAGGCGTCGGATAACGTCCTCCATCTTGAGAGAGAGAGCTGCACGTGTCCTGCAGGATGCACAGAGAGAGGGAAAATAAAAAAAAATAAAAAATTGTAAGTATCCGGGGTGAGGTAATCGTAGCCATGTGTCGTTGCTACGCCCGCATTCTCAACCAAATGTCACGGGGAGAACAACGACACGGACACAACAGGTACAATAAACGGCCCCGGAGGGTACTTTTATTGATGGTTCTGACGAGACAGGGGAATGCACCAAGGTGATGCCGGTCGAAGGTGCTGGTGATCTCCGGCTAGGGGAAAAGTGGTAGTCGTTCTCGGAGCCTCGTACACGAGTACGCCAAGGGAATATCCGGGACAGCGCTATAGCCGGCAATATGAAACTGGTCGTCCAGTCCGTCCTTCAGCCTTCGGAGTCTAGGAGGAAGACAATACGTGACGTGAGTAAGTTACTCAGTAAGGTTTGTGGAGATCAAGCTCACCTTCCCTCAGAATGCCAACAGCCTTTATAGCTGTTGGGATTGTGCTTTTAACGACCGGCAGGTGCGTCTCGTTGATTTCCCCCGTCTCCATGGCGACGCTGATTGCGCAACGGGTGACTCGTCACATGCGCAATAGGTTGCTTCAAGACAAAGTGTAATGGCAAAATACTGCTTTTCTTGGTAGAGTTGAAATTAGCCAATTTGTACTAATGTTTTTTTTCTGTCTACATTGTTAGCTACATTGTTCGAACATTAAACTAAAATATGTCTCATATGTTACAGAAAATGTTAATGTATTTGTTCTTAAAATGTTAAAGGCAGTAAGCTTTGTCCATAAGCCATTTTTATGTACACTGTTAAACCTTGCTGTAAATTACAGGGCTAATAGCTTTAAAATAGGCAGTGTTTAGCAGTAACATTGGGAATCAGTATTTTACTGAAACATGAGATGCATTTCTGTAGCGCAAATAATATTTTACAGTTAATTACTATATAAACAGATTACAGATAACAGCTATATTATTCAGCTGTAAAATACTGACTTTTTTACTACATTGTCACTAATTGCAGCACTATTTTTTGCCAAGAGTAAGATTTTCAGGCAGAAAACAAAGATTTATGCATTCACACACACGTATGTGCACTGGCTGCTTAATTCTTAACACAAAGGTGTTGCCCCTTTAAGGGCAACCAGGTGTGTGTGATCTCTGAGTTTATGTTCTTTTGCTTGTGCTGTGTTAATCATCTTAGTAACTGGATTTTCAAATATTTAAAAGTTTTTTTTAAATATACTGCAAATGTAGGTAAAGTTAATCATTTCGTATTATGTGCTCTGTATCTTTTAGTTCCAAAAAGCTACCTGTTAGCTAGCTTTTAGGATCTCACAACTTTCAGTATCCCATAGTGTTGAACATTATTTTTTATCAGCAGCTGACCCCACCGCTTGTTTCTTTATTTAACCTGCTTATTTTTTATTGTGTAGTCACATTACCCACAATGTACAGATGCAAACTAGCATCTAAGTCAAGTAAGTAAGTTTCACAGATATGGATGAAAATTAAACCAGGAGTTTAACAGGAGTTAATCAGTTAACTATTGGGCATTTAAGCTTTTAAACATGTATTTTAGACTGGGATTATAAATAAGGCTTGAATATGAATTTAATTTAAAGAAACAACCTCAGGTTTTAAGAATTAGGAACACTTCGGTAATCCATTACTATTATTGCACCACTAAGAAATGTCTAAGAAAACTTCCACAAAGATGTCAGTGGAAAATGAGCTATAGCGTGTTAAGATGTTATGGGGCAATCGTGCCCTAATGGTTAGAGAGTGCTCGTTGCCGGCTCGATCCTCAGGGCCGGCGGGTAACGATTGCGGTACCCTTGACCAAGGCACCTAACCCCTACATGCTCCCCGGGCGCTGCAGTGATAGCTGCCCACTGCTCCGGGTGTACGTGTGTTCACCACTTGCTGTGTTTGTGCTCACTAATCACTGGATGGGTTAAATGCAGAGGTCACATTTTGAGTATGGGTCACTTTATTGGAGTTTTGATGGTGAGCCTCATATTTCAGGAGATACACTTCTTACTTCATCAAAGTGGATGATCAGCATTGAGGGGAAAGTGACACATTGCATTGATGAGGAGCTAGATTTTGCTGCAGCACTCTCTGTTCTTTTTGCTTGCTTTTATGTTTTTAATATTGAGTTCCAAGAGTCAGCCAGTGCCACACTAGAGCTCATTCAAAGGTAAGTGTTAAAAGAGACATTACTTGCACAGTAATGATTTTAATTATATTCTATCATGACTGTATTTGTTGTTGTTAGTGTTTTTTTATGATTCTGTGTTTGATTTGTTACTAACTGATGAAAATCATTTAATTTTCAGATTCTTTGTGAGGATTAATCCTGAGGGGACAAAATGTGTTGCAAAAACTTGAACCAGCCGCAAAACTGGCTCATCTGTAAGAAGAAATGTTCAAACCCGCATGTTCATACTTTTTTGCAGCGGCTCACCGTATTTGAGTGGAAAACATTTAATTAAGTTAGTGCAAGCAAAATTTATTAATACAATTATTGGAACGCATAAAGAGGTCATTTAATTTGTGCTGAGTTACAACCAGTTTGGAACAACATGCTAAACCAAATCTACAAATGATTGGTATTGTTTTTGTTTTGATTATTTATGTTTTTTTAATACTTTTCATTTTATTTAAGATTTTCCTATTTTCAATGTATTTGAGTTTCTTGTGTAAAAAAGTAAGTGAATATTTTAGTTTTTTGGTCACATGTATTTTTGTGACTACTATTTAATGTGCAAAGTTTTGTTGAAAATATGTTTAATGAATTAATATGTGAAAAAGAAATGTTGTTTATTTATATATTTTTATATTGTAAAAGAAAATAGAATGTATTTGGTTAACATTTTGACTGGTCTTTGCCATACACACCATATCTACAATACAGTGTTATTATTTTCTATATTTTCCTTTAATTTTATTTATACTTATTTATACATTGCTGTACACTAGCAGTGGATGTTTTATTTCAGAATAACATTCAGTTTTGTTGAATTATGTAATTTGTTTAATTGTCGCATGTAACTATGAATTTTCTTCTGTTTTGTGTGCATGTTTTGTAATAAAGTAATAAAGTAATAAATGACGTTTGCAGCATTTTTGATGGAGCAGAATGGCTAATAACATTAAATACACAGAATGTATATGTAGTATTCTACTGTGATTGCATTGGATTACAGTAAATAACTATCACTACTCTTGCCAGTTATTAGCTATTATTCTTGATTTACAGTAAAATACTAACAAAACTGTTGCCAGTTAGTCACCGTAAAGTCTCAGTTACAGTAAAATACTGGCAACACTGTTAGTGTACAACACCTATTCTGTTCTTCTATCTCCAATCTCCATATTCTGTGATTTTAATTGTTGTGCCATAATTGATTATTATCAGCCACCCTTTATGTTTGTCACTGGGTTTTGCAAATATCTAAACCAATATACAGTAATAAAAAGTGTTTTCAAACTACAGTGTTTCTTCCATATTATGAAAAACAGCGAATTTGGACATATGAGGTTTCAAAAGGACAGTGATGAGATAAACTTGTTTCCTAAACATCTGCCAATATTGCATATTTTACATATTTTGACCATTTTGGTTGTTTCTGAAAATAAATGCATATATTTGCATTTAAACTTGGGAGAAATGTTGTCACTGAATTACAGAATGAAACTAAAATCACCATTTTGCCTCAACACGTACCTATAGAAAGTAAATCAGAAAACAGAAAATAATTTTGAAGAGTTATCTTCATTTTCTGTGGCTCAAGTTTTACTCTGTACATTAACATTAAAAAGCACTTTATTCATGATCCATAACTCTTAATGCACTTCTATCATTACTTTTGGCATCACAAACTGCTTGGCTTGTAAGTTGCTGTATTTACTTAACAGTGATTTGTTTTATAATGTTGTTATGGGGGCACTTTGGTCTTCATGATAATAAGTTTATTGATACCATAGAGCGCCATAAAGAAACTATTATTCATTTTTGCCCCGTGGTAGCTTCTTTTTTTCAAAGCAGCATAATATGACTTTCATAACTTTCATAATGAGGTATGGCAAATATGAAGTTTGGCTTTGCATTGTCCGATAAAAGTTTTCACTTGCCAGGTTTCGGGTACTTCATGCATTTCAGCACATTGACAGGAAATCACGGAGACAAGGCGTACCTGGAGAGTCGTCTCTTTTACCCCACCAGAGGCTTTCAGTGCCTGCAATTCTATCATTACAACAGCGGGGGCGATGATGATCAACTAAACATTTGGGTGCGTGTGTACACCGACGACGAATCCAAAGGAGACCTGAGATTGGTTGAGGCGATAAGTGGTAATAAATCTTAAATATCCAATAAAACGGTTAAGTTTTGATATAATGAATATATCTTTGAATCATGAGCAATGATCTGTATTTTACTATTTAGGGGGTCCTATAAACTCCTGGGAGCTGTACCATGTGAGCCTACAGGTCTCTCAAAAATTCAGGGTGGTGTTCGAGGGGGTAAAAGGACGTCATGCATCAAAAGGGGGTCTGTCTCTGGATGACATCAACCTCTCTGAGACGCAGTGTCCTCACCACACTTGGCGAATTAGTGACTTTCCAGCCTTCTCGCCACAACCCCAGTGGGTTCCAAAATCTTCAGTCCACTCTTCTTGTCCAGGGAAGGTTACTCTTTTCAGGTTAGCCTGTATATTAACGGGAAGACAGATAGCCCAGATAAGCTGGCAATCTACTTCCACTTGACTTCCGGACCTTATGATGAGCATCTCAAATGGCCGTGTCCATGGCGACAAGCTTCCATGGAGATGATGGACCAGACTCCAGACATCCAAAAACGCATGAATAACCAGAGGATGGTCACTACAGATCCAAATAAGACCTCCACTGATTGTAAGATTAAAAATGTGGAGTTCTAAAGCAATAGTGCAATAGATCATAGTGCAGCAGACACCATTGTTGTCACCTTTATGGTTTCAAAAACAACATATTCTCTTTGTGCAGCTGCAGGTAATGTGGAATATTACTGGGATGACCCACGAAAAGTTGGTAGTCTGGTCACTGACTCCAATGGCAATTCATACTATCGGGGGCCAGGTTACGGCACCAACAATTTCATCACGCATGATCACTTCAAGAGCCGAAGCTTTATTTAAGGAAATGACGTGATCTTTCTCCTGTCTCTTGAAGGTTTGCTTTAAGATGTTTTATTAGAAAACCAAAAAATTTTTCCCACAACACGCAAAGTACATACCACACTGGTAGGTGAACCGTGGTTAACGTTTGATAGTTTTCAATAGATGGACAACTGGACTTTTGAAGCAACAGCTTGCAGACTTTGGGATACCAGATATCAGAGATCTGAAACAAGCAAATGACGATTCTGTGACAGCTTCCAACTGCAGTTCAACAGCAACGTTGGCGATAAGCGTCTTTGTAGCAGCTGCCATGTTTATGGCTGTCGCCCTGGGCGCACTGTACTATGTGCAGAGAGTTCGGAAAAGACAGATGGAAAGAGATGGAGAGGCTGAACCAGAGAGGACCGATGGCTGTGAGTGTCCACATGTATAGCAAATGATATTGTTTGATTCTCTCCCAATACTATGACAAGTGTAACATTATACTTTGGATATACATCTTATATTTGTATTAATGGTATACTTACTCCAATTGTTTCTGATTTTTTTTACAGAATCCTAAACATAGCCCAAAATACCCAAGGATGTGGACTAAACATTAAACTACGCGATCTCATTGCAGAAGACAAAAATTGTTAAATGCAATAACTAAAAGAAATGTGAATAAATTTCCCTGGAACCTGTGAGAGTGCAGCAGATTATCGGAAACATCACCAATTGAAAGAAAATTTCATTTTGACAAAAATAAATAACTTCCATCATTGATGCCCACAGTTTATTTTTCTGAATGTGTAACAAATAGGGGCTGTAATATCAAAAGTTATTCAAATAAATGAAAATGCCATTTCCCAATGCTCCTCGTCTTCCCTCAAATGAGGAAAACTACATTATCTGATACCATGACCCAGTTGTCATCCTGCATGCATTCAAGCAGTAGATTAACCTTATCCTGGTCAATCTCCTCTTCCTGGCCTTTATTAATGCGAGTCAGAAGCTCAGGCTCGGCCACAGACAGAGACCTGGTCACTTTAAAGGCTTTCAGCAGAGCAGTCTTAAACACTTTCATTCTGTAAAGTCATAAAAAACTATTATTTCAGAACTGTTTGAGGACAATATTGGCCGAGGTTACAGTATATGACAGGGAAAGTGAAGGGGATACTGATATACCTGTCTGAGCTGATGTCACCTTCATTCCTCTGAGATGCTGGCTTGCTCTTCTGACTAGATTGATCTGCCAAGGAAGAAATGGTAAAGCTGGTCATATATGATACACTACATTTGCTACGAATATGGTTGCCTCAGAGACTCCAATTCGCCAGCAGAGGGCGTTGTCCCCAGAGTTCTAACTAGACTCCTTTTTCCAGTAACTATAGCACCACTGATTACACCTGCACCTATTGCTAATAATCCAGACTTTGCATTATATTCCCTGTGGTTGAGTCACATTTGTGCGCAGTCTTGTTTTGCCCCGGTTGACATTCATGAGCGCTTTTGGATTACTTTGTTTGGATCGTGACTTTGACTTAGAACTTTGGCTACCTCCTTAACCCCCACCTGTATATATACTCCTGAACGTCATCTGCCTGCCCTGACCTTTATATTGTTTAACCCTTTGCTTCCATTAAAACTGCGTATGGATCCTCAAGCTTCTGTGTCCGAGTCCTCGTTACAACATTTCACAGACCTTAGATTTCTTTGACTTTCTGTTTTTCTGTTTTGGCTTTGGAAAACATACATCTTTTTCTCTTTCTCCAGAATCTACAACATCAAATTACCCTTAATTCAGATACATAACAGAGTCAAACGTGTGTTGAAGTATAGGCTATGCAGGATCGGTTCTGGAAGATTTCACAGGTTACCATTTTTAAAAAAAGCGAACTGCATCTCCCTAGGCAGGAATGGGCAGAATTTATGATATATGTATTTTTAACAGTAGCGAACCCTCATGGTCCCCAGGGCCATTGGTTATCAAGTAATTTGGTCATCAAATTGTTAGTTATTTATGATTTAATAGGCCGCCGTGCTTCAATTCATTCTGGCAGCCGATGTGAGCTTAATTCGAGACGGGTGATTTTGATTTGTCAGTCTTAAATTTTACATATTGTGCATAACAGTAACATCTTATCAGGTAAATGGTAAATTTACTGCATTATTTTCCAAACGTTTAGTTCACTGTAACGTTACCAGTTTAATATTAAGATTTGTTTTAATCATAGTTAAATCTCTGGTGAATATCTGTTTACTCTCCGCTAGTGTAGGTTTTTCTTTGCTGAGAGCACTGTCGCTTTTTAAACTGGTGTTCTGTACTATTGTTTGTGTTGGTTTTATGATCAGAATGGGAGGCAGTGTCGGTCATGGGTGTGTGCAACTCGGTCCATTATTCTGTTGAAGAGCACATACACGCGGCACACCGATCATAATGCACGTTTGTAAAAATGATTTGTATTGCGTGTTATTTTGGCGATAACGGTCTGCCTGTGCTGTTTGGCTTGTTGCGTTTCAAGTCTAAAGTAGTATTGCAAATGTATCATGTGGTAAGTGTGATGGTAAAATTTTGTATACGCACTTCTATAGGGAAGCACAGTAAAGTAAAATAAGGTCAAGTGTATGGGTTCGAAGGGGGGTTCGGGTTGCGCGTGAGCAGAGGGCCAAGGCTCAAACGTCATTTAATATAATGATTGACGCGATGATGAACTCCAGTGGTAGAGGTCACCTAGCGGTAAGAGCCCCCCGTTTGTTCCAATAAAAAGTCAAAATGCAGTTATCTTTAGGCAATTGAAGAAAGTAAACCAGTAAACCTTTTCGGATGACCCCCAACACGTGTTGCATCTGTGAAACAGGCATACTGTAGCTTCTAAACGTGATTTGTAATCCATGTTCTAGCTTCGCTAGAAGTCGCAGGCCATGTTCACAATGAACAGAGAGTTTGCTTTTTCAGTACGTGTACATCCAGGTGCTGTTGATTTCATTGGTTAGGTGGTGAAAAGAATACCAACACACCTGTATACAAGAAAATATCTTTATTTGGAGGCGTGCGCTTTCGTGATTAAAGCGCTACAGCCTCTTAAAACATCACTGGGATTCAAACTCATTTAAATACAGCAGATTACCAAAAATGTCAATTTGTGTTTTCTTCACTTTCTAGGGGAATGTTTAAGATTCACACAAACATGAAGTCCACCTTTTCCCCCACGTTGAGATGATCAATAATAAACATGGCAAATGTGGAATCAGGATCGCTATCAAATCCATCCCTGGAAATCATTCATGAATACTTTTGTTTCACAGAGTTGGGTTAATGTAAGCAGGATTAGAAAACGTTTACAATTGTTTTACTTTTGTGAGGTCACGTCTAAAAAGTGGATTTGTGAATAATTGCATTTTATATGCACTGATCGGGTCTATCAAATCAGTTTAAGGCAAATATTTTCCTGTGTGTAATACCACGAAACAAAGATTTTCATCCGTCCCACGTTATCCTGCATTAAAGCGACGGTTACACGGTTACAACGGTAGTCAAATAATCAATGCTGATTCATCAGAAAAAATGGTAACGTATCAACAAGCATCATCGCTGTCTTCTTGGTTTTTATCCAGTACACCAGAACAATGGAATGGCTGTCACTCCCACATCCGTGACCTGCGGTGAGAATAAAGGATGTTATGTGTCGAAGGCTGTATGGCCAGTGAATTTCCATCCATGTCTTTAAACGGCATGATGGTGATGTACAGATCAGCGTGATCCTTTCCACCTGCACAACACGAGGTGGTCTCCTCCTGCCAGATTTACCCTGTCTGCAGTCTGGTGCCTGAAAGAAGTCCGTTAACTTTTATGTATTGGCCAAAAGCCATTTCGATAAAGACGGCCGCTATAAAGACGTTACTCCATTAAATGGTCTCAAAATGCAATTTTAGTGGGGTTCATTTTCCTCCGGCAACACAAATGGCAAAGGGATTGAGAAACTCATACACCTGTTTGTGTGTCAATGCGCAAATCTCTTCCTCCATGGTAGCAGGCGACCCACTGACAGCCTCTGGGTCCACACACATACCGTCTGGTACGTCTTCATCGGGCTCTGCCGAGGAAACCCCTGTGGTCAACTTAATTAAACACACACACGCGCGCACACACACACACAAACATGCAAGCACACAAACACGCGCGCGCGCGCACACACGCACACACACACACAAACACACCCTGAAAAATAAATACAGTACGGACATCCAGTCTGGCTGTGGATGTGGTGACAGAAGCGGTGATCCAGTGACCCGTCCAAAGTGTTGGAGATGTCCACCTGGTCTGAGTGATGAAGAACGGTCAGGATAAAGTGTGTACAGAGACCCCTGTTTCCTCTCCATCACGGCCGGTGGCAGTTCCATTCCCATGGTAAACGACAGGCTGGGGGAAACGTGGGTATAATAAAATGAACTGCAATACATTACACTTTTACACCACTATACACTTAGCATAAAGCAAAACCTAATGCACTGTTCTAGTGTAGAGTCTCCCACATAAATGGTACTTTTTTTGAGTATATACCTGCAAAGTACCACCCTGCTTATCTACTTTTCCATCACTGAAGCGAGCGTTGGGTTTTTCCTTGTCCAGCTGGGCAGCTGTTGTAATGGAGTGCATGACCCGTTGAAAAACGCAAAGCGCATTCCCCCGAGATGACGTAACCGCCTGATTTTCGCACCACAGAGCCTACAGGTTTCTCCGGGACAGCAAAAACACACAATGCTCTTCTCAAAGGCGCTTGGATCTCATAAAATACTGACAAACTTTCTGATGCCTCACCTGTAGTGATACTCTCCTCACGACCAGACGGGACTCTCGCCGAATTCATTCTTTCCTGGGGGGTGTTCTCAGGGATGCGGGAATGTCTTGAAAAAACGAGTGTGCATTAGAAGTGTGTTTGTCAAACAGTTACACAACAGATTTATATTAGGTTAAGTGTCCCTTTCCATTTTGAGCACATACCAGACATGGACTTTTAAAGGTTGTAAACGCTCGGGAGATCTTGTCAAAAAGAGGAAGTTAAAGGAATAAAGACACTGACAAATAAAGTGTTTGTGTATGGTGTATTGTGTTTTATTTTCATTGATCTACCACCACGTATAAACAGACGTTGAAAGCCACACATTTTACCGTGAATGATTTATTTCATCATTTTTCTTAGACAAGTGAATTGACTCGGTCACCATTCACGATAAGCACACATTTGTGCCTAATCTTATCCTTAATAATACAAGCCCAAAAACGGCTCCGTTATTGTCTCGTCGGCACACTGCTGACGTTATTGCGAACAGAATCACACGTGTGATGACGGGTCTTACTTACAACCCCTCCTAGCCTCGAAACCGCCATCGGTCCGGCGAGGGAGAGACGAGCTCGCAGCCTCTGCGTGCACACACAGCTCTCCCTCTAACAGCTGGCCTCCGTTACACGAGAAATGACAGATTTTTCATCTACAGCGGTGTTTTGTGGTTTGCATCGGTGGATCCTTTCGCTCAAAAGTGCCCGCCGTTCGAACTGTAATGTTGTTTAGCCATTTCTACGTGTGCATTGCGCTCTGTCTTCTTCTTCTTCTTCTTCGCAGATAGGTTGTAGCTAGAAGGGATGCAGCTACGGCCGGAAGTGGTGCAACATCTCGCCATAGAATTCCAATAAATTACATTAGCTAACCTCTACGCCTACTCAAACCCTAAACCTAACCTTACAATACTACAAAATATAAATCAACTGTTTATGTACTGAAATATGTAACGTGTTGATAACGTTAGTCTATGAACATTTGACACTACGACCTGTACAAATAAAAACAAATGATTGCTTCCATTGTGTTACGTGTGATCTTTGACCTTACGTCCGTCCAGTACGTTAGGTGACGTGACGTGACGTGACGTGCTTCGGCTCGTTGCCGTTGTATCAGAGTTGGCTTTAAAGCCTTACGTGTGAATCCATTTGTGTGTGAGGGCTTCCAACGACGGTCAACTGGTCATAAGACAAACACAACACTGTGTATTTACCACGATCAATCTATACTTTGTTAAAGCACTGCTTGGTCTGCAGTTGGAGCGTTGCCATTGGCTGTTGGTTTGAATAATTAATGAGGGAGGTCTGTCACAGTCGTTCTTTAACGATTTTCGTCTATAAATATCATTGTGTTTCGAGTTGCGTTTTGAACAATAGGGTGTATGATAAGGGCTCTGTCGGGATCGTGTTCACAACGTTGGACGTTCATTGAAGTTCGCCCCCTACCGTCGTCGAAAGTAGCAGTGCCGATGGGAGGTATAAATAGCAGGCGCGCGAACTGTTGTATCGGCTGGGCCAGAGAGCGTCGCCTCGGCCAAGCCAACATGCTACTAGAGTCGCTAGCTGAGTGGCGCGCTATTGCACCTCTGACCCAGCCCCTGGTGCCGTCGGTACGCCGATGGGCATCAGGTTTTGCTTCTTGCAAGTGTATAAAAGTCACAGGTTATTGTTTAACCTATACTTTATTTAACCTATTCAACGGCAAGAAGTGAAGCCGTCCCACCGGAAGTAAGTCGAGTCCCCTGCTGTAGTCATTTATATAAGAAAACTCAGCAATATAAAGGAACTCGGCAATAATCTTAGAAAAAACGCCACGCAGTGTGTAAACCTCACTCTCTGACCCACCAACCGAGACGCTCTTGAGGCTGCGGTCTTTCGCCTCCTCGTTAGAGTTTCCGCCCGTCTCCCGTCCGGACCGACGTCGGTTCGAGGCCCGCGCAGAACAGGTTACGTATGCAGCTTGTGTTTTTGGAACAAAACGTAGAAACATATGAAGAGATTGGTATTAAAATGAGTTATCACATCAAGTTTTTCTTCTTGTGCGTTCTGATTAATATCAATCAAACTGCAGTTGGTTTGTTTTGATTTAAGCCATATGACTTTAAGAAATAAGAGAATCTGGTTTACTGAATGAGCATTGAGGAGGAGAGCCCTACTCATAAAATGTCCTTCTCGTGCATTTCTTTTTTCTCTATTTCCTCAGAATATTTGTCATTCTTATTGCTTCTTTATTGCCTTTCTTCCCGTGCCTTGCTTAATTTCCGTTTATTTACATCAATCACTGCCTTAATGCAGTATACAAACAAAGAGTTTGGT